>NC_040912.2:25913967-26228134 GCF_004126475.2 Phyllostomus discolor | reverse complement strand
CAAAGGTGAACAGAGCACACTGCCACGGTCTGTAAGTTA
The DNA here is from genome assembly GCF_004126475.2 of Phyllostomus discolor. Taxonomy (NCBI): domain Eukaryota; kingdom Metazoa; phylum Chordata; class Mammalia; order Chiroptera; family Phyllostomidae; genus Phyllostomus; species Phyllostomus discolor. Next base: position 26,228,095 of record NC_040912.2, on the reverse strand, counting down.
CTGCCCACTGACTTGACACTCCTGCCTTGGGTGCTGCACAGGGCATTGCTGGCGTGGGAGCGGAGAGAGGGATCCAGCTATGCCTCTGTTCAAAAGCAATCTATTCTCTCCCCACATCACGTGAGTCGCACTGACCCAGGAAAAACTGAGCTTTCCCTTAGAACAAGCTGCATATTTATTTCAGAACACAAATGGAAAATCACTCTTGAAGAATCAGTTAGAAAGCAATTAACGTAATAATGTTGGATGGGAATGAAATGAGTCAACCACCAAAATATAAAACAGAAAAGTACCGTAAATGCACTCAAAATTATTTTGGCCAGAATTCACATTCTGTTAGCCCAGACAGATGTGTTATCTATGGGGTCCTAAGGAACAGCATTTGTTTGGGGTGGGGGCAGATTCCCATCAATGAAAATATTGTACTAGTGTTATTTGCCTCTGCGAAGACGGTTTCTTTTTGGTGGGCTCATTAATCGCTGTGGAATGGCCACAGTGACAGTTCCAGGGAGCAAGGGCTTCAGAAAGCTGTGAACAGATTAGTTCTGTTCACAGTCTCTGACTCCCGATGCTGCTGCTTCTGGCGAAATCCTGGCTTGAATGTCAGGGTCAGGGTCACTGTCACTTTCTCTCATAGCGTGTATTTTCCAAGTGAGATCTCCTCCAGAGAGTCTACAATTCCCCAGAGGTTTCAATGAATATTTTCATGTATATATGAAATACATATATCTTCCTGGGGTTCATAATTAGCTCACTGTAAAAATCAAAATGGAGGTGGAGGTTGTTCATAATTCTTCTCAAATATAGGCAAATTTGGGTATCATGGAACTTTTTCAACTTTCCCACATTAGCATGTATGTCCAGTCTCCTCCTAATAGCACCTTACATTTACAGGCCAGCAAAGAGTTTGGAATACGCTGTCCCGTTCATTACCCTGTTTGATTCTCTGAGAATGAAGGAGGCATGTATTAATCCAGTTCTATATGGAGGGTGAAATAGACACTCCAAGAGGTTGAGGAGCCCAGGTTCTTATGGCTAAGGACAGAATCGTGGCATTTCTGACACTCTTCCTCTTGATTAGAGATACGCTTATTTTTGGTATGGAGGTTCGCCTCTAATATTTGCAGGGCCAAAGGATGAGTGCAAGCAGAAGCCCATATACCATGTATCTAAATAGTGGAAAGTTAAAAATCAAGCTAATAAAGTAGTCATGTTCTAGCTTCCTTTCTTGGCAAATATAGCTTCAAAAGAAATTTAAAAATTAAAGAAGCAGAGGGGTCCTCAGAGGTCCGTGCAGAGCATAGCCCGCTTCACCTCCCACCTCCAGCTCCTTCCACAGCAAGAGATGCTATGTGTGAGTAGAGAAGGTGCCCCACACCACACAACAAAGCTGCCCCCAGGCCCCCTCCTGCCCTAGTAAACAGCTTCCATCTGATTCCCCCCCAGGCCTGGGAAGAAAGTAGACATGAGAAGGAGGTTTGTGTATGCCTCCAATGCAGGCTCAGATCATTTTACAGGGACATTTGGGTCTTGGTTACCCAAAGCATGACCTAGGCCATGGGGGCACAGGCCTCTTGCCCTGCAAATCCTGGCTTGGGGATGGGGGACAGAGGAGACCCAGGGCAGGACCCTCTGAGGTAAGGCCTCTTGCCCAAGTCTGAGAGTTGTACAACACATAGGACAGAATGGAGGCAGGGACCTCTTCAAGTTTCAGAGAGAAAATCTGATCATAGAACAGTGGTGGACTCATGGAGCTCTCTCAGAGGTTCCTGAGTCCCAAGCCAACTTGTTTATTCCTTTTGAATCAGGCTGTTAACTTCATCTGAATTAGTTGTACCAGTTTCCTAATGTGTAACTTGCAAATAATCTACAAACCCATTCCTTTTATTTGTTTGTCAAATGTATTGCCCCCTACAATCTCTACCCAGATGCTTAACTGAAAGAAGTCAGTGGTTCCACACTGCTTAACCAGGATAAATCCTCTTTCCACATAAGAGGTTTGGGAAGTTATGCACCAAAGGAACAAGCCCATGGCAGTGTTCCTGCATCCATTTGTACACTGAAACTTTCAGTCTGAACACCCGTTTGCAGAGCTCAGGGAGAGTGGGAACCAAATCTTAGTAACCTCAGGGCTCCTTCCACCCCTTACAGTACACACCCATACCTTATGTTACTATTTGTGTCAACAGAGCTTATATTTATATTTATGAATTAGGGAATCTAGACTTACAAAAATAACTTTGATTTAGTACATAAATACAACAATGTTTCTGGTTTTCTTTCTGGAATTCTGGTCTATGGTTGTTACAAACTTACCTTCTCACCCTTGTACCCAGGAATTCCCTGATTAAAAAAAGAAAAGAAAAAGTAAAATGTGATATTAGGAGGCATAGTTGGAGGAAGTATTTGATGTTTTTCATTTGTGATATTACAAAACACATCAGTACAGTCTTGGAAAATAAGACCATATATAAATAGGCTATTTCACTTTGCACTTAGGGACTGTACATTTACTAGGGAGAAGAAAAGGACCTATTTTTCCTTTTATTACATTCTATTCTCAGTACCAGGTGTTTTTTTCAAACCCAATTTCTTACCCTTTGGCCTGAACCAGAAAGAGATACTATACACTGAACCTCACTGTAGAATTGAAGACCTATAATTGTCCTTTCAAAATTGTTGCATTGACTTTTAAACTATGAACTATCATGGCTGACAATGTTTCACAGAGACTGGTAGTGAAAATTGCTTTGGGGTAATATCCTTTAAAATGTCCATAAATATTTATATTCTTTACGGTCCTCCTTTCAAACTCAGTCTAGAATGTAAACATCAAGGAAATGAATGGTTCCTTTTTTGATCTTAATGAATCAGTGACCTTTAAGTTACCCATATTTTATCTCCTGCTAAATAAGGGGCCAGAGTGTCTGCTCCTTTTCTGTGTCACTCCTGGGAACCCTGCACAGCCCTCTCCATTGTGTTGCTGCACATAAGCCCTTTAAATGACACGATACTGAGTATTAAAGGGACTGGGAAGTTACCAAGTTTAAGGAACAGAAAGTCCTTCTCAAAGAGGATTTCAAGCCCTGGCTGGCGTAGCTCAGCGGATTGAGTGCGGGCTGCGAACCAAAGCATCGCAGGTTCGATTCCCAGTCAGGGCACATGCCTGGGTTGCAGGCCACGGTCCCCAGCAACTGCACATTGATGTTTCTCTCTCTCTCTCGCTTTCTCCCTCTCTTCCCTCTCTAAAAATAAATAAATAAAATCTAAAAAAAAAAGAGGATTTCATGTCTTCTTCATACAACTGTGGTTTTCAAGCACGAAAATAGAATTGTAAGACGTATTTTAAGTGAGCTGCTGAAACTAGTGGAATAGACAAGCCATACTTGCAGTTACATGTAAGCCTGTCCACAAAATTTCATTCTCTGTGTGACTTCTTTTTAATGATAAAAAAGAAAACTTCAGGGAAGAAATAACACTTCCCACTAAATGAACATAGGGGTGCTTATGTTCTTTTAAATTAGTGATTTGGGTTCCTCTGGATACGTTCCCAGAGGCTGAAGTGCTGGGTCAAAAGGCAGATCCATTTTTAATTTTTTCAGGTAACTACATACTGTTTCCCACAGTGGCTGCCCAAGTCTGCAATCCCACCATCAATGCAGAAGGGTTCCCCCTTCTCCATATCCTCGCCAGCACTTGTTGTTTGTTGATTTATTGATGATGGCCATTCTGACAGGTATGAAATGGTATCTCGTTGTGGTTTTAATTTGCATTTCTCTTATGATTAATGATGTTGAGCATCTTTTCATCTGTCTATTAGCCATCTGTATGTCCTCTTTGAAGAAGTGTCTATTCAAGCCCTTTGCCCATTTTTTAACTTGGCTGTTTGTTTTTTGGTGTTGAGTTTTGTAAGTACTTTATAAATTTTGGATATTACCCCTTATCAGATGTATCAGTGAATATTTTCCCCAGTTCTGTGGGCTGTCTTTTTATTTTGTTGGTGATTTCCTTTGCTGTGAAAAAAACTTTTTAATTTGACGTACTCCCATTTGTTTATTTTTTTTCCTTTGTTTCCCTTGCCTGGGCAGATATATTCGATAAAAAACTGCTACAAGCTATATCCAAGATTTTGCTGCCTATGTTTTCTTCTGAGATTTTTATAGTGTCAGGCCCAAGTCTTCAATCCATTTTGAATTTTTATTCTTGTGTGTGGTGTAAGAAGGTGATCTAGTTTCATTTTTCTGCATATATCTGTCCAATTTTCCCAACACCATTTATTGAATAAACTATCTTTAGCCCATTCCTCTGTCAAATATAAATTGACTAGAAAATTATCAGTTTATTTCTGAGCTCTCTCTACTGTTCTGTTGATCTATGTGTCTGTTTTGATGCCTGTACCATGCTGTTTTGATTACTATGGCCTTATAGTATAGTTTGATATTAGGGAGCATGAGCCTCCAACTTTGTTCTTCTTTCTCGGGATCACTATTACTATGTGGTGCCTTTTGTGGTTCCATATACATTTTTGGAATATTTGTCCTTGTTCTGTGAAATATATCAGTAGAATCTTGACAGGTATTGAATTGAATCAATAGATTGCTTTGCGTAGTATGGACATTTTAATGATGTTAATTCTTCCTATCCATGAACATGTTATGTGCTTCCATTTATTTGTATGTTTTTCAGTTTCTTTCTTCAGTGTCTTATAATTTTCTGAGAACAGGTCTTTTACATTCTTGGTTAGGTTTATTTCTAGGTATTTCATTCCTTTTGAAGCAATTGTTAATGGGATTATTTTCTTAATTTGAATTTCTGTTATGGCATAAAAAATGATACTGATTTCTGGATATTAATTTCTGTATTCTACTACTAATTTGCTGAATTCACAGTTCTAGTAGTTTCTTGGTGGAACCTTTGGGGTTCTCTATGTACAGTATCATGTAATTTGTGAATAGAGACAGTTTTACTGTCTTCCTTTCTGTTACCGCTACTTGCTTTCCAACTTGGATGCCTTCATTTCTTCTTGCCTGATTGCTGTGGCTAGAATTTTCAATATTATATGAATAAGAGAGGTGAAAGAAGATGTCCCTTTCTTCTTCCCTAACTTGAGGGGAACACTTACAGTTTTTGTTGAGTGTGATGCTGGAAGTGGGTTTGTCATATATGGCCTTTATTATGTTTAAGTATGTTCCTTCTATTCCCACTTTGCTAAGAGTTTTTATCATAAATGGGTGCTGGATTTTATCAAATGCCTTTTCTGCATCTATTGATGATCATGTGGTTTTTATCCTTCATTTTGTTTATATGGTGAATCACATTTATTGATTTGTGAATGTTGTACCAACCTTGCATTCCCAGAATAAATCCCACTTGATCACAGCATGTGATCTTTTTGATGCATTGCTATATTTGGTTCACTAATATTTTGTTAAGAATTTCAGTGTCTTTGTTCATCAGGGATATTGACCTATAATTTTCTTTCTTTGTGTTGTATTTATCCAGTTTTGGAATTATGATACATCTGGCCTTGCAAAATGAGCCTGGGAACCTTCCCTCCTTTTGAATGTTTTGAAATAGATTGAGAAGGAAAGGTGTTAGTTCTTCTGGGAATGTTTGTTAAGATTCACCTGTGAAGCCATCCAGTCCAGAACTTTGGTTTTGGGAGAGTTTTTAACATTATGTTGGGTGCATAGATGTTTTACTAGAGCTATATCCTCTTGTTGGATTGTGTTCTTTAGCATTATGTAATGTCCTTGTTTGTCTGCTCCTATAGCCTTGGTTTTAAAGTCTATTTTGTCCGATATAAGTGCTGCTACCCTAGATTTTTTTCTTTCCATTTGCATGCAATATCTTTTTCTATCGCTTTTAGTCTGTGTGTATGTTTCAATCTGAGATGGGTCTCTTGGAGGCAGAATACATGTGGGTCTTGTTTTCTTATCCTTTCACCTACCCTATGTCTTTTGGTTGGAGCGTTTAAGCCATTTACATTAAAGGTGATTATGGATAGATAAGTATATAGTGCCATTTTATTGTTAGACTGTTTTCCTCTGGGGTTTTTTTCCTTTCTCTTTTTCTTCTTATTTTTAAAGTAACCCCTTTAACAGTTGTTGCAGCACTGGTTTGGTGTTAACAAACTCCTTTAGTTTTTTCTTGTCTGGGAAGCTCTTTATTTGTCCTTCAATTTTAAATGATAGCTTTGCTGGGTTAAGTAGCTTGCTTGTAGGTCCTTGCTTTTTATCACCTTGATTATTTCACACTACTCCCTTTTGGCCTGAAATTTTCTGTTGAGAAATCAGATGACAGTCTAATTGGTGCTCCCTTGTAGATTACTATCTGCTTTTCTCTTGTGGCTTTTAGGATTCTCTCCTTATCTTTAAGCCTTGGCATTTAAATCATGATGTGTCTCAGTGTGGGCCTCTTTGGGTCCAACTTGTTTGGGATTCCTAATTTCACCAAATTAGGGAAACTTTTGGTCATTATTTCTTCAAATAGGTTCTTGAGTCCTTGCTTGTTTTCTTCCCCCTCTGGTATTCCCATGATGCAGATATTGTTCCACTTCATGTTGTCCAAAATGTTTCTTCAGTTCTCATTTTTGTAAATTTTCTTTTTGGTGCTCTGCCTAGGTGTTTTTTTCTACCTTGTCTTTCAAATCACTGAATTGATCCTCTACTTCATCTAATCTACTGTGTATTCCTTCCAGTATATTACTTATTTAAGATATTGCATTCTTTATTTCTAACTGGACGTTTTTTATGGTTTCTATGTCTTTTTTCATGCTGTTGCATATCCCTATAGTCATTACTCTAAATTCCCTATCTGATAAATTGCTTCCCTCCATTGCATCTAGTTCTGGAGACTTCTCTTGTCTTTTAATTTGGAGTCTGTTTCTGGTCTTCCCATTGTGGCTGCTTCTTTGTATTTGATTCTATGTATTAGGTAGATCTGCAAAGACTGTGGGGTAGACCTTTGTCAAACACTGCTTGTTACTGGCCCTGGTCAACCTATTTGGAGCTACCAGTGATCCACAGCATGTGGCTGCCTGTGCTGGGCTTGTTTGTTTGCAGAAAGAACCAGGCTATGCACCAAGGACCACTTTTATCAGCACCAGGCCCAGGAGAGGGTCAGCTGAAGTTTCAGAGCTCCCAGAGATCTACTTTAGTTTGTTAAATTAATCAATGTTATAGCCACAAGCTGCACTCAGCAGCTCAACTTAAGCTCCACAGGATGGGGCAGAGTAAATCCTGTGGACAGGGCTATTGCTTCCCCTCAGATTGATGCAACTTAAAGGTGAGTGCTCTGCTTGAGAAAGATAGACTCTGAAGTATGGGGAATGACTCAGCACAGGGGTCCTGGCAGCTCTTCCTTCAGCTCTCTCCCCACAGCCACCAGGCCCAGACTCTCCTCATGTGTCCCTAGTACAATCTGCTCTCCCTCTGCCAGAGCCCAGGGAAAGTAGCTGCCAGCAGAATTTTGTGTGTTGTCCCTTTAAGAGGCTCTCTGCATCTCCAGCCATCTCTCCCTTGTAGACAGAAACCCCACTGCTTTACACAGCTGGAGGTTATCTGTGTTCCTTTACAAGCCCTGGTAATGTAGACTGGGGAGCCCAGTTTGGGGTTTAGACCCCACACTTCTCAGGGGAACCCTCTGGCCACTGAAATATCCCTCTGGCACTTCAGCTGCCTCCTGTGGAAGCCCAGAGAGCCTTTTTGTGCCTCCTCCATACTCCCTGCCAGCCTCGTTGTGGTACAGTAGTTTCTTCTGTCTGTCCTTGGAAATAAGGCTTCTCTCCAGATAGTTTTCAGTTAGTTATTCAGGATGATTTATCTACAATTTAGGTGTAATTCCAGATTGGCCCAGAGAGGCCCTGAGAGGAGGTTGATGTAGCTTCCACTTACTCCTCTGCCATCTTGGGTCTGCTCCCATCATTACTTTATGTTAAAAGAGTTACATTGTATTTAGGAAGGAGCCAATAGTGTTTACGAAAATAAAGGAATATTACTTTTATAGTATTCTATTCTTTTTGTTCCCTGTTTTCCTCTATGAAATCTCTGATTTATTTATTATTTGGTTGCTATCAGTTTCCTTCCTTCCTTCCTTTCATGGCATCTTAATGACTAGTTTTAAAATATTCAAATTCAAAATATCCACAACCGCAGTCTTGATTCTCTGCCAAAATTATTTCTGACTTTCTTATTTCTATTAATGCTATCATATTTCAAATTACACAGTCTCAAGAACTTATAATTATCTTTTCTCCCTATTTGCCCCTTACAATTCCTTAATCCAACCAGTTAAAATTCCCCAGCAGCTTCCACTGCATTTGTTTTAAGCCCACTGCGACCCTGGCCAACGAAGCTCTGTTGATCTAGCCCCTGCCTAAGCTATAGCTTCATCTCCCACCACTTTTCATCAGGTTCTGGCTTGCTTTCCATTTCCTGTGCCTGCCAAGGCTGTTCCTACCTCAGAGCCTTTGTCCCTACTGCTATCTGTACCTAGAACACCCTTCTGACCTCGTTTTATATTTCCATAAAGCCTCTCACTGACCGAATTCTTATTCATTTGTTTGCCTAATTATTGCCTCCCCTTGTTGGAAAACATTATGAAACAGGAATTGTCTTTCTCACTCCTGTATCCCAGCACGTAAAGAGGACATAACATGTAGAAGGTGCTCAATATATATTTGTTGAATATATAAGTTAGATTAACCACCACACTCTATCATTGCTTCCCTCTCATGATTCTCACAATGTCCTCATCCCTTCTATGTTGTCATCACTGTAGCCCAGTTTTGCCCAATATAATGGGAACCCCAATTGGGAGTCCTATATGTAACTCTAAATTTCCTAATAGCCACATTAAAAAAGCAATTAACAAGTGAAATTAATTATAATAATTATAATAATATATTTTATTTATCCCAGTAGGTCCAAAATACTGTCAGTTCAACATGTAATTATATACAGAATTATCAATGAGATAGTTTACTTCTATTTGGGGGCTATTAAGTCATCAAAATTTTGTTTGTGTTTTATTTCTAAAGCACACCATGACTTCATATTTCAACTGCTCAGTAACCACATGTGGCTAGTGGCTTTCACATTGGCCAGAGCAGCTGTAGCCAATGTCCCTGTTGTTTCTCATATAAGCTATAGCAATACACCTTCTAAGTGCTTCTTCCTTCTGCTTATTTGCATTTCAATTTTTCTTTTAGAGCCATGCCAGACTAATCTTCCGAATACATAGGTAGCTCCTGTGTTACATGCCTCATCTAAAATCCTGGAGGGTGCTCAGCACCTGGCAAAGCCCAGACCTTACAACCAGCATAGAGCACCCACTCTGATCCTCAAGCTGTGTCTGACAGTACTCCCCTTCAGGCACCCTATGTCACCATTTCCTAACACACTGCCTTCCCTCTGGCAGCTGCTCAAGGCCCTGTCCACCTGGAATACCTGTCCCCTTCCACCTTCCTATTCTGTCCTTTCCTGTCACAATACTACACCCTTCAGGGGTCACCCTGTAAAACTACCCCAACGACTCCAATCCCCGAATTCCTATAATGCTTTGCACATGCAACTTTCACAATATTTTGACACTCTGCTTCAAATAAGTAGCTATCTTAAATATCTTATCTCTCCTATGAGAAAATAAGTGTTTCAAAAATATAAATGCTTTGTCTTAATTTTATTTTCACTTAATAGTATGCATTGTATGAAGATAACAAAGAAATGTTTCCTGAAAAAAATAACACAAATTCTGAATGGATTTCCATTGAAATTATCAAGCCTTCTATCAGACTTTTTCATGAAGTTGATTAAAAACATCAAGAGAACAGTGTTTAAAACCAGACCCCCTCTGGGTCTGAGTCTTGGGCTTTGACCCAAGGAGACAGACTAAGAGGAGAGATGCAACATGGTTCCCTTTCATTCACTGTGCACTCATCGGCTATTTTCTACACCAGTAATGACAATTTTTTTCTGTAATTACTTCTCATACGATCTCTGGTATCTTCTATCTTCTAATTACAGGGATAATCAATCAACTGGGATAATCTCTTTTTCTCTGTCACATACACACTCTCTCTTTTGATCTGTAGAATCAGATTTACAAAAGTGTAGTTTAGATTATGTAACTCTTATGGCCCCAGAATTTTAATTTCCTCTATGTTGCAAAAAACACAAAAACAAAAACAAAAAGGAAAAAAAAAACAGAAGAAATAAAGCAAAATGTTTTTCTTGTTTGAGCCTTTCACAAGTGTCAAATTTAGTGTCAGGGAATGTCATGTGGTTGACTACTTGTCCCATCATCACTCCCATTGAACAGAGTATGGTCCTCTCGCACTTCCACTTCTAAGATCATTTTTGTCTGACTTGTCTGTGATATCACTAGCCCACATAGATATAAATCATTTTCACACTCACACTCCAGGGGTCAACATGATCAATTCCAGAATCTAGCACCTGGGATTACATTCTTAGGAAGGCATTCTCGTTGTGTACATACCCGTGGGCCTCTTTCTCCAGGGTCTCCTTTTTGAGCGTCACCCTGTGACAAACAAAAAACTCAGTCAGAATTCTACCACCCTGCAGAAGAACTGATTGCTTGATAAAGGACTGATTTTGTGTTATTCAAAATTCCCAGATTAATAAATTAAGCCAATGGAGAAAGAAAATCTTTGGCCTTCCCCTTTGACATTTTCACCATGCAATCCAGGGAAGAAAACAGCAACTCAGATAGCCTTTGCCCTTTGGAGTGAAGCCAGATGTAGACGGCGCTGAATCCAGGTACATGTTCATGATGTAGGCGGGGTCTCGCATCCCAGTTTCACAGCACAGTCATTGTTCTCAAACACAGCACTGTACCCACTGGGAGCCAGCCCCTCTGGCCTTTCTCCAAAGGGCTGTGGAATGTTTTCCAAAATGTCCTAAAGACTGATTGCTTGATTTCAGCAAAACTTAGGAAAATATATTATGTGGCACAAAATTACAAGCCAAATAAATGAAATATAAACATAGACTTATCACAGGTATTTAATAAAACAAGATGAGATATGATGGCATTAATTTGAACCCATGTAAGGTGAGTGAGTGTAGAGGTGTGTGTGTGTTTTATAAAGCAGCTCAAAGATGCTTTGCATTCCCTTTCTTTGAGGAACAGGCAATTGGCAAAAAATACTTTAATGCATCTAACTTATCATATTTGTCATTACATCCCCAAATATATTCTCAGAAATTAATTAATGGGTTAATTTTTTGAATATTTGAATGCCTCCTATGTAGTGCCCATTTGCTTTCCAAAATGTGCCACCTTACGTTTGCAATGAAAAGCAAACCAGTTTTACTACTGTATTTCTATCACTAGTTATTATTATTTTAATATTGCTGTGTTAGCTGTTATGAAAAATTATTTTTAATTTGAAACACAGCATAAACCAAATTATGTGAATTAGAAAATGTATCCCCTCCTTACCCCAAAATACAACCCAACAACCATGGACTCTCAAGTTTCTACAATGTAAATAATTAGTATTAAAGGGTACCTCAATGTCTCTGTCTCAAATTTTATTCATTATATAGTGAAAATAAGTGCTTTTCTATTTCTTTAATTACTGGTTTTATTTCCTCTCTTGAAAATTATTTGTGTCCTTTGACCATTTAATTATTAGAAGGTTGATATTTTCTCATCCATTTTATTTTATTTAGGTAGTATGGAAATTAACCCAATGTCCATTTTATTTGATGAAAACATTTCCCTATATGTTTTCCTCTTTATTTTAAGTATTATTTTTCATTATATAGAATTTTGCTTTAAATTTTCACATAGGTGTATCTGCTAGTCTCTGTCTTGTGATACCTTCGGTTACTGCAAAACTTGGAACACCATTTTCCTGACAATGATCTGAACAGGTAATTAAAAATAATCTAGAATTTTGTGATGGGTACACAAAGAAAAGAATTCAGGAAATGGCTGGAGAGTGAGAGACAATCTGGTGTTTTTTCTATTATTCTTATAGATCATTTATATTCAAAGTGGACCCATTAAAAACATGTGTCTAGGTCAATCTCATATGGAACATACGTTAATAATTCATGGGACATTGTGATAATTAATTTGGGACACCATTATTTTAATTACAAGTCTCTATGTACTGGGTCCCAAGGTTTCCTTAGTGTATTGACTAACATGATCATATGTGAACAAGCCAGACAGATAACACAGGAAGTGAACATCCTGTACTTTTCCCAGAAATCATCAGATTTTTTTCACATTGACATATACTGCAATGCTCTTTGTTTTGTTTTTGTTCTTTAAATAAATTTAGAAGATACACTTGTTTAAAGGAAAGATGGCTATTCATTTACCGGGTTTCCTTTTGGTCCTCGCTCACCTTTGATACCTGGGTTTCCATCGGTACCCTGAAGGCAAAAGAAAAAAGATTATATTGAGCAGCCATTCCATTAGTTTCCTACATCTTACAATAATTTCCGACCAGCTTCAGGCTATAAAATGAAGGGAGATTGTAAAATAACTTTACCTACCAAGAAGAGTCAACTCTACTATCTCCTTTCCTACACATCAGGAAGGTGGCACTGTCTTGCATAGACAGATCCTCTAGATGATCCAAAAGAGGATAATGTCTCCCTGTTATTTGCACACAAGTGCTTTTTTAAAATTGTTTTCAAATACAGTGGTCTCTATTTTCCTGCCACCACTTCCCCCCGCCCTACCCACCTTCTACCCTCAATCCTTCCCCGCTTTGGCTTTGTCCATAGGTCCTTTATACATGTTCTGTGACTTGACCCTTCCCCTTCTTTCCCCCATTATCCCTCGCCCCTCACCCCTCTGTCAGTTTGTTCTTTATTTCCATATTTCAGTTTCTATTTTGCTCCCTTGTTTTTTTTTTGTTGATTAGGTTCCACATACAGGTGAGATCATATGGTATTTGTCTTTCACTGCCTGACTTATCTCATTTAGCATAATGCTTTCCAGTTCCATCCATGACAGCGTGAAATAGCCCTGATATTTGCAAGTGTGAGTAAAGTGATCATCCCTGGGACTCCTGAATGGACCCTAAATTCAAGGGACAATCTCAAAAGATGAAAGAAGAGAACTCTCCAAATCCTGTTCCAGAAAGACTCTCCATTTCTCTATTCTCAAATAATTAAAAATATCACTTTTCTGAGAACTGGTTGTGGGGGTACCCAATAACTGTTCCATAACACAGTTCTATGGCTACCCTTATTAAAACATGGGTGTTGCTCTTCTAACAATATTCATTGACTAAAGTTGTCAGGTTAGCTCAGCAATTGCAAGTTGTGTTACTGTTCATCCTAAAACATAATTGAATATCACAAGTGATATTCAATTACCAGTGGGAGGCCACTGGTAATTCCCTGGTATCATAAGTATAAACTAAGACTTTATGGGGAGGGATATTCAAGCCTTTGCTTTGGTTCAAGTCAGTTTCTACTGGCTGCCACATTATCATGGAATGTCTCATATCATATATTTTGAAGAAAAAAACAATCATTCCTACTTTCTAATGCCTTAATTGGTAGGAAGGGTTGAAAAAGGATAGGTTTCAGCCTCACGTCTCAGGGTAAAATGCATCCATCACAGTCTAAGAAGCTCACAGTACGCATCTCCTGTCCCATCCCCCCAATACAAGCATTAGTTGAAAAATCTTATCCATGCACTTTTGTGAAATATCTCCAATGTGCTTCTGAACATTAAGGTTTAGAATCATAAATAAATGAAGTACTGAAAAAGCAGCATGGATGCTTCCCGATGATCTGGTATTAGAGAAATGTTCAGCACCTCCGGTCATAATGATATCATTTTAAGTCACAGAATTCACTTGAATCCCCAAGGCTTCCTAACCAGAGCTTCCTCTGCACAAGTCCCCACAATATTGCTTTTGGATGAGTGTAGACACAGTTACCTTCAGGAGAGGTCTCTGGTCCTTGTCTCTGGGTGAAGCAAATAAAGCTTTGCCTAAAGCATAGAGATTTGATTATCTCTATATTTTCACTTTAGTATTGAGAAATTCTGGCCCTAACTGTCACATAAGAAGTGATGCTGAAATAACCTTTGTGGGAACAAATTTGTCATTTTAAACCAAGTCTGCCCTTAGTTCAAGTCAGTAAAATCCCAGGCTTATTCCTAAGGATAGAAGGTATCCTTTTAGGAAAAAAAGAAAGAGCACCTTTTTTTGCTGTTATTTGCACACAAGTGCTTTTTGACAGTATGAAATAGTCCTGATATTTGCAAGTGTGAGTAGAGTGATCATCCCTGGGACTCCTGAACTGATCCTAAATTCGAAGAAGAAATATACTTACCGGGGGCCCCGGATCGCCTGGATCCCCCTTCTCACATTCACAGGCATTGCGATCACACTGAATCAGTAATGAAATACAGTATTAACACACACTGAAAGGCAGAATTTCAAATCTCATTCAGTACATTACTAAATGGAACACTCCCTCGAAGAAGTTTTACTTTGCAATTTTATGGAGATTTTGCTCTTCTTATTAAATTCTTATAGGAAAACTCATATCTAATAAGAACCAGGTAATAAAATATTATTAAACATTGCCATGGTTAAATTAAAGAAACCTCCTTTTATATATATATATATATATATATATATATATATATATATATATAATCTAGTTGCTAATTAAAAAAGGGAAAGATAAACACTTTCAGTGGACTCAGAATTTCTGCTATTTCTCTTTTATATAACACATCAGAGCTAAATAATATACAAATATCAAATACTTACTCAGCAAAGGAAAGCATTTGACTTAAAACATATTGAATCAATTCTAAGATGCACATTTTTCCTTATTATAACACCTCTGAAATCAGAGTAAGCCCAATCATGATGAAGTTGCTATTTTCTACATTTACACTTCAAAACATACAGAATGAAGTGGAAGAAAACTCCAGAGACACTACTGGAGCACTCTTAAGAAATGCTGTATCACCCATGTTTTTGATGTACTTCTTTTATAGAAAAACAACTACATCGATGACTCTAAGACTAAAATGATTCAGAAGATATAGACTCTGAATGTGAAGTTTTAGAAATAACCAGTTTAGTATGCTTATATATTCTCATATATGTATGTATAAAAGTGATACAGGATTTTAAAATCTGTATCTAAATAAACCTAAAAGGATTCTTCACATAAGTATAAAATGAAAAATCAAAATAAGGCAACTATATCACAGTTTAATCACCAGAGTTTTTTCTTGTCTTAATGGCACATAAAATAATGGTATATCTGACCATGTATATACAATTCAATGAAACGTGCTTTACAACAGTGGTCCTCAACCCCTGGGCCATGGACTGGCATTGGTCCATGGCCTGGTAGGAACTGGGCCACACAGCAGAAGGTGAGTGGCTGGCAAGCGAGTCAACTGGTCCCTGGTGCTACAAAGGTTAGGGACTGCAGCTCCATGAGGTTTGGTTGGCTCCTATTATTTTATGCAATATTACATGTAAATTTTCTGATGTTAAATAAGCAGCTTATCAAAGTTCAGATGTTCCAAACTCTTTGTGTTAACAAACACGTGTTCACTTCAGGAGTCCTCAACAAGCTGATGGTCATCTATTGTGCTAAGAACTATCCAACCAATGTTGGCCAGCTTCCTTGGCCACTTGCTCTGGTTGCCACCATCAGAAAGAATAAGGTTAGTTAATCAGCAGGCAGCAGGGGGCGACTCTGAGCTCTGTCTCAGCCTGGAGCATTCTGCCTGCCTAACCCTGGCCAACACCAGGCACACCTCCCAAAGTAGAGGACCCCCCACTCCACAAGTGACTAGTATCAGAGACATGCTTAAAATAAAGGAAATCATATCAAACTAAGCAAAAGCTATGTCCTTTGGTTATCATTAATTTCTAAAATCAGTCTGTAGAATCACATTAATTTTTTTCTAATTTTCCAACCTGTATTGGATATAGTAGCCTAAAAGAAATCAGATGGCGGCCTAGAAATAGTGTGGCTCTTTCTAAAGATAGTTAAGCATTTTTATTTAGTCACGCCTATCTTCCAATGAGAATTACAATGCTGATTTGATAATGCAAGCTTATAGAGTAATTCATAGTAATCAAAGCAATTGGTACTTACCTTCTTTTGAAATAAGATATCCTATGAGGGGAAAAAAGAATGAAACATTAACTCAATTTATGGTTCTGCTTCCAACTCTTATTAGTCTTAATTATTCCTTAAGGGATTTGCAGTTTCCAAGAAGAATAGCAAGTCAGCCTTTCTAACCTTGTGAAAGCAATAAAGCCTACCAGCCACCGACCCAAGGAATACTCTGAGCCATAGGAGTATTCCTAACATTAAAATTATTCTGTTTTCTGGGAACTTGATCCTGTTGCATCCTATGCTTACCTTTGATTTCCTTTGTCAGCTCTATGATCTGGCTATAAGCTTAATTTGGCTACAAGTTTAATCAGTCACAATGAGAAATTTTCTACTTCCAGTTACAAAGATTTAGGCATCAAAACATTCATTTTAGGTTTATAACTTCAGGAAATATTAATGAGCCTTAGAAGCCAAACCTCTCGTTTTGCAATAAGGAAACTTGATCTGCAGTGTTGTGACTTGTCCCAAATCACACACTTGGGCTGAGTCACCTGACAAGGTTTGGGGCTGTTTCATACTTACCACACAGAGGTGAGTTGGCCAGAATACTTTCCAAAATTACTTCAAATTCCTAACTTCAGAGAAACTCTCAATGTGTGTTTTGTCCAATATCTAGGCCTCACCTTACAACACAGCTCAGTGGTTTTATCTGACACGTGCACTGAAGGCCCTGTCTGAAGTCAAATCCTGGGGAAAAGTTAACCTATGTTTACGGGTGGAATTATTGCTTTCTTAAGGCAGATACTATGTGTCAAATGAATGCCTTGTGACTGAATCAGAAGGCATAACATGCGTATGATAAAACTGAAAATGGAAGTAAGAAGCACTAGAATATTGGTTGCAAGATATTAAAAATGAAGGGTGTAGTGAGGAAGTTAAAGACAAGTCAAGAGTTGTACTTTTATGGAGGATCTACATCCCTGTAGTTTTGTTTTTACCTTATTTTTATTTCCATACAAACTAGTAACATAGAGGGAAGATGCAGCAACATGCTTTAAGTAGCTCAGTTTAATTGGTAGTAGTGAATGGTAGCTCAGCACCATTCACTACTCATGTGGCCTTGGGCAAGTCTTATACTCTTTCCAGGTCATTTTCCTATATAAAATGAGAAAGTTTGACCGCATATGTTTGAGAGCTGTAAAAGTCTGTCCCCAGACCCTATACAAAATTCAGGGTTTCACCTGTGGTCCTCTTTGTCCCCTTCTTCCACCCCTTCCCCACCCAGTGATTTTAAATTACTAGCCAGCATAAATCCAGGCTGAAAGCAGATGATGTCTTAAAGATGTATCTTTAAGACCTGGCAGGTCACGTGAAAAAATAGAAACTGAGATACAATGACAGTCTGCATATAGAATGGCATTGCCCCCTCCAGAACCTTTGGCTGTGCCTAGAAAGCTGAAGATGAGTGTGCTTTGTCTCGAGGCTGCTCTGCACGAGCCCTAGTTTCCACCTGACGTCCTGACAGCCTTCCCAGACATACCCCAGAGAGAAATTCTTGTACTCGCACATTTCAGCATTCATTGTTTCTTATAGTGAAAAATTGGAAATAATTAAAGTATCCACCACTAGCAGAATGGATCAATAAATGAAAAACTATTCAGCAACTAAAGTAAGCATATTAGATCTACATATTTCAACATAAAAAGGTTTCCAAGAACACTGAGTGAAACAACAGTGTGATCCAAATTATGAAAACATTTAAAACATGTCGTTAGCTTGCTTTCCTCCGGCAGGAAGAGAGGGAAAGGGAATTTGAAGGAGTTCAAGAGACACAATAAACAACTTACAATGCAAGTCAAATCGTAATATTTGCTAATAACTAGCGAAATATAGAAAAATCCAAAGTTTTGTCATGTTGCAATCTTTTCATAACAAACATGGATGTCCTTATCAATTTTAAACTCATGAATTTAGCTGCTACCATGCCTAATGTGCAAATTTATACTTTTCTAACCCTGCCTTTGAAAATTCAATTTCTAGCTCGCCGTATTACTGTCTAAAAATATGTGCCATGAGGATTAAAACCATAACAACACAACTAACAAATTATTTTTGGAACTCATTTGATTTGAGTTTTTTGGAATTTACATTTCTATGGAAACAAAAGTGGACCCAAAACTGCACAATAAATAAGACTGTTTCAAACAATGAACAAAGCTCCATCCCTAAGGGCACTTATGGTCTTAAGCCCCAGTGACAGAAAACAGACAGCTCACAGCAAGCAGCGTGGGAAGGAGATCCTAGCTGGGGGGTGGAATGGGGGCATTAACAAGATAATTTCTTGGAATAGGTGCATTTTTCTGGAAATTATGAAGGGAGGAATGCAAAGGACAGACTCTTTGATGGAATGCTGTGCTGTATGTCAAAGTTTATGAGGAAAAAAGTCATCCAAACTAGTGTGGGCAAAAGACAAAAGAAGCAGTAAGGAAGGACATTTAGAAAGAGTGGACAGTGGAATCCACATGGACAGAGCTGGAGGTCTTGGGGCACAGTGAGATCTTTCACTGAGGCTGGGCAGCAGGCTGCATGGGGACCATGGTCAAAGCCAGAGGGAAGGGCATGTTCAATTAAGGTCTGGATGGATACTGTACTTTAAATGAAAAGGATAAATAGATAAAGGCCCTCACTAGAGCAAAAGAAAGTGCACTTTGTTAATGGAGCTGGAGCTTTGTGATGGCATATATGTGTAAGGAGAAGGCTGGAATGGAATCATCAGTTTTGTGAATGACTGTGAGGTCAACGCTATGAGAAGGGAAGAGAGGAAATGTGAGAAGGTGCTATAACAGGACAGCAAATGGGATGAAAATAAAAACTCAGTAGGCAAGGATTGCAAACTCGAAGAAAAAAATTTGCAGCTTTAACAAAGTACAAAATCTTAAACAGAGAATAAAATAAGGCTCTAAAGAGAGGAAGACTTGAAAAAAAATGGGAAGTGGCCTATAATCAATAAATGTATAGAGCATAGGATTTTAGAAATAATACAATGATTATCAAGTTGATCTTTGTTTGGTAGGTAAAGAAGGGGATACACCAAACTGATGTTTTTCTTAATAATCTTTAGAGAAAGACACCACTTTGTCACAATGTTTATTCCCATAAAGGCTTTTAAAAAAGTTTAACATCAAAGATGATAGAATAAAGTACTTTTTTAATCTCACATACTCTTTTGTGCTCTCCTAAAGGACCAAGTAATATATTCAGGAGATTGGGCTCAGTTTCTTAGGTTTCAAGACTGTTATGTAAACCATAATACAGCAGCAATAAAAATATTTTTCAACAGAACCAAGAGGTCTCCCTTGGATGATTCAGAACAGAAATGTGTTCATGGGGTTCTTCGATGACACTTCCTACCAGAGGTGCCAAGAATGCACAACGATTTCCTTAGTTTGTCTTGGTTCCTACAAATTCTATTTGTGGTGGACAGTCATGTCCATAAATTCAACTATAAAGTCTACTCTGCAATAGAAAGGAATAAAGTCCTAATACAAAAAAAAAAAAGATGAATTTTGAAATCATTGTGCTGAGAATAAGAAACCTGCTACAAAAAGAGTACACACTGTATAAGTTTATTTATGTAAAAGCCTAGGATGTGTACACTAGTCTAGAGTGAGCAGTCAACATAAGAAGTAGCTCAGGAGCAAGGGAAGAATGTGTTGCAAAGATTCGTGAGAAAACTTTGGGGGTGCCAGAAATGTTCTGTATCCTACTGGTGTTGGTGGTTTCCTGGGTGTATACATCTCTCAAAACTCATGGAATTGTGTACCTTAGGTAAATGTAGTTTTGTAAGGAAATTATACCTAATTAACTAACCTATTTTTAAAAGTCAACTAATTAATTATTTCAAAATAAAAAGTTAAAAATTCAGCCAAGGATGTAATAGAAATTGATTAGATGAGGAATGTTTCCAATGGTCTGATGAAAAGTCAAGTTCTGCCTCCTAGAAGTGGTGATCTGAAACACTGAAGCTTTGTATATCTTTCTTGGAAGAGCCTGATAAGCCCTTTGGATTCTGGAAGTGTTTGGAAAGCAGCATCTCCTTCTAAGAAGTGGCTTGTTCACAGAGCTTCCATCTGAACAAACAGCTGAAATCACAGGATGCTAAGGAAGAGCAGAATCATTAGGACGCTCGGTCATTTTTTGGTTTCCCCAGAAACGAACAGTCTTGCTTCGAGTCTGCTGCCAAGACTCCGTTCTCAGTCGGGCAGGAGCTCTTGGTGAGGGTGTGACTGGAGGGAGTATGAGCCTTCTGAGCCTTCACATCTGGCTAAACAAGGAGATGCCTGTCCTGCATCTTCCACAGTCAGCCACAGGCAACTCATTATCACACCCCCAGGGTTCTCTCCTGAATATGCTGGAAACTTCTGTTCCAGGTTCGCTAGTGAGAACTCCTTAAACAGCACAGGCAGGACTAGGCAGTTTGCCAGCCACCCTGCACATCTCTCTCTCACAAAAGAGATGCTTAGAGTAGGCATGCACCCCAAGCTACTGCATTGTTTCCCCTCTCAATAAGACTTTACAAGGTTAAGCATGCAGACTCTAGGGTCTTTGCCTGGCCTTAAATTTTCAGTTATAAAATGATGATATAACAGCACCTACATCACAAGATTGTTGTTAACACTGACTAGAATAAAATAAGTCAAAGTGCTCAGAACAATGCCTACTACACAGAGCACTCAAGACATGATAATTCTTATTTAGATAAGACAAACTCAGGGTCTCGTGCTGAAAACAGCTGAGTAAAAAAATTGAGAGTGACAAAAAAATAAAAATAAAAAAAGAGAAAAAAAATTGAGAGTAATGTTGGGGAAAAGACTAGAGGAAGGGACAAAGGAGCCAAACAGTCTCTGAAATGGAGCCTGAGGCTTTGCCCAGCCTCTGGAAAACAGCCACAGGAGATGCTCAGTACCTGAAGGACACATGTGTCTTGCCTTCTTCTTAAGAAATCAAAGAAAATCAATATTTTTAAGAAAGTCAATTTTTAACACTTAACAAATCAGCCACTATTTCTCCAGAGTGTTTTTTCTTGAGAAGTACTATGAAGGGGGATTTTGTTTGCATGGCTTCACCTTGTGTTTTACCAAGCAGCAAGGAAAGGTTCTTACAAGCAGCTGAGCACCAATGAAGGAAAAAAGCATGGACACAGCCAGTCAGACCAATCAAAAGGGACTCATCGATTTGATAGGAGAAACTGTTGGGTGACTGCAGGTTGTAGGTGATTTTACAGTCAATACCTAAGAAACAATGAGATAATTTTTAAAAAAACTGAAAGTCTATGAACTCTGCTTGAGCATAATAGAGCAATACATGGTGAGACGAAGTCAAAAGTTATGTTTGTATATCTAGAAAGGGAAAAGATCAGTGTAATACAAGTACAGCAGACCATAAGTTGACTTCAAATTGAACATAAGTCAGCAGGGTCCAATGAACCCAGGATGTATAAACAGGAGTCTGAGCTATGTGATTAGAAATTAATTCTTCCCAAATCTTCAGCGCTGACTAGCAATAAAGTTAGGAATGCAATTCCAGAGAATCAGCTTGATACTGCTCCAGTTCATCTGGTATAAACTATCCAGGACATGGAGAAAGGCTTTAGAGAGAGTCTTCTTTCCATTTCTAAGGTGGGTTATTTTCCTTTCATATTTTGAATCATTATCTATTTTTATAGACTTCATAATAGAAATATCACTATTATAACAAGAAATATGGATGTAAAACCAATCCATCAGATACCTACCAGGCGATCCTCTATTTTATCTACAAGGACTGGATCACTCAGCAGTAGAACGGGTTGACTAGATGAATCCCCAGATATCAAACGAAGTTTGGTTTCATTGACTACAGAAGAAAGTCCAATGGTGATAAATAATATCCCTGCAGTTCTGGCATCTTCAGAAATACTTTGAACATCTGGATTCTTTGGATGGTCGATGCCATCGGTCATCAGCAAAGCTACCTTTACACCATTTTTACGTCCTTCTCTCTTAAGTAGCCTAGTAGCATTGGCGATGGCATAATATGAAAAAGTACCTTGTCCAATGAAATTCATAGACTTGACCCTCTGCTTAAAAGTCTGTACATCCTTCCAAGAAGAAAAAGGTGGGTCGATTTGGACAGAGCTGCTAAACTGCAGAGCTGCCAGTTTTATGTCGTATTTCAAGTAGTGAACTGGGTTCATCTGGAAAATCATGTCACTCAAGTTAGCCACAAAATCTTTCTGTTTATCAAAGAGGATAATTTTAACACTTTCAGAGCTGTCCATGATGAAGACAACATCTATGAAGCAAGCGGAGTCTGGAAATAGAACAAATTGATTAAGTGGGACCACTGGAGAGACAATTTTGCATAAGGAAAGTACTGAGGTGATAAGTAGCGTGCTGTTTGCTGTTTGTTGTTGAAAGCAGAGGGAAGTGAAAGAGAGCACCTTGTAGGTAGGGTTTAAGGTGTAAAGAACTAAGTCTCTTTGCAAGTCTATACATTCTTTTTCTCATGTAAAATCATGCAAATCAAAATCGATAATTTTAAAAAATACCGTATATTCTGAACATCTTCCCAAATTAAAGCCTGCTTAAAATGGGAGGGGGGGGCATCATGGTTTAAAAATTCAACAAACATTGGACCAAGTTGTCTGGAAGTAAATAATACTCTACCGGTTTCTTAGGCTGTGTGTCATACTGGTGAGGCCCCATATTGTTTTGCAGGTTTTTTTAACTTTTTGAAATTAAGGGAGAAAATGACTATACATCACATAGTAGTAACAGTAAGGGAGAAAGGAACTTAAAAACAGAAAATTTAAGATTACATCTTAGGTCTATCTTACTAATTTACCTACAACCTGGAGGGTGCCACTTAATCTCTCTGGGCCTCAGTTCTTTATCTCTATAATATGAAAGTGGCAATCTCTGTCATGCCTATTTTATAAGACTACTGTGAAGTTTAAGTGACATAATAAATGTACAAGTGTAGGAGGGTGCAGCCAGGGGGCCCCAAAAGAAGGATTTGTAATGGGGTCTAGAACTCAAGGTGTCCAGGAAATATTAGAAAGATATATAAGATGTCCTCACCCTACCCCCAAAGGGGTGAGTTGGGGGATGGAACACATGGAGGGGAGCCCTTGAGAGCTGTTTTGCATAGCAACAACTTTGCAGCTAACCTTTGGCATGGTCATTTAACATATCTATAACCTTTAAGTGGTTTCACGGATATGTTAAATAGCTGTGGCCCTGCTTTAAGCCAGGGAGAAGGAGTGACTTCCACCCAGGACATAACTGGGAGGCAACTCCCCCTGGCTACAGCACCTGCATGAGAGCCTGGAGATGGTTGGCTCCACGCCATGGGGCCACACCTACCCAGACCCACTATGGCAGCCCAGTAAAGCTGGAAGGATACGGGAGTGCTGGCAAGTGTAGCTGATAGTGGAAGGAGTAGGAAATGGGGCTGCAGAGGAAGATTAACGTGGGGATTTAAACCCAGATGTGGCAGCCATGTGAAGGAAAACCACACACTTTTGGCAGAGTGGGGAGCCCTGCAGCCTTGGTGAGGAAGAACTACGTGGCTTTGGCCAGAGTCAGGACCCCCCTCAGCCATGAGAAGAATCACCATGCAGCTTCAGCAGAGAACCACCACTTGTCTTTAGCTGGAGATCCCAGAGACACAGCAGATGGTGCCGGGAACCGAGGGAGGCCTACCAGCTGAGCACGGATTACTGGAAAGAACCAGGGGCTGCCTGAGCTATGGACTTCTGTTTCTTTTCCTGAGATACAGTACCCCAGACTGGACAAAGGGGGGAACGAAGGACTGTGTGTGTTTGTGGGTGTTTTATGGGACTTTGGGATCTTGATGAAGACATTAAGTCATTACTCTTAAGTCTGTGTAACTTGAATAAATAATTCCTTTCTCTTTCACCAATCTCTAACATGGAGAGCTATAACTCTCTGGCAAAGAGAAAGGTGAACCTAGTACAGGGGGACCCCAGGAGAAAGGGGGGTCAATTCGGTAGCATTGTGGGACCCTCTTCCCTGGAGGCCAATCAGGGAAAATCATGGGAGACCACATGTGCAGTAGCTTTAAAGTAATACAACTACTTGTACATGCTCAGTAAAAGCCCACCAAAACTAGCCAGGAAGGATCCACCCTATAAGAATAGAGTCCCTCCAGCCCGTGAGGTCAATCTCTGCTTGGAGTTGGCCTGCTCCCATGTTCTCTGCTATAAACTCTGGGTGTTCAGTTCAATTCTTTGTCCCCATCACCAAGAACCTGGTTACCTGTGCCCACCTGTGACACAATGGCTTTAAAAACTCTGATGTTTTTATAGGTTTGCCATAGAAGTATGTAAGGAGTATCATTATCATAATATAAGCATATCAAAGTTGAATGTCACATATGCATATGCCTGTGATATGTTTTTAAATCAAATGTTCTTGGTAAAAATGCATATTAGTGTCTTTAGGAGCTAAAATTAATCATTAAAAACAAAAATGAAACTTTTTTTTACCCTGGAGATTATTTTTCCTTGCAAGTAAGTTGGCCTTTGATCCTTTCTTTCTTTGTCCATGTGTTGTTTGACTCATAAAAGCTGGTGAAAGCAGGAGATAAAAAACAATATGTCTGTTCCACATTTTGGTAGATGGTGAAAAATCATCTGCCTGTAGCACCTTTAATAGAAAAATCAGTTATAAACACTTTAATAAAAAACAGTGTTTGCTATTTTTAATTTCAATCTAGCAGACTTGAAAACTGGCATTTGACAGAAGAAAAAAGTTTTCATTCATATTTATAGAAAAATATGCACATTGAGATTTTTAAAGTTTCTAATGCAAATAAATCGTGGCAGTATACCCAAACATGCGTTAGTGAGTATTTCCATAAATCAAAGAGTTATATGTAAGTAGTTTGTATTTCCCATTTTATTGTGGGAAGTGGGGAGTCAGGAGAGACATTTCCAACATTTCAGTCCATTCTGTATGGTGACTGTGGTTCAATCACAGGGTCTGCTTCAGCATTTCCACATTCAGACCATCAATAGTTGTTCCACTCATTTACATTATAACAAGTTCCTGATGATCCCACTATTTTTACAGGGTCGCAGAGAACCACTGCTATCTTGGTCTTACTATTTTCATGCATAACTTTAGTGAGTTTCAGAACTCAAGTTAAAAATTATCATAAGTTGCTCTTCTGTTTCCAAAGAATCCCATTTCTCTTTCCTACTCTTATTTTGGAAACTGTATCTCCACCAGAATTCCAAGCTGGACACAACTGTATATCCAATAAAGCAAAAGAATATGAGAGCAAACATAGATTTGCTAAATAACAATGTTCTTCTAGCTAATGGACAGAAATAGGGCTTGAAATCAGGAAGTATCCCCTCTGAACAGCCCTGTGAAACTAATTTTCTTGGTAGATTAACAATAAAAAATTCAATCCTGTATTAAAATCTTCAGTCACATCTCCATCACTCAGGATGCCCAGCTATACACCAAATGACTTGTAAAATCATACATTTCCCTGGTAAGAAAAGGCTCAGATATGGCTAACTCAGTATACCTGAGAATGGGGATACGAAAGCTTATTTTGAACCAATGTTCTGCATGGTTTGGAAATGTTTGCCTGCCTAAACTATATTGACTTCAGAAGTTCTGGGAAAGGAATCGCATTTTCCTTCTTTGGCACCTCGCCTTCAGGGAATGGGAATTGGGAAGTCATGAGCACAATTTTTCTGGGCTCTGAGTAGGGGGTAGAAATATACATAAAGCAGTGAAGAATGAGATGGGTGACTGACTTCTTTCATACCTGCCCCATGGAGAAATTCCTAAGTGAATCAAAGTTGTTGAGTTGGGGATAAACCAATGAATGACTCTGTGCCACAGTCTGTTTCTCAAATAGTACCATCTAGCAGGAAGTTTATTAAGCTGACTTCGTATCTATCAGTATGGCTGACCACCTCTGCTAGCAAGTACTGCAATTGATCAAATCTCTACTGTCCAAGCCAGGTATGCTAAGATGTGAGGACAGGTGAGTGTTAAAAGAAAGAACAAAAACTGTGCTAAGGAAACAGAATACAAAGAGGACATTCAGGATCCTCTGGATATAATCCCCTTGCTAAACAAGGAGAAGAATATAAAAAGATGTCCAAATTTAGCTCTGGAGATTAGAGTAAGGATAAGGCTATGAAGCAAAATACAGCTGCTATTGCATTTTTAGAGGGGGGAAGGAGTAACACCACGTCCCTGGTATTATATATGACTTTTCTCTTTTGTTGAGTGTATACCAGAAGAAACTTCTCAGAAGTTCTTTATTTTATTTAATATTTTATTTATTTATTTTTAGAGAGGGGAGTAGGGAGGGAGAAAGAGAGGGAAACATAAATGTGTGGTTGCCTTTTGCATGCCTCCTACTGAGGACCTGGCCTGCAACCCAGGCATGTGCCCTGACTGGGAATCAAACCGGTGACCCTTTGGTTCTCAGGCTAGCACTCAATCCACTGAGCCACACCAGTCAGGGCTCAGAAGTTCTTTAAATAGGAGACTGAGAATTTAATTTCATTAATAGCAAGAGAGATTTTACAAGCTACATGATCAAGATTACTCTTCAAAAACCTAAAGACAATGATAACCATGCAGGAACATGAGAAGAAAACTACTTTGTTCTCATTTGTAGACTTCACTCTGGGCCTTCAAAATGCTGACTTTAAATAAAGACTTATCTTTCTCCAAAACTAAGCACCTGCTCATACAGTTTTCTTGGCATAAAATCACGAATTCCTACTTGAACCTCTGCATAGAAAATGCTCACTGACATAACTTAACCTTTAGTAATAATCACAATATCTCATATTTTATTACTATTTGCTCCAACATTTTTTATTTAGCTCTCCCAAACCAAAGTTTGGTATTCCCTTCTGTTTTCTGGTGTTAGAGGACACACTTACACCTTTCCACTTTTCTTTCTTTAGTTCTTTAGTTTCTCCATCTTCCTGAAATCGTTTAGTGTGGCATCTTAAGAGCCCACCCATTTCTAATCACTTTTACCAATTCTGATTTTTGTCTGCATTTTTAATAAATTCCCACTTTTCTCTCATTTAAATATCATATACAAGTAAAATAGGTTTCAGGGGAAATATCTTTAGTTAAATGAAAGGAATAAAAATCTCTATGTTTACTTATTGGTTAACTTTTGTAAATTCAGAAACAATGATTATCTTTATTCAACTGCCATATTTTTTGCCTTTTTTCCTAAAATTTATTTTGCATAAATGCCATGATCAATAACTCCAACAGACTTTAAAGATAAATTCACAAATGAAATTATCTTTCAACAGAGTTTACCAGTTTTACTCAGAGTATTTGCATCACATTTGTTTCTACCTGAAGATAAAATGATGAATAAATACTTTGTTCAAATTGCCAAACTAACCAAGTTTTAAAGTATTCTGCAGTTAATACTTAATTATAAAAACTTTCTCAAATTAAGAGAATATTAACATCATTGTAGTGCTATACAGTCAACTTTAAGTTAAAATTAATTTTAAAATAATTTAAAAATACAATTTAAATTTCTACATTTTAAAATTCTACAAGTATTCATATTTTCTAATAATTAACTTAAGATAATACAGAGGATAAAATTTTTTGATAAGCTTTTTTCACATAGTAAGTATGTAAACCATTTAGACTTCCACGGTTCTTGATGGCCTGTCTGATTACAAGTGATTAAAACAAAGCAGTTATGTCTTACCTTATCAAGTTTGTCAAACAGGAATTAAAGACTGGTTAAGCAAATGCCAATAGCAAGAACCATCGTTGGGGATTCAATTGGCTATTGAATATTTCTCCGTTATGAGAGAAATAAAAATTGTCTTTGCTTTGGATCTTTTGCAATCTTTCATTCATGTTTATTGGACTAAGTTAAAGAGTGGTGAGGCATTTGGCCAGGGTGCAAGATTTGGGTGGGATCAGTAAGTAATTTAAAGGAATAGTGTCCTTTTGGAACAAGCTGTGTTTTCCAGACTATTTTAAAAACAACTAGAGTAATTTTTTTAACATTTTAGGCATTTATTGACAGTCTGCTTTTGTTCTCATGCTGTGTTCTTTGCTTTCTATTTTTAAATTTCTTTGCCTGGAGTATGTGCTCTGTTAGAGATTGGTTCTAAACAGCTCTGTGAAGGAGTATAAATGATCCAGACTCAGATGAAAACCTGGTTTTTCAAGAGAGGCAATGGGTTGATAATTATTGAAGCTGGATGATGAGTATATAGAAGCTCATTAGTTTAGACTTTCTATGTCTGTGATTTTTGAAAGTTTTCATAATAAAAGGTTTACATAATATATAGTGAAAGAGTGATCTAAATTCAGTCCTTGGTTTGTCTCTAACATAGGGACCTCAGGTTCCCACTTAGACTGAATTACTTATCAACATCCTTTCAAACTGTAACTCAAGAGGTAGGTTTACAAGGGTTAATATTCTGAGGTCTCTGTCCAGGAAATGTGGTCACTGTAGTGGTCCCATTCTCATTCTTCTCTCGCTCTCGCTCTCGTTCTCGCTCTCGCTCTCGCTTTCTCTCACTCTCTCCCCCGCTCCCTCCCTCCTCTACCCTCCCTATCTTTCTGCCTTGTGGTTACAACCCTTATTAAGTCTACATTTATCAGTACAAAACATACAGCCTAGAAGCCACTTGACCCCCAGACAAGTAATAGGACGGCTTCTCTATGGACTGCCTCAGAGACAGAGAACAGTAAGATGACCAGAGAAAACAATATAATTGTCTCAAATCAGTTTTCCTAGGAATACATTTCAGCATTTATGCATCTGCTTATTGTTACAACAATAGTTCCTACTTGGTGGACAGTTTACCAAGCTGGGTACTGTGCTCACTGCTCCACACACATTATGGCACTTAGCCCTCCAAAAGCACAACCACCTACCTATAATAAGTGCTATAAGAATCCACATTTTGCAGGTGAGGATGATGAGGCAGAGAGGACTTCAGTCATTTGCCCACTGTTACATTAATACTAGGGAATGCCAGAGCCAGGTCTTAATGCAGAACTATCTGACCACTGAGACTCACTTAGAACAACGGGCACACCATTAAATGAAGCATCCAGGCAAAGGTTTGTGCTTTCATTGTTTCCTCACCACAAAGCAGTTCA
This sequence comes from Phyllostomus discolor, assembly GCF_004126475.2. NCBI lineage: Eukaryota > Metazoa > Chordata > Mammalia > Chiroptera > Phyllostomidae > Phyllostomus > Phyllostomus discolor. The sequence continues at coordinate 26,198,787 of NC_040912.2, read as the reverse complement.
TGGGGAACAGAGGGAGCCTTGCAGGGCTTTGGTAACAGTAAAAAGAAAGAGTGGGTGTATTGCAGAAGTAACCACAGGATTTCCCAGGAAGCAAACATATGTATTTATAGATTTACACATACACAGTTTAAATAGCCTGTCAGTGTTAGCTGCACTTGTCACTTCTGTGAGATGAGAATCATGGGATAAGGAAGTGGCATTTTTCAGGTCAGCTCTCTTTTTCCTGAGGTAGGTTAACAACTTGAAGAGCAGTGATACCTCTAAGAAGCAAACAGGTGACTCCTGGAGGGGAGATATGGGCTAAAGCCTTCCTGCTTGTTAACTGTTCTTAATAAATACTTGTTGAATAAATGACTATTAGAAGTGATTTTTTAGTGTTCCTCAATCACTTGAGAACCACGATACAACGGATTGCTCTCCAGAGCACTGCTAGACAGTGAATCTTTTTCAGCCTTTTCCAAAATATTTTAATACTCCACCGAAGCAGAATCTATGTAGGCTTTATTTGTTTTGATACTGGTGCCAAGATCTCCATTTCAGTAGTGATGGTATTTTGGGGTCCTAGAATCATTTAAGAGGACTTGTAAATATCAGAAGGTTTTATCTGCATGAGGTTACAGAAACACAAAAAAGGGCTAATAACATATCAGCTCAAGCTTGTATCAGTTATACATCTGGGCTGAGATCAAGGTTTAGTGAGATGTTTCACAATCTTCTCTCAGTTTCACCCACCTTCCATATTGACTAAACAGAATAGAAAAGAGCATTATCAACTAATAAGGAAGAAGTCAATGACCTTTTTACCCAATTTGGAGAAATTAGAGGTTCCCTTCTATTTTTTTCTTCAGTATAAAATCTTGGTGCCATAGAATTTATAACATTTGCCCCAAGGCTCTGAAGTTTCTGAGATGTATTATACTTCTTGGCTCCAAAAGCATGACTTGGCCATTCTCTCTTGTCATTCTTCAGGAAGTTAAAGAAACACTAAAATGATGGGTTTATTTAACAATTTAGGAATGGATTAAAGGTATTCAAAGACAAGGAAGTGGAAATTATCATTGGTGATCAAATGTAAAAAATGTGGCATAGCTTGAGTCTGGAGCAGTGTGACTCCAGTGCCCCTGCCCTCACCAAATTTGGACCGAGCTGACTCTTCTGCATCCCCTCTACCCCCCTAGGTTTTTTTTTGTATTGTTTACTCCTGATATATCTTGCTTCATTATTTGTCATTTGGTCCCCAGCCTGAACAAATGTGTCACATAGTGTCCTAAATCACAGTAACAGTGTAATTCCCATTGTATCAATCTTAGGACTATTAAAATTTGTCTCTGAAATTTTCTTTCATAATTGATATTTGCCTATTTGGTGTTATTTATTCTTTAGTAAGAGCAAAGTATTTTATGCCAAAAAAGAAAAAAAAAACTGAGTGCTCTCTGGAAACATGTACACTTTTTCTTTCTAAGAAACATCTGCCCTGGCTGGTGTAGCCCAGTTGATTGAGCGCGGGCTGCGAACCAAAGTGTCGCAGGTTTGATTCCCAGTCAGGGTACATGCCTGGGTTGCAGGCCATGACTCCCAGCAACCGCATATTGATGTTTCTCTCTCTCTTTATCTCCCTCCCTTCCCTCTCTAAAAATAAATAAATAAAATATTTTTTAAAAAATCTGAAAGTGGATCGGTCTTCTCCTACTATAGGTTTGAATATTCAATTTTCTAAAAATTATTCTTTTCAGTCAGTGGATAAAGTGGTCGTAAGTTTTTCATGCAGAGTTCATCAGAAGAGAAAGATTAGATCTAGTTAAGCTTTGGTCAAGTTCTACTTTTAATGGGGAAGTATTTTCTATTTTTTGTTTAGTTGATTTTACTTTCGGACATTAGAAAGTATTGTACTGTAACTTAGTGAATTCTTTGATTGCCCACTAGATGGTATTTGACCTTTTCTTATACTGGGGACAAATGATAGCATTGAATCTCAGAACAGAAAGGAAACAGAAAACACTTTTATTTGTTTCATCCATTTCACAGATGACAAAATAGAGGACAGATGTCATGACCCACCCAGAGGTCATACCATGAGTCAGTGAGGGAATAAAATTTAGATGTTTGTGAATCAGTTGGCCATCTTTCAGTGCCCTAAATACCCCGGGAAGTTTCTAAGCCTTTGCGCCACCCAGGCTTGTGCCAGAGCAGAAGAAAATGAGGCTAGTCTACGGCCAATAATTTATGTTTGAAAAATACTGGTTTTAATTTAGTGACAAATGGCTCAGGGCAAGTTACCTCGGACTAAATTCCATCATACACTGACTCTCATAAATCACTGTGTAAATCTTAATGCCTGGGTCATAAAGGCAACGAACACCACTTCTTAGAACCCTGAGCTGAAGAACTTTCTCCTCCAGGTTTGGGTAGGTTTGTTAAATGGATTTGTAACCTATGGCTCATGTCATTGACACCTGATCAAACTACAGCCAGTAATATAAGTAACTATCATTTTCATGAATACGTTTCAGAAACTCAACACCCATTTCAGTTTCTGGTCAGCCCATTTGAGATTTCATAGGAATAGCCAACAAAAACATTTTAAAAATAACTATCAAATTCCTGGAACAAAGTATTTTAAGAACATTAAACAACTTATCTCACATTATGTCAACCCATTACAACTCTGGTTTATACAACATTGTTATTAATTAAGGTGATAGAGTCATCTGTTTTTTGAATTATACCTAAATTATAGTTCTTCCTGGACAATCGTTTGTTTCTTCTTCTATCCTTTTAAATTATATACTAAGGGTGAATTACCCAGGGATGAAGTTTGCAGTGAAAATGGCTTGAGATGAATTAATATTTTCCTATTTGGGGATATAAAAAACATTTAATAATATGAAACCCTATGCAAACATAAGGTACCTATTACAATCATTATTCATTGTTTACATCCAGAACTACAGATTCTGAAATCACACATGTATAATTTTATTTAATGTAAAATAACATTTACTTCAGTATATATTTTCTATTATATTGATTGGCCAAATTCAGAAATGCCAAATATGCAAATCAATGAGGACAGTGAATGTTGAGGGACTACTGCTTGAAAAAAGATATTTGGGCACCACCTTGTGGGGCTTTGTAGAAAGACATGATGTGAGGGTAATTTGCCCACTATCTATCATTAACAAATTAAAATTCTTAATTTCCCCTGATGCTGAACAGGTAGAATGTAAGTTGCTTTCTGCAAATTTTTAGGGTAGATGAATAATGAGATGAATCACAAGAGTGATAAACTACTTTTATATATAAATCAAGAAACTAAGTGACATCTGATAAAATCTAAAATCCATTCATTTAACAAACGTTAATTTTTCTACTATAGGGAGGCATTGGGTAGAAAACAAATAAGACCCAGTCTCTTCAGCTCAGTGGAGGAGATAAGCAAATAAAAGGTAATGGCAAATTTTACCAAAAAATTTTTTTAAGTAATCAAATATCAAATTCTAGTTAATGATACCATACTGAAATATTAGGGAGCACATTGTACAGTTGTCTGCAACTTACTCTGCAATGCATCATGAAAAAAAGAAAATGGATAGCAGATGGGTACATGAATAGACAGAGAAAATGTGTCAATTATACAGGAAATGTTCACTGCAGAATCTAGGTGGTAGATGGTGGATTTGCTGTACCATTCTGTCACCTTTCCTGTACACTTGAAAATTTTCATAACAAAATATTAGGCAAAAAAGACAATGGCAATAAAGCATGATACTACCTATAAGAGAGAGCAGAAAAGAGGGCACCTTGCCCAAGCTGTGATGCAGCAGTTGGCAAGGCAGGCACCAGAGGATAAGTAGGGTTTCCCTCGTGCCATGTTAAAAGGGTTAGAATTCATCTTGAATGCAGTGAGGAAGTACTAAACGATTTTAAGCAGTGGAGTGACATGATCACATTTTCGTATTAGAAAAATCACCCTGGTGACTGACTGAAGAATTAACTCCAGGAAAGCATGTTTCCTTCAAGGAACAGCTTCCATTGATGACACATGCATATCAGTGGGTGGTGTAAAGGCTTGGGCCCCTTGTCCCAATGCAAGACATCTCTGAAAGGCTAGTCCAGTTCTAAAGTTTCCCATGAATTGGCTGAGGCCTTCTTTGGTATTGAATCAGAGCTCATCTTCTCACTCTGCCCAGTCCTGCATCTTTCTCCTCCCTTCCGCAGGTGTTGATCCCAAGAACATCCCTAATAAGTATCCTATATCCTAATCTCCATCTTGAAATATGGTTCTCAGGGCATGCAGCCTTAGGCAGAGTGTTAAGTGAGTCTGTCTTTAGGGTATCTGGCACATAGTATGTGCTCTGTAATAAAGAAAAGAAAAATTTTAAGTATAAGATAGTGAGAAAGTCTCATTAAGGTATTTAAATTTTGTTGGACATATTTAGTGGATGCAACAGTTTATTTAGAATTTAAATGTTAAAAAATATTAAAAATCATAACTATGACAGCTAAGTAAGTTTATCATGACAATGTTAGACGTAATTTCAAAAAATTTGAATAAGTGCATTGACTTACAAAATTTAATTGAGAGTATGCTAGAACACTTTTAAAAAGCACCATTTTCCTCCTCAATGTCTGAAAACAGATTAAAAAGCTATGTTACATGTTTACAGGGCCAAAATTTCCTCTTGATACCTAATAGCAAAACTTGCTCTCAGGTAAAGACTGATGTTGTACATGTGGAAATAAAGGGAGTAGGATTAGCCAGTAACTCACCCAACAGAATGTTACAGCAGTAACTGAATGGCTGGGGAGAGCAGCAGTCATAGGAAGGACATTACCAGTTCAACTGCAGTCCTTCATTGGTTTAAAACCACAACCAAAAAATCCTATCCTGGATCACCACAATATAAATAAAGGAGTTTAAAAAAACAACAACATTCTGTTAGCGACCCAAAGGTTTCAATTAAAAACAAAAGCAAACAAACAAAAACACCCTGAAACTGAACTTTAGCAACTCTGGCATCCATAACAAAATGCATTGTTTGGATCTTGGTTTAGGCTTCCGACCAAGATGGAGGCATATATGCTTCACTTTCTCGCACAACCAAATGAGGGATAACAACCACTTTAAAAACAAAAAACAACCAGAACTTCCAAAAAAATCAAACTGTATTGAAGTCCAAAACCAAGCAGTTAAAGAACAAACATTCATCAAGACCAGTAAGGGGGCAGAGATGGGCAATTGGGCAGAGAGAACTTGTGGCAAGTCTGTGGCTGGAGGACTGAGCAGTTGCACATTTGTGTGCAGATAAACCAGGAGGAACAACTAGGGAGCTAGACAGACCAAGCAACCCAGGGTTCCAGCACCAGGAAGGAAAGCTTCAATACCTCTGGCTGTAAATACCTGTGAGGGTTGAGGCAATGGTAGAAACTGCCAGTCTCAAAAGATAGTCCATTGGAGGGGCCCTCAGGGTCCTAGAACATACACTATCCCACCCACCCAAGAATCAGCACCACAAAGGCGAAATTTGCTTATGGGTAATTATGGGTAGCAGGGGAAGTGACTGAGAATGGGGCAAGAGCTGAGTAAGCAGCACTGTTCCCTCTCTGACCCCTCCCCCATATACAGTGCCACAATGCAGCGACATGGGTTGCCTCACCCTGGTGAATACCTAAGGTTCTGCCCCTTTCAACATAGTAGGTGCACCGAGACAAAGAAATATGGCCCAAATGAAAGAACAGATCAAAACACCAGAAAAAGAACTAAGCGATGAGGAGATAGACAACCTATCAGATGCAGAGTTCAAAACACTGGTAATTAGGATGCTCACAGATTTGATTGAGTATGGCCCCACAAAATAAAGGAAGAACTGATGGCTATACAAAATGAAATAAAAGAATATGTATAGGGAACCAACAGTGAAGGGTAGGAAACTGGGACTCAAATCAACAGTTTAGAACAAAAGGAAGAAATAAACATTCAACTGGAACAGAATGAAGACACAAGAATTCAAAAAAATGAGGAGAGGCTTAGGAACCTTGGGGACAACTTTAAACATTCAACATCTGAATCATAGTGGTGCCAGAAAGAAAAGAGGAAGAGCAAGAATTTAAAAACTTATTTGAAAAAACAATGAAGGACAACTTCCCCAATCTGGCAAAGAAAATAGACATGCAAGTCCAGGAAGCTCAGAGACTCCCAAACAAGTTGGACCCAAAGAGGAACACACCAGGACACATCATAATTAAATTGCCAAAGATTAAAGATAAGGAGAGAATCCTGAAAACAGCAAGAGAAAAGGAGACATTTACCTACAAAGGAGTTCCTATAAAGCTATTAGCTGATTTCTCAAAAGAAACCTTACAGGCAAGAAGGGGCTGGAAAGAAGTATTCAAAGTCATGAAAGGCAAGGACCTACATCCATGATTACTCTATCCAGCAAAGCTATCATTTAGAATGGAAGGGCAGATGAAGTACCTCCCAGATAAGGTCAAATTAAAGGAGTTCATCATCACCAAGCCCTTATTATATGAAATGTTAAAGGCACTTGTGTAATAAAAAGAAGAAGATCAAAACTATGAACAGTAAAATGACAATAAACTCACAACTATTAAACACTGAACCTAAAAACAAACAAACAAAAAAAACTAAGCAAACAACTTGAACAGAAACAGAATCACAGAAATGGAAATCACATGGAGGGTTATCAGCAGGGAAGGTGGCAGGGGGAGAATGGAGGGAAAGGTACAGGGAATAAGCAGCATAAATAGTAGGTACAAAATAGCCAAGGAGATGTTAAGAATATAGGAAATGGAGAATGCAAAGGACTTATATGTACAACCCATGGATGTGAACTAATGGCGGGGGGATACTAGAAGGAAGAGGGGTACAGGGTGGAGAGGGATAAAGGTAAGAAAAAATGGGACACCTGTAATAGCATAATCAATAAAATATACTTAAAAATGCATTGTTTGATAAAGACAACTAGTGTAACCTCAGACCACTCTGTTAAATTCTCTGATACAGTGTAATCTTCCAACAAATACAATGCATTCTGACACTCAGTAAATATTTTGGAATATTTATTACACAGGGGTCACTATAGGAAATCCAAAGTTCTATACTACAGGTTCATTACCCATAAGGAAAATGCTGTCTGTCACTTTCCAGACAGCAGGAAGTGAGAAGAGGAAGTGACTGGCAAGTAGCTTCTCTTTTAAAGGACATAATCCAGTTTTACTCACAAGAAAGACAGGTTATTGGAGAAGGGGAATCAGTTTCCAAGCAGAATGAAAAAAGTGCTACTTATTCCTTTGGGACTTTAAAGTGCAAGGAAGTGGCAGACACATGAGAAGAATACACTTTCACAAAAGCTTAAATGCAATAGGAAAGATATTAGCTGGAGAAGAGTATAGAGTAGAGAATTATTTTAGGATTTATTCAACAAATTTTTACTGTGCTCACACTCTGTACTATTTACTCTTTTAGGTTCTGGAGATTTATGAGAGATGAAAGCAGACAAAGCTCCTGTGAATTAGGGAGTAGGCTAAAACACAATGACAAATATGTCCAAACAAATACTAATTTTTAAAAGAACACAGTTTATTATGTCCTTTGTAATTGTCCAGAAGGCTGTGGTTGATCTACAGATACCTCAGCTCCCTGAATTAGGCCCCCACTTAGACTAATGGGGTAGTTTTGCCTTCCTTAATATAATACATGGCTTCCATCTCCAGCCTGTGTTACTTTTTGCCATTTTCCAAACAGCAGAAAAGGAGAAAAGGAAGTGGATGGCAAGCAGCTTCTCTTTTAAGGGACATAATCCAGTTCTACTCACATGTCATGGGCCACAACTTTGTGACATAGACAAGTTGAAAGGAAGACCAAGGAACTGTCATCTCTAACTGGGTCACCAGACAACTTGCTAACATTTGCAGGTGGAGGTATAACAATGAAAATTGGTGACGTGGCACATACCTTCTAGAAAGGGAAGACAACAATACGCAAGTGAAGGTTTTGGTAGATTAGTGGGCATAAAATCCTGAGTGGAGGGAATTCAAGGAAGACAGGAGAATGTGGGGTTAGAGAGAGCAAGCACTGTCGTCTCCTTTGAGAAGCAAAGTGGGAATGACTCGAACATATGTTGAAGGTACAGAAGGAGTAGAAATGGAAAGGTTGAAGACACATGGAAGAGGAGAAAATTGATGGTGTAGTTGGTCCCCAACCTTTTTGGCACCAGGGACCGGTTTTGTGGAAGACAATTTTCCCGCTGACTGGGAGGTGGGGGAATGGCTTCAGGATGATTCAAGCACCTTACATTCAAGCTCACCTCCTGCTATGTGTTGTGGCCCAGGTCCTAACTGGCCCAGACCAGGACCCCTTACACTGTAAGGTACCAGAAGAGGAGAAACTTACAGGACTCTCTTCATCTACGTCAGAGAGAAAAAGGTAGGAATAGGTGTGAATAAAGATGTGAGGAATGCAAAAAGAAAAAACAGGGACTGCGGGAATTCAAAGCTAATAGTTTCAGTTTTCTTTCTGAACTAGGAAGTGAAGTCACCTTCTGAGCACGTGGGGGATGTGTGGTAGGAGTGGATAGGAAGGAGACTTGTATTGATCTGAGGTTGCACATGGGGATTTGGGGCCAGAGCCAAAACCATTGAGAAGGTTGGCAAGATAGTATTTGAAGTGATGAATCCCATGGTATCTCCCCTCGGTCATATAGCACTTTCTTCAGCCTCCACTTCTCCAATGGAGAGGTGAAAAGAAGCCTGAGACCTCCACAGGCAATACTCTCCCCAAACTCATCCTCTTACCAAAACAATCTGCTTTAAAGGTCATCAGGACCAAGATAATTTATGTCAGTCACCAAAAGCCCAGCACCATCCACTCTCAAGTATGAACAGGACAAGCAAAGATCGGCAGGCATCTGAAGAAAGCCTCTGTGTCAGATTTATAACACATATGCTACACTCAGTTGTGGCATCCACTCAATTACGGGAGCCAGAAATCTAGACTCCCCATTTTCCCTCACTCACTCAGTCAATCACCCCACCTAATAAATATTCCCCAGGCCACACAATTCTCTCCATCCCCGCTCTCCACACTGCTGGTAGTTTTGGTTCCCATCATCTCTCATTCGGATACTTAACCAATGCCTTTCCCTTTTCTCCACAAAACTGATTTTGCCTGATTAAAACACCACTTGCCTGATTAAAAACCCTAATGACTCCATCAATGCCTTTAGGGAAAAGTCCATCTAAATTCACTGACTTGATTTCCAAATGCCTTTCTGATACAGCATCTTAATGAATCTCTCCCCGCTTCCTCTGCTCACTCATCCATACTCCACTGCTTCCCCACTGCTACACCCTCCCTCCGGACCCTGCACTGGTTCCTCCTCCATCCAAGAGGGCTCTTCTCTTCCAACCTTCTCTGTCCTACTCCCTTTCCCGGTAACCCCATACTCATCCTCCATGCCTCAACCTACAGGGCTTCAAGGAAGCGTTCCTGACTCCCCCCAAATAAGGGGGCGCCCCTCCCCCCGGTGGAGCACTGTATTAGGCCCAAAGAGGCATTACTCTAATTGCCTGCTTCCTGCCGGGACCTTGTCTTTTTGGTTCACTCCAGTGTCCCCAGCTGTGGTGGCAGACACACCATAGGCACGCCAGACGTGTTCGTGGAATAAGAAAAATGAATAAATCGTGAACCAAATACCCTGGCTTTTCTACTACATTGAGGGACACCCATTTGTACTTGAAATTTAAACTGATCAAACGAACTAAAGCGTTTGAAGTGCTTGAAACCGTAACGCGGCTCTAAAGGGTCACCCAGGTCGGCCTTCCTGGGATCTGGCCAGCGAGCTCCAGACACGAGGCGCGTGGGTGCCTACTTAGGGGCTCCAGAGGGCGGGGCCTCCCAAGCAGTGACCCCGCCCCAGGGCGGGGCGACTCCCGGGCTAGCGAAGGGCGGGGCTTGCGGGCAGGGAAACTCCCCCTTCCGAGCGTCGTGGAGGCGCGGCAGCGGCAGCGGGGTCCTGGACCACGGTTGGGTGGGCCCAAGTTACTGGCAGCGCCGCCATCTTGCTCGGGTCTGGACTCCAGGGGCGAAGGGGGCGGCTACCGGGCCGGAAGCTGCTGTGCGGCGGCCGCGCTGCCTCCCCAGGTCGGTGAGTGCGGCCCGGTCCGAGTCTCCGCGCTTCTGAAAGGAAGGTCAGAGTTTAGGGCTCGAGAGCGCTTTTGAGAGGCCAGGCGGGGGCGGACCCGGGGCCTTTTCGAAGCCAGCGCACGCGGGCAGTCGCGCTCCGCGCCGCGGTAACCGCGCCGGGCTTCGGAGGGATCCTCGGAGCGGCCCGAGAGCGGCCGGAGACTTCCTCCCAGGCACTGGGGCCACGCTGTAGCCTTGGTCGCGGAGGGTTAGCGCGGAACTGCGTCCTTGGGCCAGAGGCACAGTCTGCTGCCTGGAGCGTGGGAGTTGCCCTCAGATTCCCGGTTTACCCGGAATAGCAACAAGCGCGGGTTGTACTGTCAGATACTTCTTAAAGGGCCTGTCACGGATTAGCTCTGCTCTCTGCATGTGGGAGTAATGGAAATTCCACAAGAGGATAAAACCTCTCAAGTATGTCCAGAGCATTACTCAGTTACCCAGCAAATGACGACCTGTGCGGGCCTTTTGTATAACTTTTAAGTATAACTGTCTCCTTGAAGATGGTGATGGTGGGGATTTTTTGAAACTGCAACTGTTATTGGTTCTGGTAAGAAAAGTGGAAGACAACGATAAGAAAAAGGTAGGGGAGGATGTAAAAGGATAAGTGGTCACCAGGTACACTTAATACAGGAGATCTATAATACAGATCTCCACAGTCCGGTAGCCACGTGGGGTTGAAGTGTGCTGTCAGGGTAAAATACACATTGGATTTGCAAGATCTACTACCAAAACAAAGTTAAAAAGAGCTCGATAATTTTTACATTGATTACATATTGAAAAGGATGATTTTTTTGACGTGTCAGGTTAAATAAAAGTGTTACATTTAATTTCATCTATTTTTGTTTTTCATTGTGGCTACCAGAAAATTCATATGGCTCACCCGGTATTTCTTTTGGATAATGCTGTTACAGATCTTCTGGTGAGGAACACAGAACCAACATGGCTTTTCTTTCTTCTGACACCGTTGATGGAAAGTGAGCACTTGTTAAACTTGAAGGTGAGGATCTAAATAGAAGCTGTAATGACTGCAGATTCTACCCCTTACACTCCCAATTTTTCAATATCTGCAACGTTTAAAACATTAAATGCCAAGGATTTTTAAGGGAATCGTAGTGAAGAACTCACTTTGATTGCCACACTTGGCCAAATGGAAATAGGCTAGGTTCTGTCTCCATTTTGTAGTTTGGAATATTAAGGGACTTGGTAGGGGTCCAGCCAGTAAGTTGCTGGAGGTCTTCTGACACCAGGTTCGGTTTCCTTTGGTCTGCACCATACTCCTATTGAGCTATGTTCATGAGGCAGATTCCATCTATATTGCATGTTGGATTATAAAGAAATATATTTTTTAAGAGGGTGCTTGTAGCTGTACATCTCTGTTCAGGGCTAGCTTCATGTACACAAACTGTGCGGTCACACAAGGCCAGTCGTTTAGAAGGGCTGGTAGTTGGTTTAATGTTCTGTTGTCACCGTAATTTTTTTTAAAGATTTTATTTATTTTCAGACAGAGGGGAAAGAAGAGAGAAAGAGAGGGAGAGAAACATCAGTGTTTGGTTGCCTCTCACGTGCCCCAAGCTGGAGACCTGGCCTGCAACCCAGGCGTATGCCCTGACTGGGAATTGAACCAGCAACATTTGGTTCTTGGGCCCGCACTCAATCCACTGAGCTACACCAGCCAGTAATTTTTGAACAAGGGGACCTGTATTTTCTGTTTGGGCTGGGCCCTGCAAATGATGTAGCTGTTTTTTTCTGTGTGCAGTAATCTAGAGTGCGAGTGGAGAGGTGCTGGACAAGAACCAGAGTATCTGGTCTTCACAGCCATCTGCAGTGAGACGGGTTGGCTAGTCTCTAACTCAAGTTCTTTGATTCTATATGAGTTACAGTCATCAGATTTTGTGGATGATAATGTAAGTATTTTACATGCATAACATTGAAGAAATGCTGATGATTCTCCATTAAATGTCATATAAATCAAATAGTTTTTTAAATTACAGTAACACTTTGTATTTTTTAAGATGGATTTTTCCATGTGGCATTGTTTTCTTACCATGTATCATTCATGTAAAGAGTATCATGGAATAGACGCCTGGGTAAAAAGTGTACTTGGTTAAGCGTTTGTCTTTCAGAGAGATGGAAAGACGGACCAGATCTCAGGATACCTCCAATTTAGAGGTTTCCTCTGTAAGGGCAAGAGCACGAACCATTACTTGAGAGTATCTGTTCCTTCTTTTTGTTGTCTTAGTTATTACATGAGGTGCCTCTCTTCCTCTTCATTTTTAAAGTTTTAAATTCTCTTTAAGATTAGATGTAACTTCAGTACTAGAATGCAGCGTTGTTTGGGCTGCCATACCAAAATACCATTCACCCAGTGTCTTAAAGAACAGGAGTCACTTTTTTTCATAGTTTAGGAGACTGGAAATCTGAGATCAGGGTACCAGTATGGTTCAGTTCTGGTAAGAACTCTCTTCCTAGCTTGCAGATAGCTGTCTTTTTGCTATGTCTTCACATGGTGGGGAGAGAGTTTAGGAATCTCTTCCTCTTCTGAGGACACCAATTAGATCAGGACTCCACCCTTATGACCTCATTTAACCTTAATGGCTTCTATGAAGGCTCTATTTCCAGTACAGTCCCATGAGAGATTAGATCTTCAGCATTTGAGTATTGGGGGAATCAATTCAGTCCATAGCAACCAGGGACCTTATCTGTCCCAGTTTACTATGGTGTTCACAGCATTTAGAACAGTGTCTAGACCACAGATGATACCCAATAAACATTTACAGAGTAAATGAAAGACTATATTAGGATGATCCTCTCTTAGGGTGGCTTATTCTGGGCTCTTGCCCTTCATTAGAACCAGTTATGACCGTGGTCACTTTGCTCTTGACTGGAGCCAGCCTCCATTTGGAAGAGTAATGGGTAGAAGCATGAAGAGATTTGTAAAGCTTAGAGATGGCAGTGATAAGTATCACAGGGAGGATTTAACAAGTGTATTCAGTTAATGAATAATTATTAAGGGCCCAGTACTCTGCTGGGTACTAGAGGTACAAATGGAGAGCAAAAGTTTACCTTCTCTTATGAAGCTTATAATCTAGTGGAAGAACCAGGCTGACTGGGAAGGGATAGAGGATAGTTGGTGTCAGGCTTGAGCAGGTGTTAATTTATTAGTCAAGAAGGAATGGAAGAATGCTCCAACCAAAAGGAATAGCATTTGCAAAGGTGATGGAGGGGCAGTTTACATTCTAGAAGCCCAGTGTAGCTACAGTGCAGCAAGGAGGAGGAGAATTGTGTGTTGTGAGGCCGGAACAAGAGATAGAAGCCAAAGTATGTAAGGTTTTATAGGTTATATTGAAGATTTAGAACTTTATACTAAGCAGTTAGAAACCATTACAGGGTTTTAAGCAGGGGTTGGATAGCCTGCTTAAGTTGGTATTTTAAAAGATCACTGTGATATTATATAAAGATGAATTTTGTAAAAGCCAGGGCAGAAAGGTGAATCAGACAATTGCTGAACCAGCACCACAGGCCAGACATGTTGGTATACCTTAATTTCTTATGGAGTTGGTTTGCAGAGCCATTGCACTAGGCAATCTGAATAGAGAAAAGAAGACAGTAAGTAATTGGATTGACACAGGATTGAGAAGGCAAACCCAAAGTGGCACAGAAGTGAAGAAATCGAGGATGCTGATAAGAATGTAATGGAAATGATTGATGTTGAGCTTCATATCTGTTAAGGAAGGAAATAAGCTAGCATTAGAGTTCTCAAAGGCTTTTTCCCAGTCATCTAAATTTTATGCATCTATTGAAATTCTAGATTGATGTTTTCTGACTGAAATGTTTACAAAATCAAAAAGTAAAACAAGAGTGTTTGACTTGAATTTATTTAGTATATCTTTGTAAGGAATCTGTGCCAGGCTCTGTGTCTAGAGAAATGAATGAACCATAGCTTCATCCTTTAAGAACTGACAACACAGTTGTACACATACCAATTGGGGTGAAGATTGTATCTACCTTTGTTCATTTTTAATTTAGATAATAATTTGCTTTAGCCAGATTTGGTTAGAAAGAGACATTTACATTTTCGTAAGTAACTTTTATGATTAAAGTATCATTTTTAACATAACTGTTTTTAGTTTGTGTTTAAGCTCCTAGAATATCTTTTCAAAAATGTCTTTTTGGTACTTAAAGTTTATAGATTTGAAAACTGAAACTGCCTCTAATGATTATTTGATTCAGTTTCCCAAAGTGCATGTATGTACCACTGGTCATAAACAGGATGATTTTAGGTAAAACACAGTCAAGCATTTTTTAATAGTTATCTATTTATTTTAATATATGTTAGAAAAATATATTTAGCATATCATACCTATAATTCATGGACCTTATTATGAGGTTAAAATCAATTTTTAGATTTTAAAAATGAGTCAATTTAAATAAAAATATTAAGTAACCACACAGGTGGTACCTAAATGACTAAAGTTTAAGAAACCCTAATCTAAACCAACTTTTATGCTGTATAGGTGAGTAAACAAAAGGACCCCCAAACACAAAGTCCTTTACAAGACGTATAGCTGACACATGTCAGCTAGAAATGGAACTCAACTCTGCTCAAGGCATTTTCAGTGTTTCTTCTGCCTTATGGCTGTTTCTTATTGTTGAAATCGGGGAGCAGGCCTCTGTCTTACATTGCACTTTAAATCTGCATTATGGTGGCTACATATGGCTATTTATATTAAAATTAATTAAAATTTAAAATTTGTACTGGTCATATTTCCTGGACTCAGTGGCTCACATGTAGCTACTAGCTACCATATTGGACAGGACATATGGAGAACATTGCTATCACTACAGAAAGTTCAAATGGCTAGTACTGATCTAAACTATTGCTTAGGAACATGATTCATAACTCTTTAAAATTTTACCCTCTTCAAATGGATGAGGTCATTTGCTGACCACACTGAAGTTATTTTAACCCTAAGGTTAAGCCGAAGGTACTGGTAATATGTAATTAAAATAATTGATCATGGGAAATAAAGCCAGAATGGAATTTTTAGGTTTTTACCAGTTCATCTTCTTGGAGGAAGTTCTTTTTCTCTTTTTGTCAATAAATACTGTCTTGAATTCATAGCAACAGACAGAAAAAAATGTATATAGATTGAAAAACAGAGTACCTGTATAGACAATTTCCTAACTTTCTGAATTGTTGATTCAACCTAGAATTATATCTTGTTAACATTTTATACTTTTCATTTTTAAACAGATACTCAGTGAATGGACCTGACTGGACACTTTGATCACATCGATAAACATGAGTGGTACCAAACCTGACATATTGTGGGCACCACACCAGGTTGATAGATTTGTTGTGTGTGACTCAGAACTGAGCCTTTATCATGTGGAATCTACTGTGAATTCAGAACTCAAAGCTGGATCTTTACGTTTATCTGAAGACTCTGCAGCTACATTGCTATCAATAAATTCAGATACACCCTATATGAAATGTGTTGCCTGGTATCTCAATTATGATCCTGAATGTCTGCTAGCAGTTGGACAAGCAAATGGTCGAGTTGTACTTACAAGTCTTGGTCAAGACCACAACTCAAAGTTCAAAGATTTGATAGGAAAAGAATTTGTTCCAAAACATGCACGACAATGCAATACTCTTGCATGGAATCCATTGGATAGTAACTGGCTTGCTGCTGGTCTAGATAAACATAGAGCTGATTTTTCAGTGCTGATTTGGGATATCTGCAGCAAATATACTCCTGATATAGTCCCCATGGAGAAAGTAAGACTTTCAGCAGGTGAAACTGAAACAACATTATTAGTAACAAAACCACTTTATGAATTAGGACAGAATGACGCTTGTCTCTCTCTCTGTTGGCTTCCACGGGACCAGAAACTTCTGCTTGCTGGTATGCATCGTAACCTAGCCATATTTGATCTTCGGAATACAAGCCAAAAAATGTTTGTAAATACAAAAGCTGTTCAAGGGGTGACAGTAGACCCATATTTCCATGATCGTGTTGCTTCCTTCTATGAAGGTCAGGTTGCAATATGGGATCTTAGGAAGTTTGAGAAGCCAGTTTTGACTTTGACTGAGCAACCCAAACCCTTGACAAAAGTAGCATGGTGTCCAACTAGGACTGGTCTGCTTGCCACTTTAACAAGGGATAGTAATATTATTAGATTATATGATATGCAGCACACACCCACTCCCATTGGTGATGAAACTGAGCCCACAATAATTGAAAGAAGTGTTCAACCTTGTGACAATTACATTGCTTCCTTTGCTTGGCATCCTACAAGCCAAAATCGAATGATAGTTGTAACTCCCAACCGAACAATGTCTGATTTCACTGTTTTTGAAAGGATATCTCTTGCCTGGAGCCCAATTACATCTTTAATGTGGGCTTGTGGTCGTCATCTGTATGAATGTGCAGAAGAAGAAAATAATAATTCATTAGAAAAAGATATAGCAACGAAGATGCGCCTTCGGGCTTTATCAAGGTACGGACTTGATACAGAACAGGTGTGGAGAAACCATATTTTAGCTGGAAACGAAGATCCACAGCTCAAGTCATTGTGGTATACTCTACACTATATCCTTTGTGTTGTGAATTTTTAGATGAATCAGGAAGAAATGTTCTTAAAGTCTGCTGAAAGGTCATTCAATAAATGTGTTGAATGTTTTATATGCAAATACAAGTTACATAAGACGTATTACAAAGTAAAAGTGTTTAAAACTGTTGAACTTGAAATACTGCTTTGCAGATTGTGTGGGAGGAAGAAAGTATAGCTCTATCATAGAGTAGAACCACCTTGTTTGCACTGATGCCTAATTATGAATTGGCTCCAAATCAAAATAAATTTAACTTTGAAATATTTTATTATGTATCATTACTAGTATTTCCTATGCATTTAAATACTCATGAAGCAGTATACAGAAGATATGGACCAGAAATCTCCAGGCAACAAAGGATCATTGGTTTATGCAGGAATTAAATCAATTGTAAAGTCATCTTTGGGTAAGAAAATTCCAATTTCTGCAATATCTGTTTATCATTTTTGTACTTTTATATTTCCCCATTATTGATGTATTTTAGGAGAGTATACATAAATATTCTTTTTTGGGGAGGGTAAGTAATATGTTAGTGAATGTTTAATTAAATGCATAATTGTTTTTATGTCCAAACTACTTTTTGGAAAGCATCTTGATTCTGTAAAAGTGGTACTGACTTTCTAAATTTATTTACTCATTTGTTTGATGGTTTGGGTTTCTTTTTTGAAGACCCACTTTAAGAGGTATCTCTCAAAGATAATTTAATGATTAGTTAGATAAAGGATGGAGAAGGACAAGTAAAAATATATATATTTTTAGCTTAGGAAACTTAGCACATATATTTAGCTTAGGAAACTGAGTTAATATTGGTATCAGTTAATTAGACAGGAATAACCTGGGAAGAGTATTTTGAGAAGAGTAAGAATTTTTTTTGGAATAAGTTGAATTTGAGATAGCTAGTTGGAGGTGTCCCCTGGGCAAGCAATTTAGAGTAGGTCGAGCAAGTGAAGTCATTCATTTTACATAATTCAACAAACTTGAATTATGAAGGAAGATAAAAGTACATACAATGGTAGCAGCAGGTGAATTTAGGGTTGGGGAGGACTTGTGTATGGTTTTGGTTTTTATTTGCACATGGGATTAACTTAAGCATGTTTAAATGCTGATAGGTGAAAGCCCATAGAACGAGGTTGAAAATGTAGGGAAAAGGAGGTGAAGAGCAAAAGTCCCAGGAATGGGAGAGAGAGTGATCCAGAGCTTTAGATAGGAGGCTGTCCACCACTTCGTACCAGCCTGAGGAAAAGGGGAAAGGCATGCAGTTTGTTTAAGGTTCAGTGACCAGAGCTGAGGGATTTTCCACCTGATGACTCATACTTTCTATGTAGTAGGTTTACTTGCTGACAAAGAGCAGAGAGGTTGTCTAGAGAAGATACAGAGCACAGGAGAGAGAGTTGTCTTAAGAAACATGGGAAGATTGTGGGGAGATGTTGTTTTACCAGAGGAAAGAATAAAAGACAGTGGTGCAGGAGAATGAAGGGTACTGGCAAGAGAATGACTCATTTGTTGATCCTTGGGATCTAGCTTGGATAGGAAGGGAAATGAGAGAGGACTGGCAAGTAAAAATATGAGTGGTCAGGAGAGTGTGAGGTTGAAGGATATGGAAATGAGATTTCAGGAAGGCTCTGAGGTCATGGTTAGGAAGGGGCTCTTTTTGAGGAGGAGGAGCAGTTTAGAGAGTGCACTTGAAAGCAGTGGGTAAAGGAGATGTTGACCATTGGAGATAAGGAGCAAAGGAGCAAAGAAACTACTTTATGGGACGGACTAAGTGTTGAAATCAACCAGTAGGAAGAGAATGTGTGCTCTGAGGAAATGCCTTACACAGTCTTGAATAGCGGTTTTCACAGTGTTGTCAATAAGTATAATTTCTTCCTTTTAAGATAGCAGAAAATTGTGTAATAAATTTTCATCAGCTTTCCATCCAGCATGAGAAAAATATTTTTCATGCTTAAAGGGTACACTCTGGTCTAGAGAACTTATCTATTCAGAATTACTTGAAGGGGCAAACAGACTGGGGATTTAATGTTTTTATCCACAAAATATTCTTTATAAACACTGGATAATTTTACTGTGTTCTTTTTATATAGGTATAAAAATGCAACAAGTTAATATGTACAAATAGCAAAGTGTCTTATTGCATGGTATAGTATTTGAAACAAATTTTTTAAATGTTTTTTATTTCTTTATTTTTTTAACAGATCAGTTATTTAACTAGGTTTTTCAAAAGAAATTCAGAACTTCATTTTGTGAGAATAAAGCCCATTTGTGAGAGCAAACACAGAGCAGAGGTAGCCCTGGAGCTGGGAAACAGCTTCGATTTTTGGCAGAATTTTGGAGTCCACGGCTTTCTGATCAAGCTTGCATTGCTCTGTAATCCCGTATTTCTTTTTCTCAGTTTTGAAGATTTCCCCCTCCTAGTGTCTGGGCTTGCACAGCTGCTTCTTATTGAAGTAAGGGTCAATGAGATGCTTGGGGATTTTCATATTACTGATATCAATTTTGGTGGAGGTGGCGATGGCAGATTTTTGGTGTGTTCTATGCAGAGAAACTCGATTAAAGGCCAGAGGTCCAGTCACAAGTAGCAAGCCACTGCTCAGCTGCTTCAGGAAAACCACCCTCTTGCCTCTGTGGCACCCATTGAGGATGATCAGAATGGTTGCAGAGTGATGCTGGCCCGCGGTTTTCTCACATGCTGACTGAGGGGTTTCTTGCCATGGCTCAAAAGCTTTCTAGGCACGTCTTCAGTAGGATAGTGTCTGGCATTTTGCAAAGTTGAATCAATCACTCCAGTACCAGCATTCTTGTCGCCACCAACTGGTTTAGTGACAGTAGCCATAACTTTCTCTTTCTTTTCCTTTTCAATCCTGGGTTTAGCTGTGGAATATTTACTCTTGTACATGGCTTTTCTGGAACACCTAGCTGACCGGGAATACCTGACAATTCCTCTGACTGGGACAGGGTTTCAGCTGCAGTGGGACTTCCCCTTCTTGGCCTTGAGGTTACCCTTCTTAACCTTGCCACCAGCATCAGCCTTCTTGGCTTGGGGTTTTTTCTCCTCAGTATCTGACTTCTCAGTTTTTTCACCCACCATCTTGCAAGATGGGAAAAAGCCTTTTTAATGTTTTTTAATAAGTGAATTTGTTTCTCTTGCAACCATCCATAAAATGTTGATTCTATTATTCATATCAAATTTAGGGAATACAGTTTTGTCATTTAGTATTGTATAACATACATAAATATATTTTAATTTTTTTCAGAGCTATGTTAAAATCATATATTTAAAGTTCATTTTTTAGAAGTTCACATCCCAATTAATTTTATTAAGTAACAAAATAGTTTATATTTGTTTACCAGATATAAAAAAAATCCATACATGTTGGAAATCATAATATGACTATGTACTTAAAAACCCATAATAATACGACATTTCATATTTGATGACCCTAGTTACCTATAGTATAGTTACCAAGAGTAAGAATGTCTTTGAGCAGCCTAAATATGTGACAATTTTCCACCTCTCCGCGATGAAGTCTTTGGATTGATGAGTAGTGCTTTCTATTTATTGTATTACATGACAAAATTTCTATAAAATGAAAACTTTTTAAGAAACTGGAATGTTGTTAAACTGGAATGTTGTTAAAGAATAATAGCTGCTTTTTGTCCATCTGTTTAAAATTGTTATTTTTATCATTAATTAAATAATATCAGCATTGAATCCAAAATTTATAGAGGAGATATGAAAATGAATACCTTAGTACAGCTTGTTGTACCTGAAATTTAATAATTACACTCTATCTAAACAATTTAAATTTGGAAAAGTAATTTATTCAAAAAAGTAATGTTTAATTTTAACAGGTTTTTTTTTAAACTTAGACATCTAATTACTCGTTTTCTCAGAGTTCTTAAAATTTCACTTTCAGAAACTAAAGGTGATTTTTTTTGTCTCAACTGACTTCCATCATAGTTACTAATAGAGCAGAATGCTTCCTCATTTTGATGGGCAGAAGGCTCTCTTAAAGGAAAATAACTTCTTTTCAGAAGTGTTCTCCTAGCTCCTTGACCTGAATTGGCAACAGCTTCCAATAGTAAGGTTAAAAATGAGTTATTTCAAGTGTATTAATTGTTTTTTAAATGCAGATTTTACTAATAACCCATCTTGAAACTTTTTCATAAACTTTGAGGGTAAAACTTTCTGGAATATTGAAGAATTTGAGTTGCAGTTAATAGAGTCCTTAAATTTTCTATTTATTTGTTTAACTTTTACTTGACACCAAGTATAATTCTGAGTGAAATTATCCTGCCATTAGGATCAACTGCCTTGATTGCAGTCTTAATAATGCTACCAAGAATTTATTTAGATTTCTTCCAAAGAGAGAATGGCAATATAAAGTCTCCCGATTTAAGGGGGGGACTTCAAATCACTCCTATTGTATTTTAGCTTTAGTACTTATACTTTCAAACTATTTTGATGTTTATGATCTCATTTTTCCATATCTATGTGTGTATATGTATACACATAGAGAGACAGAAAGTGGAAAAGGAGGGAGAGAGAGAGAGAATGTGTTGAATCTCAAGTACCAGCAATACCTTTCAAATAAAACAGACAAGATGCCTGCCCCTTTGGAACTCATGTTAGAGTATAAGAAAGTATAAGAAGAGATAAGACTAAAACATGAATGTTTTTTAAAAGGGGGAGCATATGTTAGTGCTAAAGGAAAGAGAGGAAACACTTGTAAGTTAGATAATAGCAGGGGGCACCCTTTAGATTAGTTGGCCAGGGAGACTTCTTTGAAGCAGTGACTCAGCTTAGACTGTCAGGCAGTGACTATTATTCTAGTAGGTCTTTTTGATATTTCAAGACACTGTTTTACTTACCAATATGTAAAATGTTTTGTTTGGCATGTTTTACATTCTGTCATCAAATTGTGGCTGAGAAGTTGAATATTCAAAATCTGACATTGAAATCTTTATCTGTAAAACTGACTTATTTTCCAAATATACTTCAGAAAATAATACATGATAAAGCAATTAATATAAAAATGTTTCTTGTTTTAGGAATGGTGGAAAGCAGCAGGCATAATTGGAGTGGACTGGATAAGCAAAGCGATATACAGAATTTAAATGAAGAGAGAATCTTAGCTTTACAGCTTTGTGGTTGGATAAAGAAAGGAACAGATGTAGATGTGGGGCCGTTTTTGAACTCCCTGGTACAAGAAGGGGAATGGGAGAGAGCTGCTGCTGTGGCATTGTTCAATTCGGATATTCGACGAGCAATCCAAATCCTAAATGAAGGGGCATCTTCAGAAAAAGGTATTGGGTTTATATTCTAAGAGTCTAAGAGTCTAAATTGCGGTTTGATTTCCAGTTGGGGCACCTGCCTGGGTAGCAGGTTCAGGAACCTATACAGGTATAGGAACCTATACAGGTTCAGGTATAGGAACCTATACAGGTTCCCTTGTATAGGCAGGTAACCAGGTCCCTGGTCTAGGCCTGTACAATCCCCGGTCTGGGCGGGTGTGGGAGGCAACCAGTCGATGTTTCTCTCATCAATGTTTCTGTTTCTCCCTTCCTCTCTCTCTGAAAAGCAATGAAAAAAATGTCCTTGGGTGAGGACAAAAAAAATTTTTTTTTTTTTAAGAAAGAGAATGTGTCTTAGCCGTCATTTAAGGAATGCTCAAATGTGTCCATTTTCAAGGTCTTTTTCTTTTAAAGATAGTTCACATACATTTTTAAAATATTTTCTTAGAGATTAGTACAACTTTAGTTTGCAAGCATTTTTGTGGTGAACATTTGAATGTATTTCATTTTATAGTTTATTTTTTGAATAGTTATTGGTTGACTTTTAGAAAACTTTGCACAATAGTTCTAGTTAGAATAATATAAGTTCTTAGAAAAAGGACATTTTGATTTGCTAATGTAATTCTATTTGAGTCTGCTGATTTAAGCATAGTTTCCATTTAGTATTTTTTAGAAAGGAGGAAAAAGTGAAATGTGATAATTGTTCTAACATTTTGCAAGAGAATACTCAGAAACATAAATCTTAATCCAGAAATTCAGCTTTTTCTTACCAGGAATATATTACTTGAAAATACCTAAATGTATATGGCTACTGAATTTTAATATACTTAGCACATCATTTCTGAGTTCTCAGAATACTGTATTTTTAGGACTATAAGACGCACCGGACCATAAGATGCACCTATGTTTTAGAGGAAGAAAATAGGAAAAAAAATTTTGAAGCAAAAAATGTGGTTAAATATTTAATAACATAAATAATATAATATTTCACCAATGTAAATGTAAACTATATTTACTAGCCTGGTAAGCTGCATTCGGACTATAAGATGCACCCCTATTTTCCTTCCTGATTTGGAGGGAGGAGTGCATCTTATAGCCCCAAAAATATGGTACTTAATTCCTATTTTCTGGTCCATTTAGAAACCATTACAGCTTTGTTGTCCGATAGAAGAAAATATAAAATTAACTGTAATATATTTACTTGCAGTCTAAAGGTTGAAAAAGCTAATGTTCTGTCCAGATTGGCCTCTTTTTCTCTTCACTTTTGTTACAATGTAAGTCTTCCCCATGTGAGATTGCAATAGATGTGGTTATGGGAAAAAGAATTGATATTTAAAGCCATTTCAATGATAATTTTGCTGCAGCCTGAGAGCATGATACTTTCCTGTCATGTGTACCTGGAATATTTGGTGTTAGATTTGAGCACTCAACTAACAATAGGGGAAAGTATCCTTCTAATGATTTTAATAATTTGCCTAAGATTTGAAGAAAGATTTCTCTGAACCCAATATTCCTTTCCATTTGGAAATAAATTGTTCTAAGTAGGATTCAGAGAAGATTCTCCTTTTTTTGGTATTAATGAAAGACTTTACTAGTAGGCAGAGAATCAGGCACAAAGTAACTGGGGAATGTGTTTATAGAAATGAAGAACAAGGCTATTAAAGATGTGAGGTGGGAAAGGGAAAAATACTGTTTGTTTTATTTGGAAAAGAAAGAAAATGTTTAGGATTAGGAAACAATAAAATAGCTGCCATAATAAATATAGAAAATGCTTAAGAGTAAAAGTTAAAGGTTAATATAGTTTTCTCTTTGGAAGCTAAACTTGTTAGAAGGCAGGGCAGCCATAGGCCTGACTTCTTGGTTAGCAGCTTATCCACAGCCACATAAACTTCTAGGCATCAGAGTTTAAAAGACTATTAGTAACAAATGCTTTGTTTTAAGTGTGTCTATAATTCAGTGGTAGTACTGATAGTTAATTTTGTCCTAGAAAAATTAAAAGTGTAATACTCTAATAAGGATGCTAAAATAATGGGTTTTAATACCTTGTAGTTAAAGCATATACATAAATATGTGCATTATATATTTAGGAATAGGAAAATAAAATGATTTTGAAAATTGTTGTCCCAAGACACAGTATATTTACTTACTATCAATGCTTTAAAACATCTCAACTAATGTAAATGAACTTGATGGTAAAGTTGTAAATGATTCTGGTAGGGTGGCTTCACTTTTCTTCAGTTAGTTCCTGAGTAGTAACATACTGTATGAGAACCTGCCTGGAACAAGGACTTGGAAATTAAGAGGCACTTGTCCTGCACAGGGTTTGTGATATGGGCAAAAATTTTATAAGAAGGAAATTTTTGCTTGTTGGTCCTTCTCAAATTGTCCAATCTGTATCAAAACCCTTATTCTAGTAGGCTTATTTTTCTGGAGTAAAATCCACCCTTTGGTCTTCATTTGTTCATAGTTTAAGAACTGGGAAGAAGGAGATACAAAGCTTTGGGTCACTTTGATCTAGCTGGCTGTCTTTAACATGCAGGTGATCTGAATCTCAATGTGGTAGCAATGGCACTGTCGGGTTACACTGATGAGAAGAACTCCCTTTGGAGAGAGATGTGCAGCACTCTGCGGCTACAGTTAAACAACCCCTATCTGTGCGTCATGTTTGCATTTCTGACGAGTGAGGGAGGATCTTACGATGGAGTGTTGGTAAGCTTATTTCTGTCTCCTAAGGCTCTCTTTTTAAGGTCAGAGTTTTTATCTAACTTTGTTAAAATTTTCAAATATCTGTTGCATAAAATATTGTTATAGTTCAATGCATTTTCTGTTTAAAACAAAGTACCTTAAACATTTTTTGAGCAGTTCTCCTTGAATATGACTGCCAACCTAGAGTTAGTTGATAACAAACTGAACTTGACTTTTAAAATAGTTTTAGTAATATAATTTACAGACATGGAATAGGATTTTTCCTGTTAGCTTAAGAACTTAGCTCTAGAACTCTACAACTGTGTAAATATTTTATTTTATATAATATTTTATTAAAATATAATTTTTTAAAGTGTGTGTATGTTTCTTGTTTTTCTTAAGTAAACCAGCACATGATCAGGATGGCCATGTCTTGTCTGAATTAGTATTTGTCATTCTTAGACATTCTAGTGTGGAAGATAAATTATATGATCACGCTACTTATAGTGACTATTTCATATTGTTATTACTTGGTCTTTTTTTTGCTATTTCTTTTTCTTCTGCTTTAACCTATGACTACAATTACCACATAGGTTCTTTATTACAAAGTTGGGAGAGAAAGAATAAAGTGAGATTTGCTTGTCAGTTTTAGTTACTGAGTTTTAAGCTTCACATTGGTACCACAACTTTCTTTGTCCTGTCAGGCTTCTTTCTAGCATTGAGAAGAGCTTTCTAACATGAGTTATTTCTGTTTGACATTATAGCATTTCTTATAAAATATACAGTGCTCAAATAATTGGTTTAATGTTAGTCCCTAAGAGTTTATAAAAACATGTATTTTATTGAGGTATCTTAATGAAAATGTTAATAAATGTTAGTGTCCATTTTGGCAACTCCTTAGTTTGTATATTTTGTTCATTACTTTAATAAATTGCTGTTGAACTTTTCTGACAACTTCAGATTGATATCCAGAGTATGCTAGGGCTCTTTTTGTTTCTATGTCAGTACTCTTTTTGTTAAACAGAAGACTTTAATTGTTGCATATTGAAGAAAGAAAATGATGCTTTCGGAAAGTGCTAGAGAATGATAAAGACTAAAAAAAAGAAGGCAGACGGTTCAGATTTTAAATTGATAGAAAAGTACATTGTCTAAACATTTAATTCTGTATTTTAAATTAAGTGACCTATTATAAAGACCCTTCTTTTCTTATACCTAAATTTGTATGAAAGCATTGGTCACTTCAGTTTTTAAGAGGTAAATTTTTACTCTGTAAAAACAGTAACTTTTTTGAGTTACATTAAGGAAAGCATCTTAGGTGAGATAAGACAGACTGAGAAAGACAAATATCATGTGATTTCACATACATGTGGAATCTAAGAAAAAAGTAAATGGGCTCCTGAGGAGACATGGCAAGTGACTACAGCATGCTCTCCTCAAACAGAAAAGTACGTTACGCAAAAACTGAACAGACCAGAATAAACTATGGGCGTTAGTTAATAATAATAATAAAAAAAGTAAATGGACAAACAAAACAAAAACAGACTCACACATATAGAGAACAAAATGATGGTTGCCAGATGAGAGTGGAGTTGAGGAGCTGGCTGCAAAAGGTAAAATAATTAAGGAAGTACAAATCAGCAGTTAGAAAAGAGTCATGGGGATGTTAAGGTACAGCATAGAAAACATAGTCAGTAATTTTGTAATAACCATGTGTGGTGTTGGGTGGGTATTAGACTTACGGGGGATCACTTCATAAAGTATGTAAGTATCTAACCACTGTGCCGTACACCTGAAGCTAATATAATATTGAATGTCAACTATAATTGAATTTAAAAAAAATTTTTAAAAACGTGTCTTAGGGGATCAGTGGCTCTACCAGGATATACACAATAACTTATTAATACCTTTGAAAATAAAATTATACTTTTTGTGTATAAAATACTCAGTCTTCAGTCCTGGTTGGTGTGGCTCAGTCGATTGAGTGCCAGCCTATGAACCAAAGGGTCATTGGTTTGATTCCCAGTCAGGGTACATGCCTGGGCTGTGGGCTACGTCCCAGTTGGGGGCATGTAAGAGGCAACTGGTAGATATTTCTCTCACATGTTGATGTTTCTTTCCCTCTCTTTCCCCCTCCCTTGCCCTCTGTAAATAAATAAAATCTTTTAAAAAATACTTAGTCTTCAAAAATTTAGAACTCATAACATCTACAAGTAACTACTTGCCTTTTCTCCTTTCAGTATGAAAACAAAGTTGCTGTACGTGACAGAGTAGCATTTGCTTGTAAATTCCTTAGTGACAATCAGGTAAGAACTGATATAATTCCATGCTTGAAGTGATTATTATTTATTGTCACTAGACTAAAAAACTGATATTTATGTATAAATATGTGTGTGAGATATATATAAAGTCTAAAAAGTAAATAATCTCTATTAGATTAAATATTATAAATGTACATGATAACTAAATTTTCTTTTTACATAATGCTGACTTAATATTTTAGTTTATTTTTACTTTTGGGAGTGAGATTGGTCAGTCGATAAAGATGTTAAGCTCGCCTCTTAGGGATGCCATAAACAGATTCATTTGTTTTCTAAGATAATAAATAGGAACTGAATACATATGCTATATACAGGTTCTGGCACAAATAATGCCCCTTTTTAATACAAAATCATAAGCTTGTAATTCTGTAAAGTAACAATATGACACTCAAGCACACCATATGACATTTTAGGTGAAATGTTGAAATTAAAACTATAAATTATTGCACCTATATTATTACCCTACCAACCACACTCAAGCAGGAGTTAACGTCTGCTGGACCCTGTATATAGTGAGAGAGAAATGCACATAAATAACTAGCATTACAATGTGGTGAGTGCTATCATAATGAAGAAGTGCTGGAGGGAATATAAATAAATCTTGGTGAAAGTTTGGGGTGGAAGGAAGTCTGGGAAGACCTTATAAGAGATGGTTATTTCTCATAGTCTTCAAGTTTCCTTTTAACTCATTCTGTGATATACTGTTACAATATATCCTACTATAAAAGACAGCAAGAACTTTGCAGAAAAATAAGGACAGTTCTCTTTAAATTGGTAATAGTATATAAACCATCTAGTTATTTTATAGAATAATCATCTAACATACAAATGCCTTGTCTTTTTAAAAAAACATTTTAAATGATCATAAATGCTTCATTGTAATTTATATTAGATGCAAAGACTTCTTAAAGATCATGCATCTAGATTTTTCCACCGGCTTTTGTTTTAAAATGTTTTCTATTAAGAATAAATTGTTCCACATGTAGAGAAGTTTTGAAGGGCAAGAGATAAGGTGAAATGGATTGCTTCAGAAGAATCACTTTGAGTTTTCCAGTTAAACAGGTACATCGAAAAGTTGACCAATGAAATGAAAGAGGCTGGAAATTTGGAAGGAATTCTGCTGACAGGCCTTACTAAGGATGGAGTAGACTTAATGGAGAGTTATGTTGACAGAACTGGAGATGTCCAAACAGCAAGTTACTGCATGTTACAGGTTAGTGCAGTGTGGCAGCAACTTAAAGAAAAATAAATGTTTAACCACCTTCTGTATTTTCTTCCTTCATTAAGTGGATATGCTCTTTGCTGGCTTAGGATCTTTAGAAGGCATTTAGCTTTAGCCCAATCAGTAGATCTGTGGAGGACTTCTGCCTCATCTTTCTCTCCCTAAGCTGCCTGCATTGGGTTATCTAGTTTTCTTTTACTTTAGGAAGTATCAGTCTTATTTTGCCAGATGGAGCCGAGAAACCTCTGATTACTTCCCCCAAATGTTGATACAACAACAATTTATACAAAAGAGGCTGAAGTTCCCTGATCTGAACTATAGTCTCATTTGAAGTGCAGAATGCAAATTATACTACAACTCTCTTAACTTTCATTTTCTCTTTTTGTTATCAATGGACATGATTTAGGGTAACCAGTTATCTATTTTCTCTGTTTTTACTGTCCAGTGGTTACAAACAGATTCCTCGTAGAGGATTCCTTCTACTGAACTTATTTTGTTGAGATTTCCCATTGCCCTCCAGGTCATCTCATCCTTTCATGGTGTCCCCTTTCCTGTTTTCATCCTTTGTTATGAGAGCATGCTATGTACTGGGAAAATATAATAAAGTGCTCTCTCCTTCACCCCTCGTTGTGAACAGATGTAGATACTAGCTTACAAACTGCAATGTAAATTTACCCCAAGATTTCAAGCCACTGCCCATTGAAGAAAAGGTGTCCTTCTGTAACATAATGCATTATTTTTTTCTTATCAAAGTGGGATTAAATCAAACTGCAGATATATGGCTACAGAGTACAAATGAGTTGGTAACCTCTTAACAAAATTTATAAAATATGTTTTCAATGCAGACAAGTATATAGTTGAATCTTCTTTAAAAAGTTTCAGTCTGATATCAGTTGTGTTTCTCTTTTTTGGATGACTTGAATATAATGCCAGTTTTTATTTTTATTTATTTTATTATTTAAATATATTTTATTTTTATGCTATTTATCCCAGTTTTTCCCCCTTTGCCCTTGTTTCCCCTATTCCTTTCAGCAGTCCCCACCTCCTTAGTTCATGTCCATTCAGCTGCATTTCTTTTTCTTTTTTTTTTTTAAGATTTTATTCATTTTTATTTTTAGAGAGGGAAGGGAGGGAGATAGAGAAAAACATCAATGTGTAGTTGCTGGGGGTTATCGCCTGCAACCCAGGCACGTACCGTGGCTGGGAATTGAACCTGCGACACTTTGGTTTGCAGCCTGTGCTCAATCCACTGAGCCTCAGCTACATTTCAATTGGGATGTTTCCTCCACTTATATTTATATGGTCAAGATTAAGTCTACTATCTTGCTATTTATTTTCCATTTGTTCTTTTTTTTTCTTCCTTTTGTTTACTATTCCTTTACTGCCTTCTTTTGGGCTAATTGAATATTTCAGTGTTTCACTTACCTAGTGGCTTTTTAGCTATACCCCTTTTTCATTGTCTTTTGTTAAACATTTTACTTCTGATACTTCACATTTCACACACCGGATACATTGGGCTTTCTCTCCTCCACCCTTGGTCTTTGTATATCCCACCTGACCCCTAACACTTTATGCTTTTTGCTTCATATTTCATGTTTCACAAATTTTAAACGGTGTAATTCATTTATATCCCCTTCCTTTGTCCTGTTGTCATTCATATATTTTACCTCTGCATGTTGTAAACTCCGACATAGGGTTATACTTTTGCTTTGAACATTTAGTTGTCATTTGTGTAAATTATGTGAAAAACAAAACCGTGAGCTCTTATATTTATTGGCTTATTTACTATTCCAGGTACTCTTTAAACCAGTAGACCCAAATTTTATCTGGTATCCTTTGGTCTTTCTCTCTAGCATTCTTATATTACAGTTTTACTAGTGACAGAGTCTCTCAGTTTAATTTTACCTGAAAATATCCATTTCATTTTTGTTTTTCTTTCCGCACTTTAAAGATTTGGTTTCATAGTCCTTTGGCCTTCAGTGTTTCTGATGAGTAGTCAGCTCTTCCTATCTTTGTTTCCCTTGTGTAACTTTTTTTTTCCCCTGGACTGCTTTAAAGGTTTTCTTTTTGATTTTTAGCAGTTTAACCTTGATGCCTAATGTGGTTCTTGTTTTGCCTGCTTATGGTTCACTGAGCTTCTTGGATCTACAGTCAGTGTTTTTAATCACATTTGGGAAATTTTGGGACATTATTTCCTTAAATATTTTTTTAGCCTCAATCTCATTCTCTTCTTCTTGAACTCTACTATACATATATTAAATCATTTAATAATATCTAATAGGTATCCAAGACTCTATTTATTTTTCTTCCATCGTTTTTTTTTTCTGTCCCTCAAAGTGGATAAACTCTATTCATTTACTCATTGACTCTTCTGTCACCTTCTTTCTGATGTTAACTTTTCCAGGGAATACTTAATTTCAGTTATTGTACTTTAGTTCTAGAATCTCAGTTGTTTTATAATTTATATTTTTCAGCCAAGATCCCTACTAATTAAAACACTTTTTCTTTAAGTTTTTGAACATATTTGTAATAGTTGCATTGAATTCTGTCAATTAACTCTAACATGGACTTTTTTAGGTTTAGTTTCTGTTGACTTTTTCCTTGACATTGGCCATTTACCTGTTTATATGTCTAGTGATTTTTTATTTAGTACTACATGTTGTATACAGTACATTATAAAGTAATGAGTCTTTTTACCTTTTTCTGAAGAATTTTGGTTAGTGCTTTTGAAAGGTCAGGAACTTGCTGTTCTCTTTGTCTTACATTTACTACTGTGGATCTATGCAAAGGCCAAGGTATTCTGCAAACATTTCTAATTTGGTCAGACCTAATGTGAACTGTTTCCTCTGCAGGTTTTGTCAGAGCTTGATTTTAGGTTTTATAGGGGCCATCTAGAGGAAACTTAGTGCTTGTGAATTGGCCAAATTCCTTCTTTTTTTTTTAAGATTTTTTTATTTATTTATTTTTAGAGAGGGAAGGGAAGGAGAGAGAGAAAGAGAGAGAGAGAGAGAGAGAGAAACATCAATGTGTGGTTGCTGGGGGTTATGGCCTGCAACCCAGGCATGTACCCTGGCTGGGAATCGAACCTGGGACACTTTGGTTCCCAGCCCACGCTCAATCCACTGAGCTACGCCAGCCAGGGCTGGCCAAATTCCTTCCTAGTTGACCCTCACTGCCATGGAAGGGGCAAAAGTGGCAGTATGAAGATTTCCTTTTTTTTGAAAAGCCAGGGATTGTGTTCTTCTTTAGTACATAGTTCTAGCTGAGTTGGTCAAAATTAGGAGTAGAATAGATGTTTACTTTTTAAAAAAATGAAATTGTCAAGTAAGAGTTTTTCCACATGTTCCTATAGCTAAATTAACTCTGGTTTGAAATTACTACGTGATAAATAGGTAAAAGATATGCTCTTTCTGTTTTAATGGAATGTGTAAAGATATATTACCTTTATTAGTTGTTACAGGTTTCTTCCCATTTTCCATAAGTAAGATACATGCTAAGTTCTAACATTTTAGTGTTCTGTCTGTCTCCTAAATAGAACTGAGAAAAATGGGCTTTGTATTGATGCCCATGGCTTCATTGTAGGTAGAGATTTATTCTGCTTTTCTTCATAAATTAAGGAAGATATATGTTGGACAGAGCTATCAGCATTCTGTGTGGACCAGCCAAAGCAAGGATGGTGAAATGTGGAATGTGACAGCTGCCAGGGAAAATACAGCTTTAGGAAAAGCCTTACTGGCAAGAAATTAAAGTTTTTAATGAGAATAATTTTAAGGAAATTCTAAATTTAAGGAAAATGAAACTTTTCAGTATGTCTTAGGGGCATAAGAACTAAGAACATTTGGGTTTAGTGTTTTTCTTTTTAATTTTTAAGGTAATGTATATTTTAATTGAGGGTAAGAGAGAGGATATGCAGGTTTAACTTTCAGATAAATAGGTTTACAGAAATAGCATCGCAGTTCACAGTACATTGCTAGATAGGAAGGACCAGGCTCAGTATTATTTTAAATGTGATTAGCTGCTTTGGTGCATATTTGGAGTAGGTAGTAAACAGATTTTGTAAGCCTGGAGGTTTTAATTGTTGGTATAAAGAGTATTCACTTTTTACTGCATTTATTCAACCAGGAAGGTGACTTGTTTATTCTTGGGCTTTTAAACTTTTTACACTGCCCTGGCCAATTCTAATGATACATACATTACATACACGTGCAGTATATATTTCTGTCATTAGTAGAAACCAGCTTAAAGTAAACTACTGGAGCTTCCATCAATTATTTTATATATATTCTCATTAGGAGTCAGCTTTTGGCAAAAAGGAGGCCTATTTGTTTAGCGTGACTCACATATTACCTAGAATCTTCTGGTTTAGCCAGGAAATTTTTAAACAACTGAAACAATTCATGTTTTCTTTTTAGGGTTCTCCTTTAGATGTTCTTAAAGATGAAAGAGTTCAGTACTGGATTGAGAATTACAGAAATTTATTGGATGCCTGGAGGTTTTGGCACAAACGAGCTGAATTTGATATTCATAGGAGTAAGTTGGATCCCAGTTCCAAGCCTTTAGCACAGGTAAGTACCTTGTTTTGGAGAGAATCAAATAATATCTACCTAATAATCTAGCCAAAAGTAGAAGTATTTATAGCATATTTTATAGGGTACATTGAGAGTTCAGTTTGATTTAATAAGTTAGTTTTAGTCACTGTTTTGCTTGTGTTGAGTTCCCATTGATGTCTTTATCCTAGACTGCACTTTGTCTTTGATCTTCCTGTTGTTTTAGGTCTTGCCACTTTCTAACAGTAACCTCAGTGGCTTGAGTTGTAGTTGGACATAAAGCCAACCACAGCAGGCCTAGAGGATCTAGGCAAAACTGAATCAATCCTAGGGCTATCTGAGGTTGTCCAGTATGTTCTAAGCCCTTTCAGAATCTAAACTACTTTATGGTCTTATAAATTCCATTTATGTATTTTTAAAAGATTTTATTTATTCATTTTCAGAGAAAGGGAGGGAGAAAGAGAGGAAGAGAAACATCAGTGTGTAGTTGCCTCTTACACACCCCCAACTGGGGACCTGGCCCATAATCCAGGCATGTGTCCTGACTGGGAATCAAACCGGTGACCCTTTGCTTTTCAGGCTGGCACTCAATCCACCGAGCCACACCTGCCAGGGCCATTTATGTATTGTTTTTCTGCACTATTTATTTGTAATAAGGCAGGATTTTTTAACACTGTATATATAGATATATATATATATCTATATCTGCATGTCTGATTACTCCTGGAAATTTTAAATTTTTTAATTTTAGCATTAATTTAAAAAACATGAGGTCAATTATCTCATAAATCGCATGACATAAGATCACTGTATATCTAAATTCAGACTTTAAGTAATCAGGTATATCCTCAATGTGAGCACTGGATGGTGCTGTTTTCTTATTTTAGAAAGTTGAGAAAATAGTGCTTCTATTGTATTAAAACAACCTGAGTATTAGTAAAATAGAATTACATGATAATATTTGTTACTGATCTATATGGTAAGTATGTAAGAATCTAGGAGCTTAATTTTAAAGCAGATTTAGCAGTTACTATTGTTATTATTCTAAAGTTTTAACTGTTTACTGTTACAGGATCCTTAATTACTTCTTATATTAGGAAATGAGTGTTTTCTTTACAAGAAAATTTGTTCAGGAGATTGTATCATGGAACTTTGGATTAGAAGCCATACTGAGATGTTTTTTAATGTCTCTAAAGTTTCTATTATTTCTAAAGTGTTGGGATTTAATGTTACCAAGTCATTATTTATAGAATATTGGTATCTAATATGAATTCTACAGTCCTCCTTATTTATAAAATGTTGGGATCTAACATTACCCACTTTTTCTGTGCTTATCAGTGGCATTAAGAATAGAACTAAACCAGAGGTAACAGAAAAGTACTCAGTGTAACTGCTAAGTGGAAATCTTAAATGATAAGTCAAAATTAGCAGATAAATTATTTTATAATACAAAATGTTTAATAATTTTATAATATAAAACATTTTATAATACAAAATGTTTGACTTAAATGATAAGTCAAAATTAGCAGATAAATTATTTTATAATACAAAATGTTTAAAAATTATTTTAAAGTAATTTTTTAGGATAAAACTTCCAATTTATTTATAAAGTTTGTATTGTATTTTACCTCCTTTTACTTGTTTTATAGGTGTTTGTGAGTTGCAATTTCTGTGGCAAGTCCATCTCTTACAGTTGCTCAACTGTGCCTCATCAGGGCAGGGGCTTCAGTCAGTATGGTGTCAGCGGCTCGCCCACGAAATCCAAAGTCACCAGTTGCCCTGGCTGTCGGAAACCCCTTCCTCGATGTGCACTCTGTCTCATTAATATGGGAACGCCTGTTTCTAGCTGCCCTGGTACGACAATTCTGCAGTCCACTGTTCTGAGCTAAAGTCGTTCCTCCCTAATTGATTTAATATTGTGAATAAAAGGCATAATAGCTTGATTTTATATTATTTCTAAGAGCAAGCCACTTGCTGGCTTTCGTTCCCTCCCTATAGCTTATAAAATGTGTACACTAAAAGTAAAATCTTTATCCATGATATCTCAGGTAATCTCACAAATTTGAGCCAATTTGAAGTAAGAAGAGCTTGAATATTATGTAATCTTATATCATTTTCTTACCACTCTTTATAAGGGGAATTACCTCAAATATTATATTTAAATGTCACGTGCCATCATCTGTTAAAACTATCTTGTATGCATAAAGAGTTTTTGTCTCAAAGCACTTTCACATTTCCTTTTATTTCATCTTCAAAATCTCCCTCTGAAATACTTAGAACAGGTATTAACTTGGAAGTCACATTCCTTTACTTGTAAGTTTTGATGCTGTTTCTCCTGTATTTGTCAGTTACCTAGCATGTATTTTATATGTATATATATATATATATATGTATGTGTGTATATATAGTTAGAAATATTAGGATTATTATTTATTGCTTATAGTAGGTATATATAAAAAAATTGAGAAAATAGATCATTGAAAATAATGTATCCAGTGGCTAGAAATATTCCAGCTGTTTATATAACTTGATTATGATACTATGGCAGAAATTTCAGTTAAAAACATTTGAATATTTGGCACAGTGGTATAATGAATAAAGAACTAGACATGGTGTCAGATTGACTGTTAGCAAGAGCTCTGAAATTCAGTCTGGCATTGAGAGTCACTTTAC
Source organism: Phyllostomus discolor (assembly GCF_004126475.2). Classification (NCBI taxonomy): domain Eukaryota; kingdom Metazoa; phylum Chordata; class Mammalia; order Chiroptera; family Phyllostomidae; genus Phyllostomus; species Phyllostomus discolor. The sequence continues at coordinate 26,163,227 of NC_040912.2, read as the reverse complement.
CCCTTTTTCATATAAAGTGTTAAACTGGGAGATTCATCCTAGTTATGAAATTTTGTAATTTCATTCTGCAGCTGATCCATATAAGTAGTCTGCTTTATTGTTATATTAACATCTGTGAGATTTGCTTGTTTCATTGACTGAGTAATTATTTTTTAATCTAGATGCCTTTTTAAAAACAAATATGTAATGTTTTCAGATGCACTTGTTAGTTTCAATTTAAATTTTAGTTAAGGATTTTCATTTTATACATTGCATGTTGATCAATTTTTTATAGCCCTGAGACTAATAAATAGGAAATAAAATTTTTTTGTGAGCTATAACAAGGTAAGAGTGTATATATCATGTACTGCGATACACATCATTGAGTCTTCTATCCTGCTTAAGCTAACATTGTTAATACTAGTGGCTTTGATCATTTCTCTCTGCCTCATCTCACCTCTTTCCTCCTCCCCAGGGGTAACCACCATTCTGAATTATGTGTTATTCAGTCTCTAGCATGTCTGTATAGTTTTATCACCTGTTTAGTTTTATCTGTTTTAAATTCCATACAGTGAATTATGTGGAATATGCCTTTTGGCTTGCCCTTTTTTTCCTGGGCATTAGGGGGTTTTTTTGTGTGTGTGTGTCTCAAATATGCTGATGAATGTAGCTGTAGTTTGTTTATTTTTATTATTATTTGGAATTTCATTCATGACTATAGCACAGTTTTTCCATTCTATTTTTAGACAGTTTTGTTGTTTCCAGATTTTTTACTACTATGAACAGTTCTAGTATGAACATTCCTGCATATGTGTCCTTTTAGCATGTACAAAGTTCCTCTGATGTGTTTACCTATAAGTAGAATTGCTAAATCACTGTTTGCTGATGTTTAACTTAGGGTTTTTATGTTCTGTTCAGGAGAGAGATTGACCTATAACCTTCCATTCTTATATTATTTTTGCCTGGTTTTGTTAGTAAAGTTATACCAACTTCATAAAGCGCTTTGGGAAATCTCCCCTCTTTCCCTATTCTCTGAGTGTGTATAGATAACAATTACCCGTTATTTCAATGTGTAGTGGAGCTCACCTGCAAACTGGGCTTGGTATTTTCTTTGTGGGAAGATTTTAAACTACTGGTTATTTCTCTAAAATTGTTAATTCAGATTGCTTCTTAGTGGAATTGATACTTTGTATTTTTCAAAGTTTTATTAGCTATTAAAAATGTAAGGAACTCCTGTTACTTGATATCTTTTCAATCTAACTAGATCCTAGCATTAAAGTTACTACTTCAGTATGATACATGATTTATATTTTGATATAGTTTTAGAAATACCTTTTAAGAAACTTGGAATAAAATATTGTGATATAGTTATTGAAGACCATTTTCTTTAACCCGTAGGAGGATCCAAATCAGATGAAAAAGTAGACTTGAGCAAGGACAAAAAATTAGCTCAATTTAACAACTGGTTTACATGGTGTCACAATTGCAGGCACGGCGGGCATGCTGGACACATGCTCAGCTGGTTCAGGTAATTGACACCTTCCTTCTTTAACAGGCTTGGAGTCGGAGGAGGTAAAGCAGATGGCCTTTTAAATACTTTAGGTTTATATAGCAAAAGGATGAATTTCTTTTCTGTCACCTGAGTTAACAAAGGTGGTGACATTTCTGTTGTTAGATTAGATATCCTGTGTAATTTTAAACTATAAAATTAAACTTATGTAAGAAGTAGTTTAAATGATGTATGGGCTAAGTATTTGAATAGCATTATTTAACTTTATTTGGGGAGAGGATATGATTATAATTTTTCACAGCCAAGTGAATCCTGTCATATGTAATGTCTAAAGTCTTCTGAATCAGCTGGTTATGCAGTAAGCAAGCACCTCATGCAGTGGAGACTCTCAGGACCACATTTAAGTTTCAGGCTGAGCGGTGCCAGTGGCCCTGCACTCCTTGCTGTAGCTTTTACTCCCAGTTTGTCTCACTGACTTGAATTTAAACTGAGCACATCCCTTCACCCTCATAACTGTAAGTGAGGTGTATTGTTATATATTTATAAAGTAAAGCTATTAATCTTTCAGTAACTTTCTCCCCATGCTCAGCTTGGCAGTCATTTCTAATTTAATGCTTTTAATGTTCTTTGTCTTTGAGTTTTAATTGCTATATTTTTCCAAATGCCATTTTGAAAAATTACATTATAGATATAGAAATGTATGTATATATGTATGTATGTATGTGTATATATGTATAATTTAGATTTTTAACTGTCACTTGACCTGTTTTTTTAGGGACCACGCAGAGTGTCCCGTGTCTGCATGCACATGTAAATGTATGCAGTTGGATACGACAGGGAATTTGGTACCTGCAGAGACTGTCCAGCCATAGACGTTATCACCTAAACAGAAGCCTTCGAGTGTGGAGCTTTCTAATGGATGTCCTGCATCACTCAAAAACATACCTCACAACAAGTCACTCATGACCTTCCTGTAATGGGAAAATAAATCGTTCTATCACATCAGCAGTTTGATGTTTGAGTGATTTGATGTGCTTCAGAAACTAGTGCTGCCAAAACAGGTGTCAGAGCGTGGGATGGATGCTGTTGACTAGGTTGAAAAAGTTCATTTTGGAAGAACTTTCTAGGGTTTTGTTGAAATTATAAACATCGTGCAAGCAGAGTTTCTGGAATGATCAAGAACAGACCTCGAACCTTTATCTTCCAAACTCAAAGTGGATATCTATCAGTAAAAGCAGTACACTTTGAAAATAGAATAAAATGACCAATTCAGTGACTCAGATGACAGTTAAACCTCATCCTTGCTTAGATTCCTTTGAAATAAAATTAAAACTATGGATTTTTACTTCTAGAATCAGAGAGCTTCTACCCCACACTGGAGAATAAATTTTGTCAAGGTATGGTTGACATAGATGTATATTTTAAGGAGGCTTTGCCCTTGTACACTTTCATTTTAAGGTAAAAAAATCTTTTGGCATAAACCATTCATTATGTTCCTAGAAAAGCCAAAATTAAGAATGTATCTTACAAACTTTCTCTTCTGAAGAGAAAAATAAGCATCATTTCAGGGTAACATGCTATCAAAAATTTTCAGTTTCAGCCTTTTGCTTTTCAATGTCCTGATTTGTCCTGAAAGATTTCTCTCCCTTTTAATTCATCATCTTATGCTCATCTTCCGGGAGCATTTTAGTAAACAGAGTCTGTGCGAGATTTTACATGAGCAACCATTCAATAGTCTGTGCCGGTGTGGCTTCCTGTCCAGTTGCCTCTGTTTTAGAATACCCTGTTTCTTTCCTAAGATAAACTGGAGATGTTGAGGGAAAACGGGTCACTTTGGAGACAATTTTACTTTATATGTAAATTTCTAAAGATAAGCATACTTGGGCTAATTCAGGGCTTTTATTTTACAATTTTATTTTTTCCTTTTACAGCTATGGATAGTTGGAAGAGAAATGTCAAGGATTTGTAGCATGCTTCTCTGTCATCTGAATGTTCAGAGGACTGAACTGATTTTCATAGTTGAAGTTGTGTTCATAGATTTTTTAAAAAGTACCATAAAAATTATTTTTTGGATTTTGGAGAAATATCTTGAATTTCAAGAGCTTTCATGTTAATATTTTTACCTAATGAAACTAAGCTCTAAGAAACTGATACTTTGAGGTGTTCAACAAAAGTGGATTACAATTTTTTTTTACAATGAAATGTACAAAAACCGCTTTTCTAGGAAAATATTGCATATTTGGTCTAAATGTCTCAACTAGATGATGACAAGAATTGGGAATAGTTATATATTAAAAAAAATTTTTGTTTTACTATGATTGTCATGAAGGGGATATTTTTCCGTCGTCTTTTAAGTAAATCTTCCAGATTTCATTTCACTAAAACAGAACCTTTACCTTTAAAATTGCTTCACTTGAAATGTTCCTTTCAAATTTATTGTGTCCTAAATACAAAAAGTTAGCTTTAAGTAGTAATGTCAAACTGTCTTACACATTTTCAACTTGTCCTAACTCAAGTAAGGTAAAATTATTGAATGTATATTTAGAATAGGGTTATATCTAAGATATTTATAATTTTTGGAAATACAATATAATAGGACAGAGTCTAATGTATAAATAATCTGCTTGTTTGTAATTATAAGGGTGACATTTTTAAGATGAATTGTTTATACCTATGTGTCAGGTTCCTAATGTTTTCTGTGAAGCCCAAGTATTCATGTAAAATGTCAACTGTTATGCTTGTTTTGCATTTCAGTGTATGTGGACCATGAAAATAGATTAAAATTATTTTTCTGTTTTTATTACTAGGTCACTGATATTTGGGTTTATAAACTCAACAAGATACTTTACCTAAACATGTTCAATAGAAGTGTTCAATAAAAATATTTTATTATTTTTTTAAAATTCAGTAAATGTGGGTTGAAGTCAATATGTCTAATCTAGAAATTATGACTCCTCCAAAATAATTCAATAAAGTAATAATATTAATTTGATGACAAATTTGATACTTAATCTTAGAAGTAATTTTTTCTAGGACCTGTTTTTTCAGTTTAATATGCTTTCCAGTGTGGTTATTCATTAAATCACCTATTCAAAAAGCAGCTTTGCATTGTCAGTGCTACACATGGTAAATACTATAGTTAGAGAGAATATAGTTTTACATTTAATTGTATGGCTCAATTTAATTTGTCACTCATTTGACTACAAATATTTAAACTATGGGCTTTGAAATTTAAATGATAATCCTACCCTTACTGTTGTGGCCAAGTGACTTGACTGTTTTGATATTCAACTTCCACATATGATAAAAGCAAGGTACAGAAATACCTACTCTGCAGGGTGATGGGACTGATAGGTAATGGAATAAACAGGAAGTGCTCCACAAGAGGTGATTAACAATCGTCCTTAGCTTAATCTTTATCGGCTTCTTGTGTGTCACTATTTTTATAGTGAATATAGTATAACTTAAATGAAGGTTCTGCATTTGTCTCAAGAGTAGAAATTTACCAAGAGCTCGTTTTCCCAAATCTGGATAAATTATGGCATTTTCTTTGGAGATAGGACGTAGCTACTTTTGTTTATCCTATATTTAGAATATTACTTTTTACTGTATGAAATCTTCTGAACAAGTACCTGGAAGTTTAATATAAGTGTGAACCCAGGAAAGAAAATTAAAATTTGATAAAACTGGACAGTTGACCAGTAGCTCTTTAAAACTTGAGGTTTTCATATATATATTCAGTTCTTAAATCCTGTTCTTCATGGGAGAAAGCATCCACTATTATCTCTGTAATCTTTCCTCTTCTGCCATTCCGTCACACCTGGTGTTCATCTAACATGTTGGGGGGGTGGTGGTAACAAAAAAGGAAGTTTACTGCAAGATTTGTTTCCCTTGGGATAGCCATAGCCAAAGCAAGTGGCACTAGTCAGTTGTGCATGTCTAATACCTGCTCAGGTAAAAGCTCTGAGAGCTGGGAAGACACATCACGGTTTAGCTCAGCACCCTCATACTCACTTTGAGTCCTTGTGACCCACGTGGCCATGGCAGAGGTGGGGCCAGCTGGACAGCTGCCCTTCCATCTAGTATCTTAAGTCCGTCTGAAGTCCTTCCACTGCATCATCTGCTTATTTTCCCTCCTGCCCCTAAATTATATGTTATTTTGCTAATTATGAAAAGCAGTACATTACAAAAAATGTTATTTTTATAAAACACAAATTACTTCAGAGTAAAGAGACAGGAGAGTTTCCCAAATGTTTATTAAAGCTAACATACCCCACATGTCAAATTACCATAGATAACCAAAACAACTAGTGTCACTTAGGGATATACATGATAAGTTCATGAGTGAAATGAATATCAAAGTATATTAATGAGAACCATAGTTACTGTTGGTACTTATGTGCCAGGTACCAGGCACATTATCTTACTTCATCCTCACAGTAGCCCTATGAGCAGGTGTTATATCTATACCTGTGTCCATTCTGTACCTGAGGCAGTTAAGGTGTGGGGACATCAAGTCAGCGGTCCTAGACTACACAGCCAGTAAATAGCAGAACCAAGATTTCGACTCCAGTAGTCTCACAGGTTCCCAACCTGTATTCTTAATTACTATTTTGTACTTGTATATAGTACCCTGTGAGCTGTATATGGAATGACCCATCATGACAAAGAGTTTATTTAGTATTGATATCTTAAAGGGGGAAACCATGTTAATAGCTGTTTGGATATAAAAGACACTTGATAAAATTTTAAAAATTGACTCTTTGAGATTTAGTTTTTATTATGCAAGGAAAATGCTTTTTCTTCATTTTTTTCACTTCCTATTTTACTACCTAAAACAGCTGGCATCAAACATAATGGACACATTCCAGAACCCTTCCCACTATAGACATGAGTGAAACAAGGGTCCTGTTACCTCTATTTCTCCATATAGCAATACAAAAGAGCAAAGTGAAATGAGGCACACCCTTGCTGCTTTTTCAAGTCCTTAAAGCTCTTAGTCTGTATGGCAAAAGTACCATAAACATTTAAAAGCCAAGCAAAGTGATAAACAACATGCATAACACTTAATACCCCGAATTCACAAAGAGTGTCATTAAAAACACAAAGCCAATAGTTAATGCTGATCAAAGACTTGTACAGGCAAAATAAATTAAAGTGGCCAATAAATATAAATAAATATTAAATCAGTAACAAAGTAATGATTAAAACAATAGGACACTGTTCACCTGCTTGTTTGGGGCAAAAAAGAAAAAGTTGAGAAAAAAACTCATGGACACGGACGACTGTGGTGATTGCCAGAGGGGGAGGTGAGGCGGGGTGTGGAGGAGGGTACAGTGGGGACAAATGGTGGTGGATGGAAACTTGACTTGGGGTAATGAATATGCAGTGTGCAGATGATGTTCTGTGGAATTGTGTGCCTGAAATTTGTATAATCTAGTTAACCAGTGTCACCCCAATAAATTCAATATAAAGAAAACAAATATTTTTATTCCTGGCAATAAGATGCTGTTTTCTGATAGCTAGTAACAGCACCTTTCTTTCCTTTCACATTTTTGGGGATCATTCTCACTTACCTTATGCCCTTACCCTAAAAACACTTTCTTCATTTCAAGAAAGGAATGGAAATTCGGGAAATCAGCAGCCACATGAGTTCATGACAGTGTAATAGCACAATGAACTTCCAGGCCCAGTAGCCTTCTCATCAGCGCTTCCTTAGGTAAGTCAAGACACTTTGCCAGAATGGGCTGCTGTCTAAGCCAATGAAATTAAACGAGCTTGTAGTGTACCCCTCAAAAAACTTACCATCATGTTAATGCATTTCTCCAAACAACTGGGGAAAAAAGGAATAATGTGCATTTTCATGGATGTAGGAAAGGAACATGGTCGGATAATGGCTTGTCAGAGTTTATCATCAGTACAGGAGGACCAGCGAGCAATATATAAGAAGCTGAAGGATCTTACCCTTTGAGCTAGTATACTAGGGATATTTTTGGAGGGATTGATTGGATAAGTCCACATACAAAGATGTATGTTTTTATGTAGTGGTTGATCACAGTATTTATAAAAAAAACCTGGAAACTTTAATGTCCAGTAATAAGAATAAATTGTTGAATACATACAATGGAATACTATTTAAGTGGTATACTGGTATTTTTATTGACAAAGGAGTATTTGTGATAGTTTGGTGAGGGGAAGGTAAGTTATAGGATGATGTGTATAGTAGATAAATATAGATGCATGGAACACCGTTGAAAAATGTTTACAAAAATGTTAACAGTGGTCATCAACAGTGGGATTTTAAGTGACATTTGTCTTCTTATCTGTACCTTCCAGTTTTTCTACAATAATGATGAATGTTCATGTTACATACACATTAAGTTACTCAGGAACTTGTGTCTTGTTCTTGCCATAATGAACAGTCAGATATTGGGAAGTACATGAGGTGAAGAAACAATGCAAATTACTATGAAAATTAGTATTAAAGTTTAATTGTTTGAAAAGCACGTTTCTGACTTCATATTCTATAGTACTATTGGGTTGGCCAAAGAGCCTATTTATTTTTTCTGTAAAATAAAAGATGTTTATCATTTTCACCAACAACTTTATTGATTTGGATATTTTGAGTATGTTGGCTATCTCCCATTATTAGATTCTAGTGGGTAGAGGTCAGGGGTGCTGCTAACATTTTCCAATACATGAGACAGCCCCACAGCAAAGAATTTGGCCAAAATGTCAATAGTACCAAGAAATTTCACAAACCACTTTTGACACATTCGATCAGTCACTGCACCTTCTCCATCACTGCACAAAACTTTTATTGCATTTCAATTGCATTTTTACCTTTCTTGAAATAATAAAGCATAACATTTTCAGCAAAGTGTTGCATATTTTCTTCTATCTTCAATATAAAATTGCTGTACAAAAATTCACCAGTTTTGATGTGTTTTTTAAAATGCACACTGATATGACAGCTGTCACAATAACTAACAAGATTGTTTCAAATGAAGTTAAAGAAAACTAAGCACTACTAGAGCCGTTGTGTGGAAAAAACTAAATTAACTTTTTGGTCAACGCAATATGTAGGAATAACAAAAAGATATGGTCCTCTCTTAATATCTCTCTTCATATTTGGAAATAGTGCATTTTGTCCTTCATTAAGCATGTTAGGTAATGGGTCCTTAAAAGAATGCCGGTTTCCCTGAGGTCAGTGTTATATAATTAATGACTACTTCAATTTTCTCTCTTCTAGATCTTCCTCATGAGATTTTCTGACTCTCCTTTGGCTCTGGGCCTGTGGCAGGAAACGGTTCTCTGTTTAGGATTTCATTGATTATCCAATCCAATCTAGAGTGGATTTACATCCAATGATTTAACAAGTTACTTATGTTTAAGCTGTGAATTGTAAACTTGCATGCAGGTCCACACTTCTAGCAAACCACCATTTACATGCCTAGACTCTGTTCAAGGTTCTGGTTTCAAAAAATTATGGCATCATAGCTGCCCTGGAGGGGACATGGGTCTAATGGAAGAGGTAGACATAAGCATAGTTTTTAGCAGACTCAAGGCTGCGCAGATTAATATCTATAGTTACTGAAAGAATATCATTTTAGCATCTCGTCTCTGCAAGCCAAAAATAAGTTTTTTATTTAATTTTCTAATTTTGAACTTCCAAAAATTATTTTTTAACTAGAAATAATTTGAGGAAGTAGATGTCCATTTCAGAAGTGCAATTTTCTTCCTGACCTATTAATAGTACAATGTTTGGAAATACTTGGTTAAAAAGGTAACTTCAGGATGAAAGGATATTTTATGTAATATCAGAAATAGCAGCAATAATAGTAATTCAGTGATATAGTCTTTCATCATTCAATTTATGAAAAGCATGTTGCTTCAACATAATTTCATAACTGGAAATCCAGATATAGGAATCTAATTAGTTGGGTTTTTAAACAATAAAATCATAGAGCCATGGTAGTCTGGAAGAGTATTTGAGGGGACTAATGTCCTATAAACTTGAAACTGGCATTTTTGTAAGAATTCATGCAAATCTTGGGGTCTTACATCTTTTTATTTAGATAATATTAGCTCCCCTTATACATAGATACATGTGTTGGGCGGGGGGGGGGGGGCAGGTATATGCAAGAAAGCCTGGCATTTGAAATAGCAAATGCCAACATTCATGCTTATCCAGGTTTCTGTCACATTGCAGCCACATATTTCGCTGATGACAGTTTAAGAAGTTGCCACTCTCAGACGTGGTAAAACGAAGTGTCCTTTTTAGAAGCAAGTAATTTGATAACTGATTATTTCATGCTAAAAATGTGAGCAGTACAAAGTTCTTGTGCTACATATATCATGTCAAAACATTTTTCTCTGTCAATTTGGAAATTTGTATTATTCATTAAGCAGATACACTTAATGTTTATGCAGCTATGGATGTATATCTCCATTGTACATAAATGTTCCCAAAATAGATGAAGTCGTATAATGCATGGGGCAAAATATTCAGCAATTTCATAAATGTGGGATAAGTATCTTTTGCAAAAGTAATACATCTTGTCTTCTGACCTTTTCCTTCTATTCCTCAAAAATGGAATGTAGGATGTTGTGACTCTTGGAACAAATAATAACTTTTTAAAGACAGATTTCTGAAATGCATTCAATTCTTTTTTTTAATTTTTTTTATTGTTGTTTGAATACAGTTGTCTCCGTTTTCCCACCACCTCTTTCCCATCCCCACCTCCCCCTTCCATCCTTCCCCTCTTTTGGCTTTGTCCATGGGTCCTTTATTCATGTTCTTTGACAACCCTTTCGCTTCTTTCCCTTGTTATTTCCCTCCCCTCTCCCCTCTGGTTACTGTCAGTTTGTTCTTTATTATAATTCTCTCAGTGAATAAGGTACTGCTGGCTTCCAAAGAGAATATTCCTCTAGGCAGGAAACATTCTTTTCCCTGGAAGGATCAGACACAAATTGGAGATAACTAATCTGGGAAAGATTTTTGAGATCACTTGGGACAACTACTCTTCTGGTATCTCTATCTTCAGAAAATGTTATATGAAGTATAGACTATGCCTGTTCCTTCTGGGGACTAAGAAATTAAAAACATGTATCATCCTCCCTAATAAAACATATCCTGTGGGGGAATATTAGCCTAAAAGTTGTTCAGTAACTTAATCTGGTTTGTCTCTTTTACTTCTCTACTCTTTCAGAGTTCATTCCCAATATGTAGAATTCTGCAGATTTCTAAACTTCTAAAATATGCTAGCCTTTGAGTGGTGTAGATTTGCTCAAGCAGAGACATCTGAGCAGAGTGAAAATGAATTCTCATAGGACAAAATTGCCAAGCATATGTGGTGGAACTGTAGGGAAAGAGAGCATAACTTTAATCTTCAAAGACGCTTAAAAATAGCTCCACCATTATTATGCACGAGGCCTGACAATTGACATTTCTCATTTTGGCAGCATTCACCTATGGCCCCCTATCAGCAACTGAACACATTCATCTCTGGGATAAATGATTAATGAGCTGCCTGTCATTTCCAGTCCTCTCAGAGCAAATGGTGGAGGCTTCAGTTGATCATATTGCAGCCATCAGCATCATTACTGAAATTGATTCTGCCACCCGAGGGTTGTGCTAAGACAATCGATTAGCATTTAAATAAAAGAATTAAATTATGACATTAAAAATAACACAAAATAATCTCCTCTGAGTCACTCTGTGAGCATCATAAAGCCTTAAATTGAGGAAGGAAGACGGAAGGCATGGAAGTAAAGTTGTTCTTGTTTCTATTACAACCTACTACGATGTCAAACTTTCCCATTCTCTTTATTAATCACTGTCACATAGTATGAAATGTAAATTTGTGAAATTGTGCAACTTGCAAGCAATGGTGAAAACGCAGATGCCAAATTACTGCCTCCAGAGAAAAAAAGTAAAAAAGGGGAGCATTAGACATTTTTGAAAGGTCAGAATTAGTCCAGAAAGGAGTGAAGTTCAAAGATCTAGTCAATAGTTGACAAATGATATGCAGATACATTGAAATGAAGAAGCTTTTCTTCTTATCCAGCAAGAGGTGAAAATGAGGAGATAACATCATTTAGATATCTTTGGGACAGGGGCTGCATTTCTAAAATGGATGGCCGAGGAGGAAGGTCTGTCTGCATAGGCCTACAAGAAAGTGGCAGATTGTGGTTGGGTGAAGTGACACACCCCAGGAGAACGACTAGAATTTAGAACTTCTATTTCAGCATCTCTCTCTGCCCTTGGGATTCCTGCCTACAAGTTCTCAACAGTACCGCACTTAAACTCCCTCCTCATCTACTTTTGTCTTCCAGCATGACATTTTTTATACATTCCCCTTAAATTTTCTGTCAGTTTCCTGTCTCTGCTCTCTTGTGAATTTCATGGGACCAACTGTCTGCCTCTGAGTTAAAACAACTATCTGCACCACATTAAATTGGCCACCCAATTGAAGCATGTGCACATTTTCTTCGGAGCTGAGTTATACAGTGAAGTGGAGCCATTGTAGGTTTTTCTCCATCCAGCTGCTTCTGCCCTGTGTTTGAAGAAGATTCTTTTCAGACTCTAATAGTTAGGTTGTTAGTGATGGCATAGTGAATTTTCATCTCTTCCTGGCTTGTGTATATTTTAAGAAGCTAGAAAACCTTTGAAGACTTCTAGATGAAAGGCATTTTGACTCATCAGTTGGTGTAGATAAATGAGACCTGTATTTTAGAAAACGGGCAGAATATGGTTATAGGAAAAGGAAACACTGCAGGGACAGGAAAAAACACATGGGAACAAGAACTCTACAAGTGAGCCAATAACAAACTTTCTTTATGCATTAAAATTCTCTACTGATAGGAAACTTTTTTTTCTAGTCATGAGATGAACAGGTTAGGTGTCCTTGACCTAGTAGTGGGAGTGAACAAACACCCCTCCTTACCCTGAAACAAGCTGCTTATCAATCACCTGCTTTCCCTTTTCAGCATAGTACTCCAGGCAGCAAATACCAACTGGTCAGCATTCACCTGTTTACCGTTTTTAGCTAGCCAGTGATTTGGAAAATGTTTAACATCATGAATGGCTAGAACTGGAAGAAAGCTGCAGGAGCAGTCAGGGAGGTACTCCCTGTGTGGTAAAGCTGGAATTAGATCTCAGGGCTCTTGGTTGAAGTTGAGTACTTTTCAGATCAACTGGTTCAGACGAATTTTTCCTTGATAGTGCAATGTGTATAATGCACATTTTCAGTGATTTTTTGAAGCTAGTGTTTTATTATAAAGATAATGCAGAGTCATGCTAAAAACCTCAAAAGGTAAAAGTATAAAATGGAAATGCCTCAGCCCTTTGCTTCATTAACCCCACGTTCTGTGCCCTACTTCCCAAAACTCCAACTCTCACTTCCCAAGGGGAAGCTGCTTTAAAGTCCGTGTACACATACCCAGAAGTTCTGTACACAGATGACATCTGTGTTTCTCTGTGTCAGTGCTTGCCTTTCTGCTTGTGCATGGAGAGGATCCTAATATATAAATTCTCCTTGTTTTTTTCTGCCACCTAAAAATATATGTTTTAGAGTTCTCCTCATTAGCCAGTGTACACCTACTTTAAAAAACAACAACAACGGAACGATACGTGATTATATGGATATATCCTCCCATTGACAGACATTTAGGGTATTTGTTGTTTTTACCAGCAATGCTGCAGCGAGCATCCTTGCACGTACATCTTTGAATACTTGTCAGTAAGCGTATCTGTCCGATAAATTATAAAGGTGGAATTATAGAGTCAAAAATTGCAGTAGTCCCTTCCTTAGCTGCAGTTTTATTTTCTGTGGTGTCAGTTACCCACGGTCAATCCACGTGGCTCGATGATCTAGGAGCACCCGAAGCAGATGATCCTCCTCCTGAATCATCAGAAGGTCAATAGTGGCTTAACATTACGTCACAGTGCCTGTGTCTTTCACCTCGTCTCATCACATGGGCATTTTATCACCTCACATCATGGCAAGAAGGGTGAGTGCACTACCTTAAGATACATTGAGATTGAGAGAGAGCACATTCACATTACTTTATTATAGTATATCATCATAATTGTTTTAATATTAGTTATTAATCTCTTACTGTGCCTAATTTACAAATTAAACTGTACCATAGGTATGTATGTGTAGGAAACTCTGTTGCGATAATCATGCACGTGTGTGGCCACCTCAAAGGGGTTACTTATATGAAAATGTACCCTGAAGTAGTTTGAATTTGGTATGCTCTGGCTACTTCCCACTAAAGTGTGTGGGTCAAAACGAACAGTAATACTTTCACTTGTACACTAAATCCAGCTAAATAGAAATTACCAATTTTCAGTTTGTAACATGTTGTATATAATAGTATATTGTTACAATTATATATGTAGTATATGCATGTAATACATTATATGTAATATTGGATAAATGTATACCATTTTTATATGATATTATTGTACAATGTATGTTGTAATACATCCAAGGCCAATATAAATAAAACTCTCATTTGGATGCCTGCATTTATAAGTATTATAGGAATGAATAAATTCCTATCTTAGTTTTCGTAGCCCATGAACACTTTAAATATTTGTATTTAAAGTTTCTCATCAATAATTTAGAAGTTTTTCCCTAAGCAAAGTGGTCTGTCTTTTTGTTTTTCATGAACTAGTTTTTCTACTTTAGCATTCATCCCTTTTTCATTTTAAAGTCTGTAATCTTCATTATATAACCTGCAGGCTATATGAGTGAGGTAATCCACTCTCCCCCTGTTCTGGAAGGGGAAATGCTTTTCTGTGCCACCATGTAATTTGCTTTGCAATAATTATTTCTATTTGTAATCAGATCTTGTGATCACAAGGCACATGTGGCTGGATTTAGAATCTGTTGAGAACACAGAAGGCAGTATAACTGTTTCTAAATGCCATTGACTTAATGATTTTGACTCGTAAAAGTTTTTGAAGTTCAAATGCATCAATCCAAATCATTTCCAAAATGCACTTTAGATAACACCCTCAGTGTTCTGTTCTTGCAAATGGCTGTCTCTATGTATCACATCACCCCAAATCCCCGCAGTTTGCTAACCTCATTTCCAATGAGATCATTTATTAGATGACTTATCTCTAGGCCTTAATTTTTAAATTATCAGAAGCCAAATGTCATGTATTCTAGACTGTTTAGGAAATCGTACCTGGAGGCATATGGTACCTTATAATCCTTTTTGGCTTTGATTAAGAAATCATAGCTGTATATGTAACTGGTGTCTTTTACAATGATTATAGATAAAATTTAAAGATATTTCTTTGGGTTATTTTTTTCTTTAGACAAAAGTGCTGACAGAATCGACCTTGAGTCCCATGTTAAACAGGGAAGCATTATTTCTGTGTACACTATGTTTGGTATGTTTGAGTTCCCATGTATTGATAATGTATTTTCCCTGTATTATTGAAAATATGTTCTTAAAATTATACCTCAAATAGGTTTAGGTTGTAAAATAGAAGATAAAGGGAGAAAAGCAACATAGATCATATTTTACTCATCTTGAAATGTTATTAGAAAGTTTTTCTTAAGAAGGAATAAAGTGGGGTATTAGTGCCAATTTTAGTAGACTGATGTTCCTGTGACAAATGCCAGTAATCAAGTGACTGTCGCACTCCACCTTCACTGGTAACTCAAGTTTATATTTGGAGAAGTCACGTTGTCTGAATTTATGATGAGAAAACAAGGAAAGGATAGAAATCTTTGTCTTAAATTTTTTGTTTCTTTGGAAACAAGTAAGGTAGAAATAAATATCATATCTCCTCCTTGGTTGTTTTTATGACTTAATCATACTGCTGAGAATGAAGGAAATTGTTGCATGGATCAATTCTAGGTCAGCAGGTTCCAAAAGAAAAAGAAGTCTACAAATATCCCTTGTTCGGAGGCAATGATTTCTAATTCCTTGCTCTTCCCTTGGTCCACAGTATGTTCATCTGGAAAACATTTAGTCATTTCTGAGGAGATTCCAAAATGACGCAGTGCCTGGTCCACTGTCTGCTTCTCATAAAAGGTCAAATATATGACCAGCTAAAGGCATAACATTTCTGCAGCATATGGAAGAAATAATTGGCTCAATGGGATCCTGATCACTTAAAAGAATAGATGCAACCCTTAAAAAGAAATGTATCTCTTGTTAAGCCCAGTGTTTTCATAATACTCAAAGTTTCTCAAAAGCTAAATAAAAATTCAATGTTTCAGTGAAATATGACACTGTTTCTGATTTTCTGTAGGGTTATGCTAAATTTATTTGATGTAATTTGGTTTTAAATGATTGTGTATTAAATGGAGTTGAATTAATAAAAAGCGATATTAAGATCTAGATATTTTTTAAATGAATATCTAAGGTAAAAACAATATAAATTATGTAGCTCTTTAATTAGTAATAATTCAGTAGAAGAATTTCTCCTTGCTCATTATGTTTCAAGATGCAGGGTGACATGATACCAAGACCTTTCAATGAAACCATTCATCTAAACCTACTATTATGAAAGAAACTTTATTACTTGAACACAGCATTTTATGGTGAGAGAATCTTAATGGCCAAAATAATTGGCTTACTTTCCTGGCTTATATTTTAAACTCCTGTGAAAAATAATCGTTTAAAAAGTGGGACTAATTAAGCTACAGTGTCATCTATGACATTAATCAAAACTATTGTGCAGCTCATTTGTTTTTCTTTCTTCCAACTTTTAATAGTTTTTTGAAAATTGTTTTTAAAGTTTTCTCAATTTTTTATTATGAATACTGCATTATATAGAATCTACAGAGAATGTTGTTCTTCTTTACCTGCCCACCTACAAAAATAATCATGTTGAAAGCTTTTTTTAAATATATGTGAAAGCCACTATATTTCAGTCCAAATCTCTAAAAAACTTGAGAAAATACTACAGAATAGAATGCCCTGCTTTTGACATTCTGTAAAATGTAAAGAAGAAACAATAGCATGCTAACAACAAATTTAATCCTTGCAGTCAAGATGAATATATTCCTCTATAAATTGTTCATAGTCTACACCTCTGGTCTTGATTAGCCATCTCAAAACCCTATGCTGTAGGTCAAATGGGGTCATAAAGAACATAAGTGGCTTACCTCAAACCAACGTCACAATTAGACAGTAACTTAAAACATATGCTGTATTAATATTCTAGATCTAGCATCACCGTTTTAGGAAAAATAACCTGTGGTACCAGGCGGGGTTATTATTATGTTTTTCAGCAATAGATCAAAATAAAATTCCATGTCAATTAAATAAGGGAGGGAGCCAAATTGGAGTTTCTGCAAATAGAACCTGCAGAATTAGTTTGTTTTTAATGATGGTGGATTTCTTCAAAACTTTAGACCAATTAAATAGTAACTAAATCTGAGTTGAGACATCTTCAGACTAAGACTATGCTAAACTGCCATAGAGTGAGATTTTCAGAGGGCAGAAAGTTTGTTTATCTCCAATAATTAGCAGGACCTGACACAAAATATTTTTTGAGTGATTCAATAAATATTAATACCTTGAAAGATAATCTCCAAATTTGGTGAATTGAGTAATCATACTAGTTTATCACTCAAAGCATTTAATTCACCCTATGAAGAGATGCTTCCAGTGTTACTTTAATGTTGTCTTTGTCAAATGAAAGTAAAAATTACCATTTGAAGAATAGCTCTAAAATTACTACTGAACACAACCACTTGTGGTTCATTATCCCTCACATCAGATTGTGTGATATCGTTTTTAGAATTTAGTATTAGGGAAAGTTTGCTTGTCCTAATGAATTTAAGGCTATTACAATTCCTTGGCCTGTTGTTCCTTCTTTCTCCTAGTTTCCCAGACACACATGGAGCTAAATTTAATGCCTAAGTATTTCCTATCAAGTGTTTTTATAGTTATCATCCCCTTGTTCAATACATTTCCCCTTTCGTGTTTGTAGTCTGGTTCTTTTTAGAGATAAAGGTGATATATGTTAGGAATGTCAGTGTTTTATTCTGTCCTTATTTTCAATGGTTCTTTGAACTTTCAATGTTATTGATTGCTCTTTGAAACTCGCCTGCCTTCCTTTCATGATATTCTTTCGGTCAGTAATACTGAGCGCTGACCAGGCGTTAGGCACTGCTGGGGTTCTCCTGACTCACCCACTGCTGCTCCAGTGTGCAGGTCCCCCCAGGATCTCCCACTGGTTCTGCGGATTTCTTGCTCTCTGTGCTGTCCCTTGATTTAGAAACACAGTCCGTTATTTGAAACCCTTGGGGCCAGATGTGCTTCAGAATTCAGAATTTTTGGAATTTAGAGTAAGTCATAGGGTGTATCTACCATAGGTTCTGTGCTACCTGCCCCAGAGGGGCAGCCCCCTCTAATCGAACATATTAATATTTATGCAGTGAAACATGAGCACTTACAGTAAGTGGTATAAAGACTATAGCCTCATTATAATTCTTAGAATTTTTTTTCCAAATCAGTTTTGTCCCAAACTTGGGGAAAAGCTTTTTGGTTTTAAACCATTTTAAATTTTGAAAGTGCAGATAAAGAATTGGTAGATCATAAACTACTTAAAATATTTCAGGCAGGGTATATCTCAAATCTCTACCTGGTCCTGTATTTCTAATACCTTCTACACATCTTCACTAAAGGGCCTATCAATTATTTAAATTTGTATTGAAGCGAATTTATTATCTCACCAATTGATCTCATCCTTCAGTCTTAGTCTGTTAAAACTCCTACCATCATTGTGTCCTATGGAATCCGGTTGGCTTGATGATAGGGACAAACTGGAAACAGGAGCACGTTATATAATTATAATTAGGGGTGTTACAGTAACTCAAGTGAGAGATGACAATTGCCTGATCTTGTAGTGGCAATGGTAGTGAAAAGGATTGGAGGTATTTGGGCTTTTCTGGGCATCAGGGATGACTTATAGTAGTTATTAAAGGAATAGGGCAACCAAAACTATAATGAACTGTGACTGGTTTAGTGTAGTGGGTTGGGTGTCATCCCACAAACCAGGTCACTGGTTCCATTTCCTGGTCAGGGCATATGCCTGGGTTGCAGGCCAGGTCCCTGGTTGGGGGCCAGAGAGAAGCAGTGTCACACATCAGTGTTTCTCTTCCTCCCCCTCCCTAAAAACATAAATGAATGAATAAATAAAAATGCACAAAGTGCCCTGACCAATGTGGCTCAGTTGGTTGGGCATTGTCCTGCAAGGAAAAAAAAGAAATAAATAAAAACAAACCATAATGATGCCACTTCAAGGCCCACTATGATGGCTGTAATAAAATTGATGGTAACAAGGGTTGGTAAGGATGTGGAAAAATTAGAATCCTCAAACACTGTTGTAGGAATGTAAAATGGTAGAGTTGTAAAACAGTTTAAGAGTTCCTCAAAAACTTAAAACATATTTACTACTTGATGCTGCAATTTTACTCCCAGGTATATACCCAAGAAAAATAAAAACACGTATACACAGACTTATATAAGAATGTTCATAGTAATTCATTATTGCCAAAAGGGTAGAATATCCACCAACTGATGGATTAAAAAATGTGGTGTACCCACAGAACAGAATATTATATGGCCATAAAAAGGGACGGAGCCCTGATACATGCTACAACATACATGAACCTTGGAAACATTGTACTAAGTGAAAGAAATCAGTCACAAAAAACTACATGATTCTATTTACGAAAACGTCCAGGACAGGCAAATCTATAGAGGCAGAAAGATTAATGATTTCTTAGGGCCGGGGCGGGGGTGGGTGGTGCTGGTAGACAGAATGGGCCTTAATAGGTAAATGGTACAGGGTTTCTTTTGGGGGCAACGAGAATGTTCCAAAATTATTGTTTGTTGAACACCTCTGTGAATATACAAAAAACCACTGAACTGTATACTTAAAATATGTGAATTATATTTTAATAAAATTACTGCCACAAAATCAGGGAACGCACGGCAGGGCAGCTATATTCATTCAGAGTACTCTCGTTCGAGCTGAAGTGACCGCACTTACAGCTGTGGCATTCCAAGTCTGTGCCTGACTGTCTGACCAAAAAACCAGTAACATCACCAACAGTGTGTACCATTTCAACTTTTATTAACAAAACAGAAAACTAAATGCAGACAACTACTTTGTTTTTGCATCTGATCTGACCATACAGCAGAGCAGGGATTCTTTACAAGTATATAGGTGAGAACTGTCAACATACTAGCTCCATTAAAAATGGCATACTGGGAATACCCAATGAAGTTAGGTAAATGAAATGAAAGAGAACATAATAAATATTATTAAAATAACAGGAATCTCTCCCTCAACTATAGGGACCTTCTTTAATAGTCTTCGGTGCAGCTCATTTGCAATCAAGATCAATCAGGTTGCACAACCCCCAAAGGAAAAAACTGAGGGAATTCATGGATAATTTTCACGGCATCATTGTAAAGTCCAAGATCTGAAAGAAACATTTTAGCAAACATTTAATCTATAGTAAAAAGTTATAAGATCAATTATTACTTAAAGGATTTCTACCTCTTTCTCTTTTATCTCCCTTTTAGAGGTCAACTTATTTTCAATCCATCTTCTAAAACTGAGATATAGACCATCCCATTTATTTAACTGTGGTTCAAAAAAATAAGATATGGGTTACAGGAGATCATCCACTGTACAGGCACAATTCTTGCCCTGTTTTTTAGGGGTTATGCATTATTTGATGCCTTTAATCCATATATTAAAACAAAAGATTAGTATTATTTTGTCTTATTTTTAAAAATTCTCTTTCCTCAAACATTGATTAATCTTTAGTGAGTTTCCTACACATACACAAGCTACTTAGAAGCAGGGCAAAATGTCCTCCAATTTTCCTTTGAGATCAGAAAATTCTATAGAAATTAAAAATGTGACAGGACTGAGAGTCAAGACCAAGCCATGTCAAATTAAGGATAAAATTGTTTTTCTCCTAAATACACGAAACTAGAATGCTTTATTTACCAAAAGGCTGGATATCTTCTTTAAACTGGACATAAGATGCACACATAATGGTTGCCTTAGCTGTTACTCTTCCAACTACTTCTATGACTCCAGAAATTTCTTCATCAAGCTGACACAAAGAACAAAATATTAACTTCACATCATCACATTTTCAGCTGATAATTAACTTGGCAAATTGCTATACAATCCACTAATCTCTGACTTCATGTAACAAAAGTTTAAAAATTTACCAATGCAAAAACTGAATTACAACCTGTTAAAAAAATGTTTGAGTACTTATTATCAGCATGTCACAAGTGCTAATTACCTTCAGCAGTAGCTCCAGGTCCAAAGACACAGTTAAATGTTTAAGTTAAAAACAAAATCAAGATACTGAGAAGTAATTTGTTCAAAAAAACCCATTGAAATGAACTTTCTATTACCGTATGTTGCAGTGTGTTCTATATACATTAACCAAACAGCACAAGCATTTTTCTTAATAAAACACCTCCCCAAAACAAATGGAAACAAAACATAAAAACAAATTGAGAAATGAAAAATGTAAACAGAAATAGAAGACAGAATTAAAAAAATATAAAACTCTTAAACAAGAAAAATGAAAGATTTACCTTATGGGATTTTATGGTCTCTCAATTTTTAAAAAAAATTTATTGATTTTAAGGGCAGGGCAGAGAGAAACACTGATTTGTTGTTTCACTTATTTATGCACCCACTGGTGGGTTCTTGCACATGCTGACCAGGGATGGAACCCACAACCTTGGCCTATCACAATGACGCTCCAAGCACCTGAGCTACTAGGCCAAGGCTTATGGTCTTTCATAAGACATGAGAATTATCACTCAGTATTTAAGAGACGCAATAAAAAGTAATGGAGCCCAAAGAATCATTGGTTAGACGCGTAAAAGGATATATAATAAGAGGACAAAAATTTCATTTTACAGCCAGGGAAGTTTTATAAGCTGATCCTTTATACATCCACTCCAAGAAATCAGAAATGTCAGAAACAAACCAAAACAAGATGTAGAATTAACTGTAATATGCATAGAATACTTAAACATACAGGCTCCATCAACTCAACGGTTGCACTTTTTCCTTCTCCATCTGAAAGAATGAACATTTTTCCAGAGGGATGAATCTAAAATAGAAACACATGATGGATCCAACATAAATAAAACTTTTAAAAATCTTATTAAAATAAAAATATTAAGTATGATAAAAGATGGGCAAGTTGGATCAGACTTAAATGTGCACATAGCAAATTGTTCTTGAACAGTTTATTTTGTTCAAACTATAATCTTGTTTACCATATCCATCAAACAAGGCCCAGTTATATTTCAATTTCAGATAAACCCTTTTTTCAGTACAAATATGTCCTGTATTTTTATTTGCTGTATCACACAACTTTATGCTACAAAAAAAGGGGGATCTATACTATCTAAAAGTGAGATCTATGGGACCCACGACTTAAATAGTACATGTCCCACTGAGGGTATGTTCTAAAAATCAGGCATGATGAAGGAAAAAGAATTGTCAAAAGATCTGGGTTCTAGTTGCAAGACAGCTGCAAAGCGTGAGTCAGATCTGGTTTGAGTGCCAGTTTTGCTACTTGATGTGGTCGGTCTTGAGCATTTTAACCACACACTATTTTTACCCAATTTCCCTAGTCAGAGTAACACCAAAGGAGACTGTGTGGCTGAAAAGGCTAAATAACCCTTTACCTAATACTAGTTTTCTTTCTCTCAGTTTTCTTGGTTCATTGATTCTAAGTCTTTGGGCCTGTTTTTCACCAGAAGGATGAAGGGGCTATACTCTTTAACACTGGGATAAGACAGGAGACTGCTACGGGATCTGGAAGGGATCATAGAGGAATGTTGTAGGAAAAAGCGATTTCAAGGACAAAGGAGGTTTAGGAAGGAGAAATGCAGGAGAACAAGAAAGTTATACTGTCGAGTCCGGCTAAACTATCAAGAAAGTTGATGTGCGAGTCGTGTCTGTAAGTTCTCGTACGTAAACTCAAACAGAACGAGGGTGGAATGCGTTCGAACTTTGAACGGAGCGCATTCGCACACTGCTATTCCGCGTCATAAAAGTGGCGCCAAAATGGGGCCGCAAGAGCTAAAAAATTGTGGCAAAGTAAAGCAATCGGAGGCGCACTGAGGCTCAAGCTTTCTGTCCTTCACTCTTCGTTAGCCACTCTAGGGCCGTCCCTGGCGGTGAAGTGGTCCCTTTCCCTACCGCCACCCTCCCCACCCCCACCCCCCACTCAAGAATATGGACGGGGGGCTCAGGGCGGCGAGCGTGCACACCTTTTCCAGCCTCCCTACGAAGCAAACTGGCCGGTCGATGAACTGAGCTACCATGCTGGCGTTGATGCGCGACTTGGGCAACTCCATCACCTCCATCATCTTTGCGGAGCGAGACGGGCGACTGGCGGGAAACAAGTGAAGTGAAGCAACTACCCTCGGGTGTCTATGGGACAGATTTCTCTGGCACCAATCGGCGGAGAGCAGCACTCCGGCTCCACCAATCAAACGCGCGGAAATCTCGACCGGACTAGTGATGTCCGGCTAGGGGAAAGCGAAAGGAGGGAGGCGTCCGGAAGTGGGGATCTGCTGCTTAGTGACGACCCGCGTCCCGGAAGTTGTCCCGGTCCGCCCGCCCCGAAGACGGCAGTGGAGGGGTTGCATGGATGGGGCGGGGCCTGGGGCTTTCTCCCCGGATTTCAATCCTCCCCGCCGCTAGTTGACCCCGGAAGCAAGGTGTCGGGCTCTGGTGCTGATGCGGCAGGAGACTGCAGTGCGAGCCTCAGGTACCTCTTCTCGCGGGAGGCGCCACATCCTTACTCTTACCCATCTCCTCACCAACGGATGCGGAAGAGAGAGGCGGGAGTCGGTGTAGTGCACTGGCTGTTCCCATTTCCCTACTCGCCCTCTTCCTGGTTCTGCGTGGGAAGTGCGTGATTCTTGCTGAATGGAAATCTAGGGATGGGTTTTTGTTTGTTTGTTTTACACCCGCCCCCGTAGAGTCAGGAAGTGGGGTCGCCAGTGATCTCAACCGCTTTTGGTGGGCCCCCTTAAGCTCGGTGTCAGAGGGTTGGCTATTTACTTTCGGGGCTGCGTCACTTTCCCTTGTCAGTTTCTCCCCCATCCCCCGCCCCGGTAAGTGGAGGGATCGACATGTTTACCTCTATAACCCTTTCTAGTTCCGGCAATCTGGCCCCACTGCGGCTGTGGGGGGTTTCTCACCTCCATCTTAACATCTGGGAGTGGGGTGGGGGAAGGATCGCTGGTCTAGGGTAGGAGAAGAATTGAAATACTTAGATCCAGAGCAAGTGCGCTTCTCTCTGATACGAAATTTCCTCATCCGCAAAATGAGAGTGTACGTAATGTTTTGTTAAGTCCCAACTGACTTTTGTCCATGTGGTTCGTGGACCCTTTTTTAATTCCACAGCTGTCTTTCCCCCATTGCTCTCCGCTCCCCAGGACTCTGAAGGGGAGATCTGGAGGAGTGGAAGATTACCTGTTTCAAGGAGATTTGGACGGGGCATGGGGGAGGAGGATTCTCAAATCTCTCACTGACTCAGGTGGCTGTTGATTTTAAGGGTTTTACTTCCCAATTGGTATCTGCCTTGCCAGGGGTATTCCAGAGTGAGCGCTCATAAAAATACCTGCCAACGGTGCTGCAGAAGTGGGAAAACCCTTTTTATTGGATATTATTACTTTTTTCCGAAACTGAATCCGTGAGTTGGCCTAAGGCATCTTAGTTGTCATCGTTCAAATTCAGGTACCTAGCTGGAGTCCCCAATTTAGTCTCACAGTTGCCTTAAGCAAATAGGATTGTTCTGAGACTTCACATGGCAATTTAAATTGGAAATCTAATATACCATAATTAAGTGATAGCCTCTCCCAGTGTTTACTTAGCACTGAATATAATTGTCTTTTAATGTTGCTATCACTAAAACAAATTTAATGAATTTTGTTAACACATGCAGGTTACATGTACTGTGGTGTATTAAAAAGTTGTAGTTGTACTGGTGCAAGTCAGTAAAGTCTATCTTATATTTCTTCTTCCAAAGACAACGTCTTTTGCGTCTTAGTGTTGCTTTGGAAAACAAGTAGATGTACTTTATATAGGGTAGGGTACAGATTAATGTAATCTGTAATACCAATTTTTAAAGAGCAACCTTTAATGTACCAGATGCTAACTAATATAATTTTTTATTATAGTTAAAAGACCACTTTTACTTACCAACAGCATATTTAAAGAAACAAACAGCAAGATGAGCAAGATGATTTAAAACAGCTTTTTTGGTATATTTTTTGTATTACTTAAAATTCATCATGTGATATATAATGTTCAGGAAAAGTGTATATGGCTAGTATGTATACAGTACTTTTCAGAGAGATTAAGTGAACCATCACTTAGAATTAAGTTTTTATGTATACTGTCAGATAGGCAATTTCTTTTTGTTTTCATTTCACTTGTCCCAGCATCATTTTTTACCATAATCAGTTGCCACCAACCTTTGATGTCACCTTAAGTTTACATATATGTGTGGGTTGTTCCTGGGCTCTTGGCGATGTTCCATTGGTCTGCTTTTCTCTCCCTGTGCTAGTACCCACTCTCTTAGATACTGTGTCCTTATCACTTTCATGTCTTGATGGAAAGTCCTTTTCCCTTGCTGTGTTCTTCAGGAATGTCATAGTTGTTCTTGGCTCTTTGCTACTTCATGTAACATTTAGCCTGTGAGGTTCCATGGAAAACTGTGTTGGGATTTGATCACAATTGCATTGGAATCCTTGGATTGATTTCCGGAGAAATAACATCGTAATGACAGCTTTTACTATGCTTGAGTTATTTTGGTCCTCTTAAAATCTTTCCAAAAAGCTTCATAATTTTCTACATAGAAGTTTTGACTTGTAGATTAGATTTATTCTTAGGTAGCATGTTTTTGTTGCTATTATAAGCAGTATTTTTAAAATTAAATATTTTTAACTGTTGCTGGTATATAGAAATGTATTTGACATTTTTTCTGGCTGTGCTGGTAACCTCTCATTTCTAGTAATTTTCTATAAGATTAATTTTCTGTTTATATGTGAATAATTATAGTTTTGTTTCTTAACAGTTCTTAGATATTTTATTTTTCTTGCTTTTGCTCAGGTTAGGGCTTCCAGTATCATTTTGAATAGAAATGGTGTTTCAGTTAAGGTGGGGTTTGACTGCATAAGGAAAAGTATTTTAAATACACAAAGGCTTAGTTTCACATATCAGAGAAGTCCAGAGATGTGCAGCTCGGCATGCAACTCTGTGGTAGTGCCTCTAAGACATCAGGGACCCTGGTTCCTTCTGTCTTCCTCTTCTTCTGTATGGAGTACGGGGTTCCATCCTTAAGGTCACCTCATAGGCCAGGATGGGTGCTGGAGCGTCAGTCATCTACTTCCCATTCCAGGCAGCAGAGAGGTGGGCGGGCAAAAGGGTGTGCCTTCAAGGGACTCAGCTTCCTTTCCAAGGAGCCTTCTTGGAAGTCCTTCACAACTTGAGGTCTACTTACTAGGTTAGGACTTTTCCTTCTATCCTCAGTTTGATAAGAGTTTTCATAGAAATCTGATCAAATGTTTTTGCCTTAATTGAGATAATTGAAGTTAATATATTGTCCAGTGTTGAACCATGCTCACATTCCTGGAAGAAACACAACTTGGTTGTGATATATTATCTGTTATGACATATTCCTGGATTGGATTTGCTATTGTTTTGTTTAGGAGTTTTCATCCTAAAAATTCATGAGTGACATTGGTCTGTAATTTTTCTTTCTTATGTAGTCCTTGTTAGATTCTGGTATTATTAGGGTTATACTAGTCTCATGAAATGAGTTGTAGAGTGTTCCCTCTGTTTTCTTAGATTCTTTGAAATGATCTCTTTGTCGACTGTTCAGTAGAATGCACCTGTAAAACATTCTGGGCCTGGAATATAGGCATACCATGTTTTATTGCACTTTGCTTTATTGAGTTTCACAGATGTTGTGTTTTTTACGAACTGAAGGCGAGACCGTCCACCAGCAAAAAGATTATGACTCACTTTATTGCGACACTTGCTTTATTGCAGTGGTCTGGAGCCGAACCCTCGATATCCCTAGGTATGCCCAGTTCCCTGTGCCTACTGCTACAGGCATGCCCCACAAGTTTTTGTAAGTAGATGCTCAACATCACTAAGTTCTAAATATTTTCTAGTGTCCAACATATTTTTCCTTTGACTCAGGTTTTTGTTTCCAGACGTATAGGTTTTACCTCATTGAAGTTATTTTGTTTTATGATTACTTTCTAATGTTATTATTTAATCATCAGATGATAAGGTCTGGTACTAATTCTTTCAAAGTAAATGAGACTTGTTTTAAGGCTTCTCAAGTACATGGGCAGTTTTTGTAAATATTTTTTTTTATGTATGCTTGGAAAAATTGCATTTTCCAGTTGTTGGATCAAGCTTGTTAATTGCACTGGTCAAATATTTATGTTTTATTACCTTTTGTCTGAATAATGTCTCAGTTGAGATAATTGTGATAAGCATCCTACAGATGGTAGCACTGGCAGTTTCTCCTTGAATTTCTGATGACTTGTACTATATATTTTTGAAGATTTGTTCTTTGATACATACAAGATTAGGGTTGTGAAGTCAAATGATGAAATAAAGTAGTGACTCTTTCAGATCACGCTTTTTGCCTTAAAGTTAATTTTCTCAGCTACTACCAGAGACACACCAGCTTTCTTTTGGCTAGAGTTTTTTTGTTGTATTTTTTCCATCTGTACTTCACTGAAGGGAGACAAGGTCTGTGGGTTTGGATGCTCACTCCCTCGTCTTTTTGGTGGTTTATTAGAGGGCTGACTTGGCAGGTCCTAGCTAAAGGGAAGAACAGGTACTTCTTTAACCAGGAGGCTTCCAGTGTAACAATCGCCCGAATGTTTGGAGGCTGGATTCCTCTATACGGGAACTGTGTACTTAAGTTTTAGGTGTGTCTCTTGTAAATATTGCCTGTACCTAGAGGTTTACCTTTCATTCTTTTTCATTTGCATTGATTGGGGTTACAGATATTTTTGGAATCATTCCTATAGTCATTTGTGCTTCCTGTGTTCTGCTTTCTAAATTATCCTTTCTTGCTTTCTTTGAATTGACTTTTGTTTTTTTTTCTTAATTGCAGTTTATTCCACTATAGTAGTTCATATGCTGTATGTTCTTTTAAAAAATTTGTGGTTACCCTTTAACATGCATATTAAAGTTTCTTTATTCTGTGTCAAGAGCCTATAACTCCATTTTTTTATCATTTGAACACTATTATCTAGAGTTTTAGGTTTATCTTGAATTCTTGTTACCACATAAATTAGGCATTATTATTGCTCTATACATTTAATATGTGCTTAGAATTATTTATATATTTATTACTTTCTTTACTTACTATTTATTTTTACAACCCAATCTTTTTTTTCTGGTAGTATTTTTTTTTCTTTTTGTGATAACTTTGGAAGCTCTTTTAGTGAGAATTTTTGGCAATAAACTGTTGGTTTTCATTTTCTGAATATGTTTATTTCATCCTTTTTCTGAAAAGATAGCTTTACTATCTCTTTCTGTGGTATAGAATTCTCAATGGACAGTTAATTTCTTTCAAAACTACTTTGATAGTGTTTTACTTTTGTAATGTTTTTTAAATTCTGATTCTGTTGTAAGGTTTCATGTTTCCTTATCTGTTTGATCTTCAGTTTGTCTTTGCTGTTCTGTAATTCTGCTGGATTCTGCTTACTCAGTTGGCTGGTAAATATGTTGTGCTTTGTGAGTCTGATCATTCTTATTATTATCAGTACTGAGACATTTTCCACAATTATTCAATGGTAGAAATATTTGTCTCTGGTAGAAGAAATATTCTGAGATATTTTAATGAAATTACAGCAGGCCTCAGGGTAAGAGGAAGAGACAAAGTTGATCAGTTAACCATGAAGGGCCAAAACCAACTAAAGACTACTCACATTCCTGAAATGTATGTTGAAATTTGGAATCAACTCTCAGGCCTCTCTTTCAGCTCTTACCTAAAAGGAACAGCCAAGTCACTACACCCTATTTACACATGAACTTTTGGCACTGTTGCCCACAGCCAATCCAGAAACATCAAATACTTCTTCCATATGGATTGTTCACCTGTCCCAGAGCTTTTCCTGCTGCACTTTTCCCCAGCCCCTTTATTACCAATGTTAATTCTTTCAAAACAGGTTTCTTCTGCAAACTCATTCTATGCAAGAGCCCTTCAATCCAGGGTGATGGACATGTTACCTTTTACATCTAGTGCGGATGCTGGTGGTTTAGACTTCATTCCCAGGACCTGGTCCTTTTCTGGCTAGCATTTGGCTCCATAAACCCTTTCTTTCAGAAAAACTTTAGGCCTCAAAAGGATTTTCTGTTTGTTTGTTTCATTTTGTTTTTTTCTAACACCTCTCCCCTACTATCTAACTTCTTCAGGAATTCCAATTAGAATTAAGAAGGACCTACTCGTGTGTTCTTGACCACTGTTTTATCCATATAACTCAATTATTTTGATTCTGTGTGCTGAATTCTAGGTTATTTGTATCTTCCAGTTCACTAATTTTTCATTCAGTTGTGACTCATTGGTTCTAATTTTAATACCATTTTTAATTTATTTGTGTCTAGAAGTTTTATTTAGTTCTTTTTACAAATGTTAGTAGTTACTGATTTTTTTCCTAGTCTCAAATTGATAAGAGAACTCAAGAATTAAAGATTTTAGCCTTAGTTGATAGGCTTAAGTGATTAACATGTGTGGAAATCTATTATTTCCAGGAACTGGAGTGCAGGGCCTACAAGGCTCCAGGAGGTCCACAGGCAGTTCCACCTTTGTGCCCCAGGGCGTCTGTAAGTGATGGAGATGGTATCTGAGTTGTTGATCAACAGATAAAGGAGGAGGAAAATCATCCCTGGACTACAACTCTTAGATTAATTTTCTTTCCAAATCTCTTACCTACCTTTTCTTCTTACAAAAAGGCCAGCTTGAGATGAGATGTTAAGATTGTTTTTTGAGGGTAAATAACCTGGCATCTCAGGTTGCTGGCATCTGAATGAGGCGCCTGTGAAGATTCGGTCCTTGTCTCTACTTACTGGTTCTGGTAGTGACAGGCAGCACAAATACCCACTTTTCTGTTCAAGGTCTCCCTTTATTTTGTCATATAAAGTAAGTCTGGTTATAGTCTAGTTTTGATACCTACAGTCTTTATGGGTCTGATTCTGTACTGTTTTGATTTTGCTGACTCTTCCTTGTAGCTTATTTCTTCATTTGTATGGTAATTTTTAATTATGAATGAATGTTTTTTGGAACTTTTTTGTTGGTTTCTCATAAGTTTTGTATAAGGGTGTCTTTCTCCTGAGATATGTGTTTCCTTCTACCTAAGATGTTAGGGCTCCAGTTTTATCCTTGTTCCCTGTGGGGCATGGACCATTAAAATTCAGTCTTTTAGCCTTTTGAAATCAGCTCTATTATTTGCATATATTCTTGTGGATTTGTGGATTTTTGTCCTTTATGGCTTCTATAGAATTTCTTTATTTTCTTGTTGGCTTAGCCATACATTTAAAAAAGACTTATTTATATTGAAAACATTAGGGCAGATGCTGTTTTAGAGAGCCTGTGTGGGGATTCTATTAGTTGTTGAGAATAACAGGGTCTGGTGAAGGTATAGTTAGGGTACAGAGGTATGGCAGGAATTGAGGGTAAAGCTACGTGGAGACCAGAACTTGGAATGCCTTCCTTATATAACATACCAAGGTCACTTTCATCGAAGTGACTTTTGGACAAATTATTCGTCCTTTCACAGTTGCAGTTTCGGTATTAACATGGGAGATGAAACTTCACATGGTTGTAAGCATTAGATAAAATTGTGTATATAAAGCACTGAGCACAGTGCCTTGTTATACTAAATACTTCAGTACAAATTACAACTAATAACTGTTTTTAGCATGGCCAGAATGCCCTTGAGTATCTGTTGGACATATTGGTGATGATGAAAAGTAAGATAGTGAAGGGGGAAGAAAACCCCAGAAGGACAGAAGTGCATGGGCCTGTCTGAGAGTGCAGATCCTGAATCCATCTGGGTTTACCCAGCTCTGCTCGGCAGCCTGGATGTTCACCCTCTAGAGTATCACCAAGATGCTTTCTCTACTTTTCAACAGTTTCTTGTGGAAAATAATCATCAGAGAGATAGTCGTCTTAGTCTTTGGGTCCATACTTTATGTTAATCCTATTCTGATAACCTGTATTGAAGGAGAGACTGGGTGGGTGAGATTGCCTCAGTCTGCCTCGCTGAACTTTATTGCATGCAGCTTCTTCCCTCAGCTTATTCAATTCCCACCAGCCTGCCAGCACTCACCAGATGTGAGCCTGCTGGGCTGAGGTTGAGTGGCTCAGACTGTCAAAGTCTCTGAATGAATTAGACATCAGGAGTGGTTTGTAATTCCTTGGACGTGAAGGAGACCTCTTTCGTGTGCTCTGCTTATGGAGCTTTTTCTCTCTGGGACCCTGTTTTACAAAGTCTTCCTTGGGCAGGTTTACAAACCATTGGTCTTCAAACGGATATGGAAGATCTCCTGGGGGAGGGGTAAGGATAGGGGAGAGAATCTAGTTCTGCCAGACTTTAGAAAGAGTTTTTAGGCAGTGGGATGTCTGGCAGCCTGTTTTTGTTTTTGTTTTGTTTTGTTTTTCTGGTAGATACAACTTTTGTATTTTAGAATTAAGTTTAGGCAATGAGAATGGATGAAATGCTTTGCCCATCTTTGCAGTTCACTCTCTTGATTTATGATAGTTTGCTTGTTTATTCACCTATTCATTCATTCCTTGGATGAAGGATGTAGCATGTGGCAGAGAGTAGTTATGAACTCTTGGTCAGTTGCACCTCTTGGTCTATCCCCGTTGATGGTGCTGTCCTTGGAAGTTTGACTCAGGCTTTGGCCTATGGTTGACAGAGCTATTGCCAGTTGTTGTCTTGTGTTATCTTTATGTGCCCTTTGATGAAAAATTGGGAGGAGATAAAACAGTCAGCTTTCTTATTTCCTCAGGATTCTAAAGTAAGTTTCCAGACAGATAGCAATACTCCTTTGACTAGACTGTTAGCAACCTGTTAGCCTCTTGCATGGCTGGTGCTAGTTTTACACAGGGCTCGGCACTATACTTTGTGTCACTGGCATTGTGAGCGCTGGTGGAGAAGCAGACCGAAGAGGCAGCAAGTCGATTGGGTATTTCCTTGAATTTGGAGAAAGCATCTTGTCTGGTTTTGTTTCTCTGCTGGCAAGGAACTGTCCTTGCCAGTATTTGCCCTTTGTAACATGAATGAGTTAAAAATGAACAAATGAACAAACAGTTGAATTTTAGTTTGTCTTTATTTGGGCAGGAAGTAAAGACTTTTGATGATGCAGTTAGATTACATTGAAAATCAAACGATACAGATTTTGAGTGGGCAACTTGGGGAGTGTGTCCTTTTCAAAGGTGAATGCACTGGTTCCTGTTGTGTGTTAAATGCATGTAGGTAAGCAAATAGAACGATTTAAAGACCCACGCTAAATAATGTTTTATTTTTTTCTTTATTCATTCTAGGTTTCCCTGTGCTGTAGAGTTGTAAAAAGGTGTGGCCTTACATCGGATGACTTCCTTCTCCCTTAGGACGTTATTTAAATGTGTTTACTCACCTGAGATACTTTTTTTTTTAATATGAAATGATGGTTTTTGTTAGAGTTGTCTGGGTTTTTTTTCCAGATGTTATTTTTCATTTCAGAGTTGCAACATTGAACGCAGTAGATAGAAATTAGTATTGTATTGGTAGGTTCAGTGTTATTTAAGCCAAAACCAAAATTTTTTTTGTCTGTGTGTATATGTGACAGTTATGTAGAATTATGTTTGTAATGTCACTAAAATATAAAAATATATCATTGTATTACTTATTTAGAGGAGTCAGGAATAACACTAAAGTCTTTAAAATACCTTTTTGGTTAATGAATGAGACTCAAATGGTACAATTTATAAGTAAAGTTTATAAGCTCCCAGAAGTCAGAACTTTATCTTCCAAATTTCTATATCTCCTTGGTGTTCACATGTACTTCATTAAAAAGAGAAAAATTGTTGTTGTTTTCTTTTAAAAATAAAGCCTCCTGAATTAAGATGTCTTTTGATTAGAGTGCATCATATCCCAGATGATCACCCTCATCCACAGAGAGGTAGGTTACAGCAAAGAATTATCTGGACCAGTGCACGAACAGCAGAGACTGAGACTCCCAGGTCTAATAGGATGGGACATTCCCCTCCTCCCCCCACCTGTATTAGTAGAATCAGAGGAGACTTTATTACACTGTTCTGTTTTCCTCTTATGGCTAAGGGTCAATAAAGGAAAAAAGTCTCTTTTTATCACTGTCATTCTGGATTCTGAAAATTATAGAGAATTTAAGGGAAAACAAACAAAAATCCCTTAATCCAACAACCAGAAAACTACACAAAACTTTCCTGATGATTCTAATAGAGGCTTGGAAGTCATACTTATATGTACAAAGTAATGGAGGAGAGGAAAGTCCTACCTATCAGGTCTGTTTTACCCTAGTGAGATTGTATTCAGTGATGGGAATAGAGTCTGAGAAGGAAGGTTTTATTAAAAAATTTTCTTGGGCCAACTTGTGATTTTTCAAGATGCCTTCATCATATGCTTTAAAAGCAATTCTGCTAGAGAAAATTCCAGAAAATTAATAATTCAAGATATTGTAATGCTTCCATGATCACGGGATTTTATTGTTATAGTGGTAGCTAATGATTGCAGTTTCTCGTGGCAGGTACTAGTGCTTAGCACCAGGTACTCGTGCTGAGTACCTGGCAGTTGAGATTAGCAAGGGAAGCCTCTGCTGCTTGCCACAGGAGACAAAGCCCACTGTTACAAGTCATCACGTTGTGACACACAGACAACCCCTGCCCCCCACCAGTAGTCTTTTAACCGAGCATCTCATATTCTGTTTAAGAATTTCATGTTTCACTCCTGTGTCCTGTTTCTGAAAAGCTTTTTCTACCTTCAGTTTAATATGAAATAAAATAGGGTTTAAACTATAAGGATCAAGAAAAAGCTATAAAAAAAAAAAAAAAAAATCCCAGCCCGGCACCTGTTGAAATCTATACTGTGAAGCTCTCTGGAGCACCTCTGCACTCTTCCAGAACCTTCCCTTGCCTGATGCTTTATGAGCATACACTTGTAGCTCAAGACCTTCCGACTTTCTATTTTGGATGTTCTGTTTTGGCTACAAATAATATGTGTTTAATTTCTCAATTTGATAAAAGCAACTATTTGGTCATATTAGAGAGGTGTGTTTTACTAAATTATGTAAGTTCCACTTTTAATGGTTGTTATATATGCAATTGATGTTTTTTTTTCCAGTTAGGTGACCAGTGAACTGTTGAGAGGGTTAAATTAGAGGACAGGCTCTCTTAAAAATGAGGTTGCCACCCTGCCTTTGTATTCATCTGGATATGTTGGGAAAGCTGTGCTAGTGTGTGGTGAGGGCATTTCGGAGCTACTACAGACCAGTGAAAATGGATGGAAGTAAGAGTTCCAGGAGAAAAAGAACAATATAAAGAATTTTCTTCTGTTAGAAAAGAACTTGTACATCTATTTTTTAAATGGTTGATGGTGTATACGAAAATGTTACGGTGTTTATAATCCATTGGCTAAACATAGAAGAATGATATCTTGGTTTTATTTCAACATATAAACATTTATAATATGCTAGAAACCAAATCTTTAATGATTGTCAATGGAAAGTTTTAGATGTCAACTTAAAAAGTACCAGGGGGTGCATACTTTTTCAGTATTATTTTAGGGGATATGTGAGCACCAAAGTATGATTAGCAGCTTTGAAACCTTTTTGCAGGCAACCCAAATTAAGAAATACAGTTCAGCCCTGGCTGGTGTGGCTCGGTAGATTGAACACCAGCCTGTGAACCAAAGGATCTGGTTTGATTTCCAGTCAGGGCACATGCCTGGGTTGCAGGCAGGTCCCCGGTTGAGGGTGCAAGAGAGGTAACCGCACATTGAGGTTTCTCTCAGGATGTTTTTGGTAATGTAATGTAATCCTGTCTCCTAAGATTAAAACTACCAAAAGCATGGATCATCTTTTTGGTATCTCTCAGAATAAATTAGTAAACTTGTTAAGTAAATTTATATTATTCTTGTATAATCATTTAATTCATAATCTACCATACAGAAGAAGAGGAGGAAGATTTAAACCTTTTTTAAGATTTTAATTTTTTAGCAGTATGAAATACACATATTTATTGGATTTGGGCACAATGTGAAGAAAAATATATAGGTATACATATTACTTTTTTGTCATTAAGTAGCTGCTGTTTATTGATCACACAGAAATTTCAGTTTATGCAATATGGTTAAGTTACCTAGCAGTCTGTTGAAATCGAAAGAAGATTATAAAGTTGAGAAAATGCCCTGGCTGGTCTGTGGACTGAGCTCCAGCCTGTGAGCCAAAGGGTTGCAGGTTTGATTCCCAGTCAGGGCATATGCCTGGGTTGTGGCCCAGGACCCCAGTAGGGGGTGCATGAGAGGCAACCACACACTGACGTTTCTTCCTCTCTCCTTCCCTTCCCCTCTCTCTAAAAATAAATACATAAAATCTTTAAAGTTTAGAAAACAAGGTCACCTTAATCCTTTAATCTTTTTGTCTTAGGAAGTATTACTTCAAAGGTAAGCCTTAGAATACTAGGAAAACACAAATATATGACTTGTCTCACCCCCCTCCCCTTCAGAGTTGTAGGATCGCCCTGCCTAGCCATCAGGCTAGTCCTCGTATGTGCAGCCTGCGTGTACCATCTGAATAGTGAAGATACCTTTCATTTTTCAGTTTTGTGTGAATTCTTGGAGAAAAGATGCATTTTTTAATACAAAGACTGTAGCTGTAACACACAAAGTGGTTTAAGAGATTTGAGGTAATTTTCTGAATGTGACCATTTATGACATCTAGAATATTGTACTAATAATGTGTTTTAAAAATCAACATACAAGTTGCACATGTTGAAAGTATTGAGTTTGATGAATTTCGACATGTGTTTATACTTTTGAAACATCACCACAAGCAAGATAATGTTTCCATCACCCCCACCAGTTTCCTTTGTGATCCCTCCCAGCACCTCCCATTCCCCTGGCAACCACTGATCTGCTTTCTGTCACTATACATTAGTTTGCATTTTCTAGAAGTTCATATAAATGGAATCACGCAGTATAAACTCTTTTTAGTCTGGCTTCTTTCACTCAGTTTTGTTGACATTCATGCATGTTGCATATCCTAGGACTTCATTCTTTTTTCTTGTTGAGTAGTATGGAAATGCCAGTTTGTTTATCCATTTATCTGTTGTTGGACATTTGGCTTGTTGCCAATTTTTGGTTACTAAAAAAAGCTGTATAGCATTTCTGTACAATTGTGGACATGTGCTTTAATTTTTCTTAGGTAAATACGTAGAATGAGAAGGTCTGGGTCATATGGGAGGTGTATGTTCATGCTTTTAAGAAACTACCAAATTGTTATCTAGAGTAATTGTATGCTATTACACACCTACCACAGTGTACAGGAGTTCCAGTTGCTCCACGTTTTTGCCAACACTTGGCATGGAAAGCCTTTTTAATTTTAAATATTTTAATAGGTAGTGGTATCTCATTGAGATTTTAATTTGTATTTGCTTATTGACTGATATTAAGTGTTTTTTCATGTCATTTTTTGCCATTCACATGCTTTCTTTGGTGGAATATCTATTCATGTCTTCTGCCCAGTTTTTAGAGTTCTTTATATTTTAAACATATTTTTATTGATTGATTTTAGAGACAGAGAAACATCAGTTTGTTGTTCCACATGTTTATGCATTCATTGTTTGATTCTTGTATGTGCCCTGACTGGGGATTGAACCTGCAACCTTGGAGTATCAGGATGATGCTCTAACCCACTGAGCTACTTGGCCAGGACTAAGAGTTTTTATATTCTTTATTGACACACATCTTTATATATTTTATATACACACATCCTCTATCAGATTTGTGATTTGCAAGTGTTTTTTATTTTTCCCCAGCCTGTGTAGGTGAATTCTTTATCTCCCATATCAGGGCAACTCCAGGATTCTCAATGTGAGAATTAGGTATTCCAAGGTGGGTCCCAGCTTAGAAATGATCATGCATTTTTCAGAATAAATTTTAGTAATTTTTTCTGATTCCAAATGTAAAACTTGCTTGTTTTAAAAAAAAAATTGCTCATTGCAGACAATTTAAAAAATACTGGTAATTGTAAATAAGGAAATGAGACTAGAGTACGCTTGAGAACTCCAAGCAAAAGAAGCCCACCTGTCAAGGCCGTGTGCATCAGGAGCATGAGGGCTCGAGATTCACCACCCACTAGCCTTGGTGTAGCGGGACTAGCACAGGCCTCCTGCGCTTTGGGGATGGGGTTCTTAAGTGACTCTCCCCTTTGCCAAGGAGTGCCTGAGAAATGCAGTCGGCTGGGGTTGCAGTTTGTTCCCCCCGAACATAAGGTGAGTGCTGCATCTCCAGTGCTCAGTCAGTATCTGGCCTAAGCACTTAATGTTTATAAAATGTAATCTCAGTGAGGGTCTTAACACAGATGTTGTCATAAAGGTCTTGAACACAGATGAAGTCACAGACGTCTTCAGAACATAGAGCTGTGCCAGGAGGGAAAGTAGGGATTAATCAAGACTAACACGAAATTAATAAAATGTATTTGACTAATAGTGGCAACTATATGAAAGTCCAACAGAAATGTCGTAAGTGTGAAGGGCTCCTTTTCTCTAGTGCTTTATTGATGAGAAGCATCCAGTTTTGGTGCCAAAGGGACTTGGTTTAAAATTCTAGCACTAGTGTTGCAGGTTCGATTCCCAGCCAGGGTACATGCCTGGATTGCAGGCCATAACCCCCAGCAACCGCACATTGATGTTTCTCTCTCTCTCTCTCTCTCTCTCTCTCTCTCTATTTCCCTCCCTTCCCTCTCTAAAAATAAATAAAATCTTTAAAAAAAATTCTAGCACTGCTATTTACTAACCATGTGAACTTGGACCAATACTTAACCTTCAGTTTTTACACATTGTGAATAATTACGTGTGCCTGGTCGGTGCTTGTAATAAGATCATAGGAGATAGAGTGTGTAATGCATTTTGACATACTGTAGTGGGGTTTGCAGTTTCTCACCCTTTCCTTCCCAGTTTCTAGTCTTAAGCAAGGCATCTAACTCTGGCTGTTGGGGTGGGGAGCTAACCATGCAGGTTTCCCACTGTGCGAGCTGGTTCACAGAGGGAAGATCTTAGCATGGTAGTCACCAGCCCTATGAGGGTAAACTAGCACTGTGTGTTTTTCAGTGACATGAAAAAAATATCATGGCATAAAGATAACGTGATTATAGATTTTAGTGTCTCAGGCATAGTCTTTTGATGCATGAAGCAATTCCTGTAAAGACACACCATTGACTGACTTTAGGTCTTTAGTGGAATGAATCGTTAATGTCAGCAGCAGGACTGATCACACAAGGGAATTCTGAGACTTGATTCGGAAAATTGGAACCATGGTCCCATGGGAAGACATCTTGAGGTGGACCATTTGTAGAGGAAGGAGTTAAGACGGTGGTCAGGTGGGCAGAATGCTAGGTGTGAGGGAGACTGGTACTTCTGTAACAAGTTGAGGGCTGCTTCCAACGGGCATTTGCAGTCAACTAGTCCTCGCTGCCATTCGAACTCTTGACCAACTCTGCCACCTTTCTCTTATTTCTGACCTGTTTCTTCCATACCCGGCAGTGTCTTGACTCTTGGAGCCTAAATTATCCCTTTCTCTAAATGTGCTTGGAATTTTATGCTCTAAAGGGACAGAATGTAACATTATGCATTGTCAGTGCAATATACTATCACAAAGTGCTGCAGCATGTAGATAGTTTCAGTTTTATGTTTTAGGTCATGAAAAACTTAATGCTTCACTTAGTTACGTAAGGTATAAATTCTGTACACAATACTTGCATTGAAAAGATATTCTCACACTACAGCTGAGTGTGGTCTGGCTTTCATAACAACCTGTCTAAACTTTGGGGGCCTGAGGATGACATACCAGAACAGCTTTATGTTTCCTATGCTCTTTCCATTCTGTTTTGTAGCCAGATGTGAAAAGGTATTAGAAATTTGAGTCCTTCTATTCAAAGGCTTTTATTTGTTCATTAGAATAAGAGCCACTTTTTAAAGGGCCCCTTTCTCTGTCCACCAAGCTCCTTGTAGCACTCTAATGGCATGTGACACCGTGAACTAATCGAGCCACATGGCCACACCTACCTCAGAGAGGGTAGACTCTGCAGTCCTGATATATCTCCTTAAGGAAAAGGGCCATGAACTGCCCTCATGATTCTGGGGTTCTCATT
This sequence comes from Phyllostomus discolor, assembly GCF_004126475.2. Taxonomy (NCBI): domain Eukaryota; kingdom Metazoa; phylum Chordata; class Mammalia; order Chiroptera; family Phyllostomidae; genus Phyllostomus; species Phyllostomus discolor. The sequence goes on along the minus strand of NC_040912.2, from coordinate 26,124,258 downwards.
TGTGGTCACCACATACTCAGCTCTCTCTCCCTGCCATGGGCAAAAATGACTCATGCCCCCTACCCTGAGGACAGTAATCCAGGTTGCTCCATTCAGTCAATAGCATCGTGCTCAAAGTTCAGAATTTCTTCACCTGGTCGGGATGAGGCAGCCCTTGGTCTGGAGACTTCAGGAACTAAAAAGACCAGTAGTTTGTCCCTTCTGTCCTGCTTCACCCTCATGAAACTGAGAAAGATACCGTATTTTTTCAGACTATACGACACACTTCTTTACCACATTTTTTGCTTCAAAAATTTTCCCCCTATTTTCCTTCTCTAAAACCTAGGTGTGTCTGGGGTCCGCACCATACGATGCACCTAGGTTTTAGAGGAGGAATATAGAAAAAAAAAATGTTGAAGCAAAAATGTGGTAAGCCTATGTCTTATAGTCCAAAAAATACGGTAACTGACAAAAACACTCCCATGGGCTGGGAAGTATGGGAAATACAGCAGTCAGAGTGGAAGCAATTCTGAAATCCCACTGAGCAGGCATTTCAGGGGATGCCCACCTTGAGTTGGAGAATGTTCATTAATTATGCCCAGATTCTGCTTCCTGAAAGAGCCTCTCACCCCCAATCTATTATTCTCCATGCCCATTGGCCCCACCTTTTTTAAAAGTTTCTTCTTTTTCTAGTAACTTTGGCTACCACGGAAGTTGGCACTGAGAATAGGCCTTCTTTGTGGGCTGAGCAGTTTTTTCTGGCAGCTTCCTGCCTGTTGGGTTGTGGTCCTCTCCTGATCCAGAATGGTTGTTATTGTAATGCTACAACTCTCAAAAATTTTGCTGACTTCTTTCTGATTCTAGTCAGCCTCACGTATCAATAGCCAGATCTAAAATTTTGGCTAGATGTGACTCTTAGATTTGCTATGTTTCTCATCTTTTTTACCTCTACGTGTGTTCTCTGCTTCCTTTTTCTTTATTTGAGGTTATCTTTTCCCTCCCAGCTTTCTGTTGGAGACCTATTCTCTTCATCTCTTTTTCCTGAACCATTTATCCTGATGGAAAGAATTTACTGAGTGCCACATGAATTCACACAGGGGGTTTAATGCTAGGCGTGATGGCTATACCCTGGATTTGATCCTGACCCAAGGTTGAGTTTTAATCAGCTTTTGTTCCATCAGAGGCCTTCTTCATTCTGTTTTTAACCATTTGGGGTTAAGAAGTCAGTGCTTCTTCCAGTCTTTTAAGTCTGAACTTGAACATTCCTGATATAAGCCAACCAAATATTTTTTGATATTTCTTTCTTGCATGAGTTTCTTTTATCTTAGTTATTTTTTTTCATTACATTCCTTGACTTTTCATCTTTTCCTTTTGCTTTTTCCTCTAATCTTGTTTTTCACCAGTTTCATAGAGGCCATGTCTCCTGTACTCTATTGAGGGCGCCAGACTATTTTCAGACTTTTCTTTTGCATCCACATTGCTATATCCAGTAAGCCCTTTCTTTGAGGATTCCAGAGGCTGTTCCTTTGCTCTTCCAGAACATTTTCTTTTTCACATGGCTCGTGTTTTCCTTCTTCATTTTTTATTCCATTAAAACGTGAAATCTGCCAGGTATGTGTTCTAATAACAAACAGGCTCCTTTACCTTCCACTTTGATCTACAGCCCAGGGCAGGTCGGCCTATACAAATCCCATGATCAATTCTCAATTTCTCGAAGGCTTTTGCTCAGATGAAGTCTTTATTAGCCCTCCCTCCTCGGTTTTCTGGTGTGGATGGGAAATATGAAAACAATGTAGAGCATTTTCTGCCACCAGGATTACTCCTTTCTTTGCTGTCTGTTACATTGCTGTGTTTATGGGGACTGGCCTCTGAGTGTAATGTGTCCTTGCAAGGTCCCTTCCACTTTCTTCCCAGTTGTTTTCTAGGAATGGTTGGCCTGCCTGAGTGTGCAAAGATGGGAGGAGGAAGAGGGGACGGGGTGTGTGTGTATGTGTGGTTTGGGGGCAGAGCACAATTATCTCACCAGCACAAATATCTGCACTGATGGGGGTTTAAAGTTGGCTGCAGTTTTACAGCTGATGGAGTTCTTGAGCGTCTGGATCAGATAACCAACTGTGGAGAGTGTTGGAAGTGCCTTCTTTTTTCAGGTGGTCCTAGTTTCACGAGGCTTAAGCTAGTTATGGCATGACAGGTTTTTTTCCCCTTTCCTCAAATCGAATCAAGTGTATGATTTATGTCTATGTTAAGCGTGATCCTTCCAGGTCCCGGTATTATCTGTTGATCTGAGTTTTATGTATAGTGATTTCTTGGGTTATTTCCTGCGTGTTCAGAAATTGAGAGAGTTGACAGGATTCCAGGCACACGTGATTTTACACTGCAATTTCTGGCTCCGTCTTCTGACACCTAGAGAGGAGCGCTCTTGTTTTTAAGTCTGGTAGTAGAATTCCTAAACAGTAGATATTATGGTATCTTTATATTTGGCTTTTTATTGGCAAGGGGAAGACTTGTGCGGTTTCGCTTGACCCTAGCTTTCCCTCTGTTTCAGACCCCAGCGGCTGCCATGTTTCACTTCTTCAGGAAGCCTCTGGAGGCGAAGGCGCCCTCGGCCCCAGAGAAAGAAGCGGATGGATTTGTCCTTTTAGGTGAGTGTGTTTAAGAAGTGAAATCGTAATTACATGGATTATTTTTCTTTTCAAAAATTACTTGAAAGTTGTAGGATTCATTTTTCAAGTTATTTCCCAGTTGATTCCAGAATTAATTTCTATGAAATCTGTAACAATAAAGTTCATTAATCATTTAGAATATTGTCATCAAGTCAGACTCTTCTTATGTATTGGTTTAGAATGTCCTTCAAATTAAGTTTGTAAAATTATCCCTTTTCTTTTTCTGTGATATGCTAGTCAACCTTTTTCATTGTTGAAAACCAGAAGTCTTGAAGAATGCTTATAACTTCAAGTTCTGTTTTATAAATAGCAAGGGTTTCTTCTTTTTTTTTTATAGAGAATTTTTTAAAATATTTTATTTATTTATTTTTTAGAGAGGGAAGGGAGGGAGATAGAGAGAGAGAGAGAAACATCAATGTGCGGTTGCTGGGGGTTATGGTCAGCAACCCAGGAATGTACCCTGGCTGGGAATCGAACCTGGGACACTGGGTTTCTTCTTAAATTAGCATCTTAAATTAAATTAGGCATCTGAAATATAAATATTTGCTGACTGCAGTATATTTTTCAATCCAATATTAAATGGTGTCTGCTAAATGTTTAAGCCTAGTTTATTTCCTATTATAAAATTAATAATACTACTTAAAATTATTAAAATTTTAATGGTTTAAAAATATTTTTCAACTAAATACTGCATTTCTCCTAAGGGGAATTCTAAAAAATAACATTTTCTTCTAGTCATTGTGCATTTCCCTGAGGAAGGCGTTTGTATTCTGCTGAGGAGGAACCAAAACCAGGTTTCGTTTCCCCTTGTGGCAGGCATCCTCCTCCACCCTCGACCTCCTCCCGCCAAATCTGGGCCCCTTCTCTGACAGGATTTGCATGAACTCATAGGGTGTTTACTCCCTGGGAATTTTCTCAGGTTCTGGTTTCCCACCTCCTCCTTTGCCCTGGCCCAGTCAGACACGGGTCCCCTGGCATCGGTAGGATTGAAGAGTGCTCGGAATTTTCATCTTAGACCCTCCCAGAGCTCTGCCATTCTGCCATGCCTGCGACCCGACACATTCTGAAGCACGGTGGGTGGGTCTCTGCCTCTCACCTTTGTCTTTAGGATCTGATCTCTTGCAGAAAGGACACAGAGGTTTTATCTCTCTGGCCCTTTCCCAGTTCTTGGCTTTGATCTCTGGGCTATCAGGGTGGAGTTTTTCTCCTAGTTAAATGCTCCCCTACAATTATCCCATCTTTTCCACAGTCAAGTTCTGGCAGGCCTATGTGTTCTTCTGGATTTGCTTCATATGCCCTGGGACAGGGCAGTAGCTGGTGGTCGGAGTTGTTTCTTTCCTGACCAGCTCCCCTATACCTGGAGCAAAATACTGGGGCATAGGGCCTGTGATTTTTCTAGGGCACCGTCTGACTGGAATAGAGTGGGGTGCTGCAGACATGACTGCTTATCTGGCCTTTCTTAGCATGTCAGGGATTAGTGACTTGGCTTCAAAGTCAGAACTGGCTCTGTCAACACCAACTTCTGTTCCTCGAAAGCTGCCAGTGTTGCTTCCCTTTCACTGAATGAATTAGCCTCACTAACAGCAGAACTTCAGGGATGTCTCTGGTCCCCTGTGAAGTGTGAAGTTGCTGCTTCTTCAGGAGTTTCACGATAAATTCTTCTCTCAGAAATCTGCTTCAATAAAGCCTAGTTTTCCAAACTCTTTTGTATCCTTTCTTCTAGAACACCTCTATAATCTTAACATAGGCAGAGAATCTTGCATTTTTCTATTCTATTTCATGAATAGAAATCTACATTATTCTTTTTGGTACTAAATTGCCATTGAAAGGATGTGAGTTTAGTGTACAGAGATTGAAATAGAAGGCAGATCAACAGAAGAAAAGCATACAGATTTTTACATGTCACAGAAAAATGAAGACCAAAAGAAACAGTGAAACCTAAGTGCTTGTATACCAGGTTGAATAACGAAGTAGTTGTGGAAGAGAGACTAAAACGTGTGGGGAGGCTAACAGAAGGTAAGAGGATTTTGACAACTTCTGTCTGTGTAGTTCTCTTGGCCTCGACTCCCCATCACTGGTGATAAGAATGCTCATTCCCCCTGGCATCTTTCATAGGGGGGTTTAATCTCTTGCTTTCAGTTCAAAATCATCCTTATGCCAAAGTGGCATATTTGGGGGTGGTGTGTCTTCCACCCTTCACCATTTTGGCAATTATGTCACCTCCTGGGTGTGACTTCCCTTATCTACAAAGTGAGCATGATAACAGTACGAACCCTACCGGGTTATGGAAGGGATTAAATGAGTTAGTGTGTGTAAAATGCTTAGAACAACGCTGTGAGTGGAGTGTTGGTATTACACTGTAACGGGGGACACCCCCTGAAATGGGGAGGGGCATGAGCTGCACGTGTGTCCCTGGACACTCTGCCCCCTTGCTGAACCAGGCAGCCACTGGAGGGGAAAAGGCACACAGGGTGAACGCTGGCCCTCATTGGTTGGAAGGCTGGACACTCCCACTGGCTTTCAGCGCGAATGGGATTCTGGGAGAGGACTTTTAAATGGAGTGCCAGGAAGCAAAAAGTTAGTTCTTTCTTCTTCCCTGATGCGGGTGGCTGTATCAGTGGTGGCAAGTGCAGGCCTGTGAGCTGCAGTAGGAGGAGGGTCTGACGTGTTGGAGGTCTGGGGGCACAGACTCGGACAGATGCCTGAAGCTGGACAGCGACTGGGGACCAGCTAAGCCTCCTACGTTTATAATATTGGGTGGGAAAAGAGGTTCCTGGCACAATTCTTGAACTGAGATGACAGAGAGTGACAAGGATTTTTCTTTGGGTGTCTTAGAGGGAATGGGCTTTGAGGCAGAAATGTGCCATTATTTCCAAAGACCTTGGTGATAATAGCACTGTGAACAGATTTTTGTTCTTGTGGTATTTTCAGTTCCTGAACCTATGTAGAAGTTGTAATGACAAATAGTTAAATAGCTATTTTTGATGTCATACTCTTACGTTTTCTTTCCTCTTAATTTTGTTACCCAGATATTTTAGACAGAAACTTGTGATTAAATAAGAGTCCTTTAGCAGAGATCAAGAAAAAAATTCCATTTGAAATAGCAAAAAGAAAAATAAAATATCTAGGAATAAACCTAACCAAAGAGGTAAAAGACCTGTATTCAGAAAACTATATAACAGGAAAGAAATCAAGGAAGATACAAACAAATGGAAACATATACCGTGTTCATGGATTGGAAGAATTAATATCATCAAAATGTCCATACTACCCAAAGAAATTTACACATTCAATGCAATTCCCATTAAAGTACCAATGGCATATTTCACAGACATAGAACAAACACTTCAACAATTTATATGGAATTATAAACGACCCCGAATAGCTGCTGCAATTTTGGGAAAGAAGAGTAAAGTAGAAGGGATCACAATACCTGACACTAAACTATACTACAAGGCCACTGTAATCAAAACAGCCTGGTACTGGCATAAAAACAGGCACATAGACCAATGGAACAGAACAGAGAGCCCAGAAATAAACCCAAGTCTCTATGGTCAATTAATATTTGACAAAGGAGGCAGCAACATAAAATGGAGTAAAAATAGCCTCTTCAACAAACGGTGTTGGGAGAACTGGACAGCCACATGCAGAAAAATGAAACTTGAGCACCAACTTACACCATATACAAAAATAAATTCAAGGTGAATAAAAGACTTAAATATAAAACGTGACACTATTAAAGTCCTAGAGGAGAATGTAGGTAGGAAAATCTCAGATATTTCACGAAGAAACTTTTTTTACTGACTTGTCCCCTAGAGCAAGGGACATAAAGGAAAGAATAAACAAATGGGACCTCATCAAAATTAAAAGCTTCTGCACAGCTAAAGAAAACAGTATCAAAATTAAAAGAGAACCAACTATATGGGAAAACATATTTGCCAATGACACCTCAGACAAGGGTTTAATCTCCAAAAGATATAAAGAACTTACAAGCCTGCACTCTAAGAAGACAAGGGATCAAATTAAAAAGTGGGCAAAGGACTTGAACAGACACTTCTCCAAGGAGGACATACAGAAAATCCAAAGACACATGAAACGATGTTCAATATCGCTAGCTATCAGAGAGATGCAAATTAAAACCACAATGAGATACCACTTCACACCAGACAGAATGGCCATCATAAACAAAGCAACAAGCAACAAGTGTTGGAGAGGTTGTGGAGAAAAGGGGACCCTAGTGCACTGCTGGTGGGACTGCAGACCGGTACAACCACTATGGAAAGCAGTATGGAACTTCCTCAGAAAACTAAAAATGGATCTGCCTTTTGACCCAGCAATTCCACTGCTGGGACTTTATCCTAAGAACACTAAAACACAAATCCAAAAGAACCTATGCATCCCAATGTTCATAGCAGCACAATTTACAATAGCTAGGTGCTGGAAGCAACCTAGCTACCCATCAGTAAATGAATAGATCAAAAAACTATGGTACATTTACACAATGGAATTCTATGCAGCAGAAAGAAAGAAGCTCCTACCCTTTGTAACAGCTTGGATGGAGTTGGAAAACATTATGCTAAGGGAAACAAGCCAGGCGGTGAAAGACAAATACCATATGATCTCACCTTTAACAGGATCCTAAACAACAAAACAAAGAAGCAAAACATAACCAAAGACACTGAAATAGAGGTCAGGCTGACAGTGCCCACAGAAGAGAGTAGAGGGAATTTCAGGGGACAGTGGGAAGGGTTCACAGGAACAAACTTAAAGGACACATGGTCATAAACTAAGGGGAGGGTGGTAATGGGAGGGAAGTGGGGAGGGGTGGGAGCGGAGGCTGGATTGGGAGTAAAAAGGAGAAAACTGTAATTGAACAATAATTAAAATAAAATAAAAAAAAGAGTCCTTTCTTTTCCACTGAACTCTGTCTTTCGAGGTTTGCCTGGTAGGCAGCAAGCAGTGGGAACTCACTGAACCCAGTATTGTTACTGGTTGGGTTCAGTAACCATATCTCCATATACAGGTGAGAACTTAACTTTTCCAAGTTCCTCCAGCTAACATACAGCAGATCTGAAATTCGCCCAGTCTGACTTCAGAGCTTACCTCCTACCCTCTTAAATGCTAAGCTGTCCATTTTTAAAATATCATATTATCATTTTTAATTTTAAGACATTATTGACATTTTTGAGATTAAAAAAAAATTGTGTTCCTTACTGTTTCAGAGAGAGTGCTGATTTTCTTTGTTTTGTTTTAATAAAAGAGTGTTGGCTTATTACTATTCTTAAAGTTTGGCTTTAATTTTGGCTACCCTCAAAATTTTCACTATTTAATATTTTAAATATATAAAATATTATAGAAATCTATAATCTTAATGAAGTTGAGATTGGAAGATGGTATACATTGTTTAGTTAGCAAAAAAAATCCTTCAGCAGAGAAGGACTTAACTGAATTGACTGATAAAAGTCAGGACAGAATATTAGGAATATAGTTAATTGTCTTTAAAAATAGAATGGTAGTGTCTTTTAAAAAAATGAATTTGTTCTGCTGAGTTGCTCTTTTTTATCATGTGGTTCTGTACTGACTTACATTCTCCTTTAGTCTCAGAGCATACTGTGGGGGATATTTTGGAAAATGTCAAATGGAGCAAATGGTAGATATGAAATGCTATTATTAACCTGGCCCCATACTTACACATATGTACTTTGGTTATTATATATCCATACAACTTTCTTTTCCTCATGTGCAGCAGGTAACACTGCGGCAAAATAAATGCATATGATTGACATAATTTCTAACTGATGCAACTAACTGAAGACTTAGAAACATGATTATATTTATGGCAATAATTCACATCAATATGTAGTCTACAGAATTTTTAAAATTATCATTGTATGTGGCCTTTATAACCTGTTTTTAACAAGGTCAGAGTAAATTATGTCATTAAAAGTATAAAATTTTTTTCCCCAGTTGAACCTTTTCCCCTAGACAAATCTTCCTGCTTAACACAGACAGACAGGTTTTAGGTCACAATTATTAGATGGCATTGCTGAGCTGCTAAAGTCAACACCTTGAGGCCCGAAATTCAGGGTCAGGGCAGAGCCTAGGCACTTTTGTTGATAATAGGAATATCTGGACTGTTCATACACAGTTAGCTCACTTTGGGATGTAAAGCTTCTCTGTTAAGGTTTCCAAAGCTTTTAGCCTTTGCAAAATGTTGAGTGTAGTGAATAATAATAAGGAAAAAGGAACACCTAGTAGAAAAATATCTTTACCCTTGTAACCAGTTCCTAGTCACATAAGAAGGTAATAGCTATTCATTCATTCATTCAGAAATGAAGTTGAAGTAATCCTCCAGGGTGCTTACTTCACACAAAAACAAATTGCAGTTTTCATTTGCATCACTGGGTGGCGATTTTTCTTAGCGTTATGCTGCTGTTTAAAGCCCCAACAAGCATGGTACTATTTGTAATCACCAAGTTTTTATTCTTTTATGACATGTTTAATTGTACTTTTAAGACATTATCTTTAAGTTGATTACAAATTTGCTACTGTAGTGTCCAACCTCATAGTTATTTTAAATTAGGACAAAGGGATATCTATTGCCTAGATATTGGCATGTAATTGCTTTCAAAACTAAGACAAAAGCATGAATTAGCTTAATCTGCTATAGTTAAACGAAGGAAAAATAACAGCAACAATCCCCCACCCCAGAATATAAAATGAAAAGGGATGATTTAGATTACTGTTGTTCGGTGATACTGTTGACCACATATTGAATATAACTTTGAAGCAGGCAAAGTGAATTGGGCAAGAACTATTTCAGAGATTAAAGGAACTGGGTTGTAGTTCAGCTGAACTTTTTCAGAATATGCAGGTGCTTTTTAAAGTACGGCATAAGCACTTCTAGTTTCCATAACTCTAATTATTTTGTAAAACTCATTGAATTTAGAATCATAGCTTAGTAAATCACAGCAGCTTGGATTTTATCTTTTAAGTATTGATATTAAAATAAGTAATTTATTCTCACCTTCTGTTTTCCAGTTTAAATTGTAAATCAGATTTTGAAATGCAGTGAGTTATTTTTAAGATTGTCTCCTACTGAATTTCTCTTCCTGGGAATCATTCAAACCATGTATGCACACTAAAATTAAACTATTATGGTTTTATATGGAGCTTTGTAGATAATCTCTTCATCTGTGTTCTTTTCTTTATTTAGAAGTGGAAATTTAATTGTGTACAGTAAAAATTTACATTCCAAGGAATGAGGGACTTTGATCATGTGTGGGACTGCAGGCTTTAATTAAAACAACGACAAAACTAAACAGATTTTTAGCACATGCTTCTTGTTTTTACTCCCTGTTCTTACAATAGAAGTATACCAAATCTTTAAAAAATACATTGTTTATGGATTAAAAAAGCAACTTACTCTTTTGATATCCCTTTACCCATGTATTTGATATCCACTAAAACGCAAATGACAATTTACCTTTTGGCTTTTCAATTCTAAAGCAACGTGTGCTGGATTTTTCAACCAACTACATTATTCAGTTGCTTATTTCCCATTAAGAACTGTGGTCTTGTATATCTAATGGATAGAACTAGCAGAATTGTCACATTTGTTGGTTCTTAATTCTGGTTTACCTGTTAAAGTAGGGGTAGTTCAGAGATGAAAAGGTGCAGGCCACGTTGTCCTGAGGGGTGGGGGGTGAGGTGAGTACCATCCTTCTTTATCTTTTTGAATGTGCAGAGTGAGAGGGAACTTGATGGGGCAGGGAGATGTGCCAATTGTATGGAGAGGCAGAACTGAGCCCCCTGTTTCATGTAATTTATTGTGAGAAAGTCATTCATTCTCCCTGGGGCTCAATAGACTCAGCTGACGCAAATGTAAATTAGGACTCTTGTCTCCCTAACTGCAGTGTTCTAATCCTCCTGTGCAGTAGGGGCACTTTGAATATACACTGGTCCTGGGACCACATCCCTAATTCTGATTAGATAGGCCTGGGGTTTGGCCCGGACACTTTTTTCCCCCCAGAGTTCCCCAGGGTAGTTCTAGTGTGCATGCAGGGCTGAGAGCCACTGCAGTTCCCTCTCTATAATTTAGTAATTGTACACCATCCAATAATGTGTTTAAGACACTTCGAAAAAGACCTCATAAAAATACAAAGTTACAGTTTCTCTTCCACTGTAGTTAAGCCATAAACAAACAAAAAGCAAATAAAACCACAGAATTCCTAGGTTAAACACACTTCCTCTCAAACATTAAATAGGCAATGAGCAGAAAGCTTCAAAATTCTAAGAAATGAAGCTTTCTAAGAGTAATATATTTGGAACCTTAAATGTATATATGTGTGTTTAAGTCAGTAGAGAAGCTGGGAAGTATTTTATTAAATTAATTACACAAATGTGAATTCCAAGTGGACCATGACTCTTTTTGTTTTAGCTATAGTGTAGATTGACTTGAGGTAAAATTATTTGACAGATTAGCACCCATAAAGTTTTCTGAGCAATTCTGAGGTATTACTTCTTTGAACTGAAAACATCAGGCAGTCATATTTTTAGCCTAGCTATTTGGGGGTAACTGACTGGTTTACTACTGTCCTGTTTCCTTCTTCAGTGGGGAAAAATGTAAGTATGCGCACCCTATTACATAAATGGAGTCTCCTCGAGTATTTCCGTAGAGGCTTTCATAGTGCTCTGTCTTCCACATCTGAGACCACGTAACTGGGAAATTGTGATGTCTACCTTTATATTTTAACTTAAAGTTTATTCTTATTTCTTTCTGTTGAGGAAATAACTAGTGAGGGTGAAATTTAAGTAAAATGTACACAGTATGAGCATCGTATCTTGTACCAGAATTTGTGTAGGGTTGGGTGACCTAGCTATTGTCTTCCTGGTAATCTTAGTAATACTGCAGTAGTCTTTTATATTTAAGTGGTCATGTCATTTATCTTCTAGTTTTTTTTCCCCTTTGAGGGCAACCAAAGCATATTATGAAGGGAAAAATTCCTATTGGGGTTACACATTAATCTTTATACATGTGAAATGATGAAATTTTTCAGCATCTTTTTTGTTTATTATATTGTGGTAGAATTATGGCATTACCTCTGAATAGCATTATCTAATAAATTAAACCAGAAGAAAAACACCTTAAATTAGTGTGATATAATCTTTTCATATATTTTTTAATATTTTTAATTTTTTTAATATTTTATTTTTATAGAGAGGGTCAGGGAGGGAGAAAGAGAAAGAAAAACATCTGTGTGTGGTTGCCTTGCACATGGCTCCCACTGGGGACCTGGCTTACAACCCAAGCATGAGCCCTGACTGGGAATCGAACCGGCCACCCTTTGGTTCACAGCACATGCTCAATCCACTGAGCTACACCAGCCAGGGCAATCTTTTTATTTTGTAGAATCACCAAATGAACATTCCTGATGTTCACCTTGTCTGCCCTAGGCTCTCTGCTCCTTGTTAAAGGTGCTGCAGATTCCTGGGCCTAACCCATAGCAAGTGAGACAGAATCTTTGGAGCTATAGCCCGAGAATCAGCATTTTTTAAACCTATGCAGGTGATTTTTATGTGTGCCAATGTTTGGGAATTGTTGGAATATTTCTTTTATAACACATGGTAGGAAAAGAAAACCTTTTAAGAGGTGAGACAGACTGTAAAGTATGTAGATGAAGAAGAATCTGGGCTATTTACAGGGCCAGTGAAAAGTTTTGGGCTAACTAGAGAGAATATGTCTTCATACTCAAACAAGAAACGAGTCTAGAGGGGTGGTTTATTGTTGAGACTTGAGCCATTCTGAGACATTAGCATTTTATCCCACTGACAGTAATGAACTATCGGATATCTGTCCATTTTAAAACAGTGAACTAGTATTTCATTTTGTCTTTTTATCAGAAATTTATTAACATCTTTTAAAACAGAGATAATTGTTAGTTTCATTACAACTGAGAATTATTTTTAAATTTTCATTTTTAATATTTTTAAAGACGATTGCAACATCATCTCCTGAGCACATCAGTGAAAAAGTGTGCAAGTATACTCGTACCAGGTTGACAGGATAAGACAGTGAAACAACAGCAAACCAATGAATTATACGGGACCATCATGCTGCAAGTCATTCTATCAAACACCTTAGATCTAACTTTTCCAATATCCTTTGGCTTCAATATGAGATAGGGACCAGAGCTACTAGTTGTCCTCCAGTGTCTGTGTCCTTTTTCTTCTTAGTAGCATATTGCATTGTCATGTGGCCATTTTCCAGTTGAAGTTTCTGGCCAGTGGGACATAAGAGGAAACATTAGATTGTAGGTTCTAGGAGACCTTTTGAGAACACCGCAGGAAGAAAGTGGACATGATGAGGTGGTGGAGGACTGGCTGCCACCTTGGACCACGAGGACTAGAGTACACTGTGAGGATAACCCCAGAGTAAGCTGGGAAAAGCTTGGGTCCCTGAAGACTGTGGAGCTGCCACACGTGCCTTATATGTTTTCCTGTGAACCTTCTTTATGTGAGACAGGAATAAACTTTTGTTCTCTGTGAGCCACTGTTTTGTCATTTGCAGATGAACCCAATGTTAATGAAAATTGGTACTGAACAGGAAATCATAATATTTGGATTCTAATTTATATCATATCTTTGCTGTGTGATCAAGCAAGCTACTTACTATTTCAAACTGATTTTCTTTACCCATAAAATGTAATAACATTATGGTTTCCTTATCACATTGTTAGATGAGATAATAAGAGGGAACTATACACAGACTTCTTTATTGACAAAAGTGAGTACAAAGAACTTTTATTCATTTGCTATTTCTGATAAATTCAATGAAATGCTTGGGAGAATGGTTCTGAGACATCATCTAGGCGTAGCTGGAAAGAAGGGCCCGATCATCAGTGATGTATGACAGGCCAAGGAATGGGGAGCATTCTACCGTGGCCACACATAGGCCTTCTGCCAGCTCAGACTCACAGGCTACTGCGTGTGCGTGCAGTGAGTTCACCGGAATGCCCATTCATAGCCATTACAGGCTGAAGGGTTTAAATGATTCATTAACTAGTGAGACATTTTTAAAGAATTAAGAATTGCTGCCACACTCTGGTTATCAGTCAAATTAGAAATGGATTCATTTCCTACAATTGGTATTTCCATCAAAAATGGCATATACTTTTATGACTATATATGTGTGTGTTTGTATCATTTTTAATGATAAATATTAAGTGTACTATACAAATGCCTTACAGTATTAACAACTTAAAGAAGTTCTTGTTCTGAAACTTTTCACTATTCTACGTTAAATAGCACAGCTCTAAAGTTATGGAACAACTTATTTTTATTTCTTTTATTTATTATTTCCTGAAACACAAGCCAAAAATATGCTTGGCAGCACCAAAGGAAAACTGTAACCCTTAAAATAGTTTGTTGATGGATTGCTTGAAGGAGTTGAAGACTGTGATAACCAGCCATTGCCCCTTGTTGCTATCGCTGTGTTTGGGGTTCTTGGTCATGGTGAATTTGGGGGCTGAGTGGAGTAGTCGATGAGCCTCTTGAAATTATAGGCAAAATGTTGTATTTGTATTTTTCTGAGGAGAAGGGCCTCTGCATGTAATCAGATTCTCAAAGGTCTATGACTAAAAAGGTTAAAGAACCCCTTTTTTAGATGTCACTATACACCACTGTTTACTAGCCACTCAGACTGTGGTGTCATAGGGTATTTTATCTCAATGTCAGAGGGAGCGTAGTCATTGTCAGAGGGAGGGTACATATCGCTGGCCAGTTCTACTGGTTTGTTTTTAGACAACAAATGACTTTAGAGCACCTACATAAAAATTAGGGAATAATTACTATAATGTAAGGTAATACAGCAAATGATATGTCCACTTTGAGGATACAATCTACGTGGCAAGACATACAAAAATAAAAATTTAGATAACATTATAAAGCAATGATATCAAACACTTAAGGTGTCTGATAGAATGACTTACAGCATGATGGCCCCCTACAGTTCATTAGTGTGTTGTTTCTCTATTGTATGTGTCAGTCTGGTGTGGGTGATGCAGTCAGGGCATGAGGCTACAATTCATTTTTTCATGAAAAAATAGGCAGATGATAATGGGGATGTACAGCTCCCAAACAGTGATTGAACTTTTTACTTGTAATAGTAAACATGTAACTAGGAACTAGTAATGACAGTTTGCTCTTGGTTTGCCTTTGCATGAACCTCTCACTATTCTAACCAGCATGCTTGTCTGCTCTCAGACCCACAGCCCAGCATGTCCTTATACTGAGCGCCTGGCCTCTCTCACTTTGTCTATATCCTGTTCAGTCTTCAAATCTCAGATGAAATTCAGTCTCTAGGTCTCTGTGGTCTCTAGACAGCTCTGTCTTTGATCTCATGTTATACATTTTCTCCTATCATTTCTTTCTGAATCACATAGTATTGTGTAACAGCTCCTATATTAGTGTTTTGTAATGTTATTGAAACTTCTATTTTTGTATGTCTTGCTACTGGGTTGTAACCTCCTTATAGACATCTTGTCTGCTGGGTGTTTTACATAATAATCAGCACAGTGACTTCCATAAAGTAGGTCTTCAATCCACCTACTGTTAACTGGTTTGGGAGTGACTTCTAAATCATTTATATTTGGTTAGAAAACTTGGTAATGTCTTCTGTTAAGGTGTTTTTTCCAGTGAAAATACTTCTCTGTTTGACTTCTGTCACCTATCACCTGAACTTAAAGTATTGTAATATTAGCTATTGTATTAATGCAAACTTACCTAAGCATTCAGAGCATGTTTGCCTATCCAGATTCATGCATAAAGTATTCACCTGCAAGACCATGTGTTTAAGGTGAGGCTGACTTTATTCTCAGTCCTGAGGGGCCCATTCTCATTTGTCTAAGCCAGTAAGGGTGGCCTAGTCTGCCTTGTCGGAGATTACCATAGTTCAGAATGGATACCTGTGACAGTTCAAGTAATCAGATGTGGACAAAGGTCAGCTGAGGGGATCGTCGGCAGATACCAAAGAGACATCCATCCTCCTCTTCTCCTGGAGACTCTTTTACCTGGATGAAACACCTAATGACATTGCATCCCTTTGTGCCATCTTTGCTGAGGACAGGAAGCCTCAGACAGTGGTAACATGTTAAAGACGGCAGGATAAAATGAGAAAGCAACCTGGTCTATGGTGACATTGTTGAACTGATAGGTTTACTAGTCTGGGGATTGTCAACCTCTGGACTTCTTGTTAGGTGAGACAGTAAGTTCCCTTGTTAAAGTTTAAGCCACTTCTAGATAGGCTTCTATTACCTGCAACTCTATGTCTGGAGCAGTGATTTTCAACCTTTTTCATCTGACAACACATATAAACTAATTACTAAAATCTGTGGCACAAGAAAAATATATATTTTTTGCTGACCTGACAAAAATAGATATAATTTTGATTGATTTACAAAAAATAATAATAACAATCACCTGCCCTTTTTATTCCAAAGCGACTTTTTAGAAAATCATGTACCTACATTTGTATGTAAGCATTTCTGATGCCAAGAATTAACCAATCAGATGCGACCTTATTATGTGATGTGACCAATAAGTTGAAACTCTATTACATGACCTACTGGTCAAAAAGTTCATTTGTTTTTTCTGTAATTTGGCTGTAGTAGCACTTAGTTGTCTTTAACTTCATTCAAAACAATTCTGTTAGATTGTGCTGTGACAGCTGTAATGTCAGTGTGCATTTAAAAGAAAACACATCAAAATTGGTGAATTTTTGTGTAGCCATTTTAATGCTGAAGATGGAAGAAAATATGCAACATTTTTGGCATATTATGCTTTATTATTTCAAGAAAGGTACAAATGCGACTGAAGCACAGAAAAAGATTTTTGCAATGTATGGAGAAGGTGCTGTGACTGATCAAACGTGTCAAAAGTGTTTCGCAAAGTTCCATGCTGGAAGTTTCTCAATCCACGATGCTCCACAGCTGGTTGGGTAGGCCAGTTGAAGTTGATAGTGGTCAAATCTAGATATTAATTGAGAACAATTAATGTTATGTCATGTGGGAGATAGCTGACATACTCAAATATCCAAATCAGTAAAGTTATTGGTGAAAATGAAGAAAGTGTCTTTTATTTTATGGAAAAAAACTAAACAGACTCTTTAGCCAACTTGGTATTTGTGGTTCAAGACAGGGTATGTACACCAGTTGGCTATTGTTGTGTTGGATGCTGTCATTTTGTTAAATTTGGCAATCTAAGGGAAAAGAGGTCAGTGTCCCTGACTAAATAGTCAGGTTTGCATGTTTTAAAAATTCTTATGGCACATCATTTGAAAATCACTGGTCTAGACTGATGTTTAACAGGTGTGCTTGTAATGTTACATGTTCTTTTTGATGAAGCCCATTTTAGTTTTTAGTGTCCAGACTTCATGGAACTATTTATCTGTCTATCAGTCAATCAATCAATCAGTCAATCAATCATCTCAGTAGTGTTCTTCAGTTGATATCTGTATAGGGAAAGTTTATATTTCTGTTCTCCAAAAGTCAATTTTTAACCAAACAATGTGTGGAAGTAGCCTCAAGTTACATTTCTAATAAAATGAGTAGATTGTCAGAGTCACATTTGAAAGGCGTGCCTAGTGGCATCGAAAAGGACATACATCTCGGATGTTGCTGGTACCAAGGGAGGCCATGTTACTGCTACATGTCACTGGTGGTGAACAAGCATATTAATTGTTGGGTGATCAGGAAACTGTAACATCTTAACATAATAGTCTGCAACTTTACTGTGTTTTACTTATATTTTAAGAAATCAATTGATATGCTTAGATTGATAGGCAACACATTGTAATTTTTCCCATCTACAGCAATGGAAAGTAGGCATTTTCTTACATGTCCAAGTTTCAGCAATGGATTGACATTAAGCAAGACATTCCTGTACTAACCTGAACTAGCTGTTTTACTAAGTCAGCAATCCTGCTAGTGCCAATACCTAACAGTCTTCAACTTAATATAGTTGTAAGTTAATACAGTCTTAAAGCAACCCACCAGCATGACTCTCATATCTTTGTGTTACATGTTTAGAAATGTACCGTTTCCAAAAATGCTAAAGGCAATAAATGAAATCATAATCCTTTTTTAAAACATGAAAATTTTGGGAAAAAATATGTTTACTTTTACATCCCAAATTTGTAATTCTAAGGTCACTTTTTAAAGTTTAAAAACAATTATATATTATTTTTTACATGAATGGCATGTTAATCTTGCTCCATATGTCAAACTTTAGAGTTTTTAAAGGTGATGATAAAAATGTCATTAATCTTATTGTTAAGTGTTTACATTTTTACTATCAGTTGAGCTATGATTGATAACATTTGGCATTGAAGGGTAGGATTGATACAGTATATCATTTTTAGGACATATTGGGGATAATTCTAAACAGCCTTATGTACAAATATTCCTTATTGAGAGTTATATATTCAGAATAGTTTAAAGTATGTACATTATTTTTGTTAAGGAGAGAAAGGAAGATAAATATAGTATAGAAGCTTCCTTATATAAAATACCAAATTATGGTATGAAACAATTATAGTAAAAGCATTGCCTTCAGAGTGAGTTATAAATGCCTTTCTAGCCTGTGGGCATCTTTTTATTGCTAGAGTTGGTTTAAATTTACCACCACAAAAATTCAATTATGGTTTCTACCTGTTACAAAAATATGCTAATGCACTCAAATATATTTTCATATGTTAAGTTCAGATATACTTAAACATTTCCCATTCCCCAAAGGAGTGCAGTTTCTTTCAGCTGTTTCTAGGTCTCCAGGGTTATAGGCCCTCGGAGCATGTCGAGCTCAGCGTGGCACAAGCCTGTATTTCTCAGGTTGTGTTCCGTATGCACCTTCCTGGCACCAGACGGAGATGTTGTACTGCCAAACTGCCCTTTCACAGTTGGCAGGGAAAAAGTGAGCTGATGGAATTTCAGGGTTTTTTGTAAAATTTTCCTTAAATTCTTGAGAGAGTCAACATTAATTTTACAAGCAGGTATTAGGCAGATAACATGTATGAATAAGGAGCAAATGGTTATTAAAGAAATAATTTGCAGGGGGACAATCACATTTATTTGTATGGCTGTTTTGTTCTTTGAACATTTATAGTCAGAGTCATGGTCTTATATTTCTACCTTATAACCTGTAAAGTAAAACAAATCGAATATTTACAGCAATTTAAACTTAAGTTACTACACATAAAATTTTTCCTAAAATTATAGTTTGTATCATATAATTTAAAATATCAATATTTCATAATATTCTGCAAAGAGCATTTTGACTTTGAGACATTCACTGTATGAAACAGTTACATTTTAAAGATGGGAACTCTGTCTCTTTTTTTTCTCACTTTATGCAGATCAGATTTCACAGGGGCATAGAGTCATCATCTGGTGACTGGGAGACTAGATTAGATTTTTATTTCTAAAGTTTTAGTTTCTAATAGCTTAACATTTTAGTGATACTTTTTTGTTCTGTATATTTAAAGAGACTGACAGATCCTTCAGTTTATTCTAATCTCTGTTCGTGTAAGTGGATGGTACTAAAGCATTTTCTGTTATATCGAGTTCTTCAGAAGTGTGTAATCAGTTTACCAGCGACAAAACAGTTTGAAGATTTTTTTTTAGTTAACATTTTATCTGGCTAGTAGTTCTAATTTAGCCCTGACTGATCTTTTATTAAAATATTCATGGAGGCAAAGGGAAACATTTTATAACCATGCCAAAACTTAAGGGTGGCCGACAGCTTAATGCCGGAACGTGGATGCAGTTAGACTGAGACAAAACTAGCTCACCTTCTACTCAGGGAACAGTATGTTGAGAGTTAGTTACATCTTAAAAACATAGAACTAGACAGATCCTCTTGAGTCCTGAGGTTTGTTCTGTGGAGGAAACAGTCCTTTTTTCCCTAGTCCTGCACTTCCCTCATACCCATCACCGCTTTCCGGAACACAGCTGGCTGGCGAGTGGAGGAGGGAGGGTGGTGCTGGAGGGCAAGAGAGGAGACAGATTCCCACCCGCAAAACAACAGAGGCAGGAGTAGAGAGGAAATTGGTGTCAGTATTCATGATGTTGGAAATTTTAATTTTTTTAATGTACTCCCAAGGACCAGGTGGTAGCAACAAGAGGAAAAAGACATCCTAATGGTGAAGAGTTTCACTGGGTGAACGCCCAGGACAGACATGCAAGGGGATTGAGTGCTATGTGTGCCAGCCTGCTGCCAGCTGGTGGGGACTTTTTTTAAATGAAGTATAATTGGCATACAATATCCTATTAGTTTCAGGTGTATTTCATAATGATTCCATATTTATATAATTATAAAGTGGTCTCACCACAATAAGTCTAGTTACCATCTGTCACCCTAGAAAGTTATGACAGTGTTATTGACTATATTCCCTATGCTGTACCTCGCATTCCCTCAGCTGGTGGGAATTTATATTTGCTCAGTGTTTCCAGAAGGCAAATTGGCAATATGTATCAGAAGCTTTAAAGAAGTAGATCCTCCCTTCCCTGACCTGTGTGGCTCAGTTGGTGGGTGTTGTCCTGCAAAGCAAAAGGTTGCTGGTTGGATTCCCAGTTAGGGCACATGTCTGGGTTGCAGGTGCGGTCTCTGGTCAGGGCACAAAGAAGAGGCAACCCATTGGTGTTTCTCTCTCACATTGCTTTTCCTCTCCCTCTCTTTCCCCCTCTCTTACCTTCTCTCTAAAAAGAAATAAATAAAATCTTAAAAAAAGAAGTGGATCCCCTTTGCCTTAGAAATTCTACTTTTAGGAATTTATTATCAAAATGTAAACAAATGCAGTTTATAAGATGGTATATTCAGCATGAACCTTTTTGTTGTATGTAGTTTATGTGTCTAAAAGTCTCTAGAAGGAAAAACACTTATTTACCTCTGGACCTTATGATTGCAGGTGATTTAATTTCTTCTCCCTTTGATTATTTGTATTTACCTAATTGTATCAGTTATAATGATATTTAATGATACAAAATTTGTCCAGAAAGTATCCGTCCACATAATATGAAAAATAGAGACATTTATTAAAGAAGATAGAAGATAGAAAGAAACATTGTGTATAAGACAGCGATGCCTCAGTCCCCTTCAAAGTAGGTACCTTGGGACTTCACACATTTCTCCCAATCACCAACAGCTGCCCTGTCATATTTTCCTGAATCTCACTGACAGTCTGAAATCTCTTTCCTTTCAAAGGTGATTTTAGTATTGGGAAAAGCCAGAGGTTGCAGGGTGCTAAATTGAGCCTGTAGGGAGGCTGAGTCACCTGCGTGATTTGATGTTGCTCCAAAAATCTCTGCAGGAGAAGATGCATGAGCAGGGCCTTGTTGTGATAAAGCTGCCAATCACCTGTTGCCCATAGTTGCAGCCTTCTGAATGATCTGAATAGTTTCCGTGGAGGAATGTTTAAGCTTAAGGCAAACTTTGATGTAGATTTGTTGCTTTACTCACTCAGTCATTTTGAATGTGATGGCCACACAGTACACTTGCTTACTCAACAGCTTCTACTGTCCCCATTGACTAGTACAGTGAAGTCATCATTGTTCACACATGCACATTCCAGTCCACTCTCCTTGGCTGCCAGGTTACATCAATGTGTGCAAACTATTCTTATAACGATGGCTGGACTTTCTCTGGACAGACCTCCTATGTCCCTGAATCTTTGATTCTGTCATGAAAACTGTAGTTCTTCCAAAAGCAGATGTGCATTTTACTCTTTGTGAAGAATTTGCATTGTGCTTCCTGTTTTGACTTCACCAAATATTTGACTAAATATAAATACTGTTAGTTTCTCTTAAAATGTTTATATTAATAAGATATAAATACTATTTTGATAGATTGAAGGCCAGAATATAATGTAGGGAAATCTCATTTTAAACTTTTCATTCATTTTTGCAATAACTTCATAATTTATAGCGTTTCTCAGAGTAAGCAATGTCTTGGGGAAAGAAGGTAACCGATTCTGTAAGTTTTTCTTTCCTGTTTTCCTGAATGTTGACAATCTTTATTTCCTAAATACTTTCATGAAACCAGCAGTTAGAGTGTTTTAGGAGGCATCCTTCAAACATTGGGGTAAATTTTAAAGTGAAGTTTCTATTGTTTATTGTAAACTATCATTCTTAATGGATTGCACAGGCCTGTACCCTATTTTATTATAGTCTAATCTACTCAGCAATTTTAGTAATATGAATGTGAAGTCACATTCCTTTTTGTAAATTATCTTGCATGATGTTTCTCTGGAACTTCAAAATTTTAAATTCTAATCACACTGTGACATATAATTTTTCCTTCACAGTAGATTTTTGTATTGATTATTTAGTTAATAAAGTTAAAATCATGCTAATTTTACACAGCAACTGTTTAGAAAAGTCTTTCTCACTGAGGAAGGAGATCCCTTTTTTGTTGCTATTATTGTCAGGTGATCTGGAATGCATGTTCATGATTCTTTGGCTGAAGGCACCTGAGTTTTTATTTCAATTGAGTCATTAGTCACTTGTAGCAAATATATCAAAAAGTTTAATAAAAAAAAACAGACCTTTGGTTTTTCTCCATATAGAGGAGCACTACTAAGTAGCTGGAAGTTTATCTCTGAGCCTGAACATTTGGGACAAGGAATTGTGTTATGTCCCAAGAAGCGTGAAGCACCCTCGTTCCCCACCAGGTAGGCGTACAGTAGTTTGTTCACCTGCCGTCAACATTGTCCCCACCGCAGTTCATCGCAGACAGAGGTTTCAGTCTCCGCCATCTTTAGGATTTGACTTATGGTAATGGCTATGTTCTATTAGATAAGAAAGGATGTGGAGAGAAAAATTCTACTAACTTTACCCCTCCATCTTTTTCTGGACCTAAATTCACTTTTACTCCAATTCTCTCATTTTTTGTCCCATGCTTCTCAACCATGCCCTTTCCTTGTTACTTTGAGGCATAGAACTTCCTAAATGTTTAGTCTCAGAGCAAGAACACTCAGGCTTTTCATGTCCTTTGGCATTATGGCTGTATCGCATTTGATTTCTGACAGTGGAGTTGCAGCTGCCAGAATCTGACCCCTTGCACCATGGCCCTGAATCAAGAAACTTTGCTTCTGACCACGTGCATCTCAGCCGAGACCTTCAACTTTCGTTCTAGGAAGACCCAGCATCTTTTACATCTATGATCAGGAATGAATCATTCAAGTCTCACCTTTAGATTCTTTATTTTTCCATGTTTGTCTTCTCACATGATCATAAATGTTGATTATAAATTAAGCAGCATTCCTCCTGGGTTTTTTTGCACTCATAGGTGGATTTTGTAAGGCAAGAGTATGAATGAGTGAGGTGGATTGTCAACCTTTAGCTATATGACACTCTTTGGAACTCCACTGTATCTCTATGTGTTTCTGATGTTACCAGTATGATTACTTTTCTGCTTGAGCTCAATTGAGATTCACCCTCTGAATGCTGAAACTGATAACAGTAATTAGTTAAAAAAAAATAACAAAAAAGAACATGGTCTGATTGGTGAAGTATCATGATAACTATAATTTGGAAAAACTACATGGAACTTATTAGATGTGTCTTAGCATAAAATTTTAATTATCTTAAAAAAATACTGTTTAGAAGATCTGAGTCTAGCCACTAGAGTTAGCCTCCAGGCCTGTTTGGAAACAGAATAACTTGTGGCATGAATTCGGTAAGTGAAATTGTGGAAATTCAGATCCCGTTTGACCACGGGGAAGTGTTTTTCCCCAGCTACTAACTGATGTCAGCTGCCTGAAATTTATTGATCTCAATGCTCTTCCTCATTTGTTGCCAGTAACTCTCCCTCATACAGAACAAATGACTCATGAGCTCAAGCTAAATAAAACGCTCTGTACAGACTTTCTGCCTCCCAAACTGCTCCGAGTGGGCACTGAGTAGTGGGCTGTGCTCTTTGCCAACTGGTTTACTTAATAATGTAGACATTCCCGTTTTTTCTTTTTAAAGACTTTCCTTTTCAGACATTTCATCTGAAATCTTTTAAGAGCAACATAAAACTGGTCCCAGATTTATTGATTTTTCCTGGGCATCTGACTATGTGAGGTGGAACCGGCTGTGACTAAGCGTAGTGAGCTCAGTGAACACTGGCTCCCATGCTCCCCATTCTGTAGAGCTTCAGTCTTAGCCTGAGTTCCAGGCGCAGCCAGTAGGAGTAGTCTGGTGGTAAATCACATAATTTTCAGTGAGGATATCAAATTGTTTTGCTCTATTTAGTCTTAATTCTTATTTCTAATTTTCCTTATTTCTTATAAAAATATTCCTTATTTTTTCACTCATTAAAATCTTGACGAACACATATCTTTTCTCAATGAAATGCGTACCTGACTCTTTGCTGGACTGAATGGAGAGATTAATTTTTTACAACAATGCTTATTGTGTAGGTTTTTTTGGACAGGTCTCTCACAGTATTTCTGTCTAAATTTTCTCTAAAAGAACTGCTTAATAGTTTTTGCTTTAACATCAGAATTATCAAGTTTGCCAGGGAGTTGCAATATTTAACTTGCTTATCTCTTAAAGACCCATGAAGCCGATAACATTCATTTCATCTTTCTAAATTAAATTTATTGGGGTAACATTGGTTAATAACATTATGTACATTTCAGGTGTACAGCTTCATAATACAACATCTGCACACTCCATTATGTGGTCAACACCCGCAGTCTAGTCCCCTTCTGTCATCGTATATTTAACCCTCTGTAAGTGTTCCTTACAGTTGTCTGCTTGAAACAGTATCTTATGGGTACCTTTTAGAGACTTTAGGAAAGGGCTAACATAAAATACAATTTGAAAAAATTATTGTGACCTCTCTCGTGACAGTTCTGCTCAAGCATTTCTTCCAAAGTATTCTAATAATGAAGGAGCATGGATACACACCCCCCAAAAACCTCTGGGTTGGGCGCTTAGCTTTAAGGAATTGTTTTTCCCCTTGGGGCTGATGTTATCTTAAACTCAAGTGATTTTTTCACTCAGTGCATAATATAGCTGTGATTATTTTAACATAAAATGTTTTAAATTATTTAGCATCAAACAGTAAATTAGATGCTGGGAGATTTGCTGTGTTTTTCCTTTGTTGTCGAGTATCTTCTTACATGCCTCATAGACTCCTGGGGGTGCTCATCTTCCGGTTGGAGAAGTATAAATCAGAGTTCCTTAGTTGCTTACATGACTCTATCTAATGAGACCAGAAGTGTTTTAGAGGATAATTTTGGTATTCCTTCAGCCCACTTCATAAGGGCTGTTAAATGGCCTTTTGTTTGGGGAGTTGCTTGGAGTGGATTTCTAATCAGGCTGACTCTCTGCCCATTTGTCTGTCAGAGCAGACAATTCCACATTTAATTGGCAATAGAAGATTTTGCACTTCAAGTTCTTGCCAGAAAATATGTTATCAGGATCTTTTTGTTGTCAAGTTCTTCTCAAAATCTCAGTAACAAGCAATACTGATGGTCGACTCCCTGAAAGATAAATAATTCACTCATTGCTGAAAATATGTCTTATCCTTTTTTTTTTTTTTGGATATGGACTGTCTGAGAATCTGTTGGAAAATGCCCATATATCCATGGGCCTAGTGCTTCACCTACAAGTTCAGGAGACTCATAGCATCCTTATAAACCATTCATGGCTTTCTAGTCAGTTAATCATTTTTTTCAGTAAATTTTTATTGAGTGCCTACACAAATACTGAGTGCCCAGTGTTTAGACACCATGCTGCTAAACACTAAGAATAAACACATCTCTGTTTCTGAAGGGATTTTAGTTATAATGAATTGCTATAAACATCAAGTATTTTTTTGGTGACATTAATGAAGATATACATAGGTCAATTTTCTGTGAGAAGGCTGCAAAATAATAATTCTCATTTTAAAAATAACGATAGAACATTTTCTGTAGTGCTGTGTTTGAGATTGAATCATTGCAGACCTGATTCTTTCGGAATATTTTTCCCATTTTGTGGTATATCGTATAACTGGAGATCCTGTTCGGCCAGTTCAGTCCAAGCTTGTGACTATCAAGTGACCAGGTTTTACTGTGGATGGTGCAGCTTTAACTTCTCAAGTTCTGTTTGCGGTGACCTCTTTCACCTTTCCTCCTCCAGCCCTGTTTATTGTTACCTGCCCCTCTTCCTTAGTGGTTATTTAACGGCAAGGTGAATGAGAATCTTGTCTTAAAATGGACTCGTCTCAAAGGAAGCTGGAGCCCAAAAGCAGACCCTGGTTTTTCCTGCGGCATGTAAATGCTGAGCTCTGTGGGTATGGGTTCCCCCAGCTCTAAGGGGCGCTGACTTCACTGATTATGGGAATGTCAGATCTTTCTTACAGTGCCTTTGTGTTTTTTCTCCTTAGGTAATTTTTGAGATAATAGAATGTGGTTTTTTTCTTTAAGGTGAATGGAATGAGTTTTTAGGTCTCTTAGACTCTTTTTCCAATTGACGATTTGAAAGTTAACTATGGTACTGCAATAATATTGACTGTATTCCCTATACTGTACTTTGCATCCCTGTTCTGTGTGGTGTCAGATGGGTATGAGATTTATTGGGATTTTTATCCGTTACTGGGTTTACACTTAAAACCGATACAATATTTTATGTCAACTGTAACTGAAAAATAAAAAGTTATTTAAAGTAAAAAAAGGTTAAGTATGTTTGTGCTTTCACCATTCATAAACTTAGGCCTCAGGTTAAAATTTTAATTTCTTTAAAGCCTTAGAATTGTATAAGAAATCATGAATTAGAAGTACACATTTACTTTTACTTACATTAAAATAGAAAATCATTAAACTGTTTAAAAATAGTGTCACCAGACTGAACTAAACAGGAGCCCTGGAAAGTTTCACTCCAGAAACTCTGCTGGAAAAGCAAATCCCTGATGCGATGTTACAGTCTGTAAGGTTATCCTGGAAATAGATTTCGTTCTAAGTTTAGGACCCGAAAGACGACTTCCTTCCTCCAGGCTTCTCCCATTTAGCACCAGCGCTGTCTTGACTGAGGGTAGGTGTATTTTTTAAATCCCACAGCTGCTGGGGAACCACAGCTTGTGAGGCTCTGTAACCCTAGTGCTCATGTAACGCCTTACAAATATGAGGTGGTCAGTGGACGTTTGTTGCGTGAGAGAGAGTGGATGGATTTGCATGGTAAGACCTTTAAACTACGCTCTGGGTTATAAATAATACTATTTACATAAGTGGAAATAAGTCTTTTGTTTATTTGCAGTCAGATTATACTCAGAAAAAAGATGTTTAAAAATAGGGTTAAGTTCTGAAGTAAAGTGAAAAAAGAAAGTAATGAAGTGTTTTCTCATGAGGTGTGGCAGTATTTTTCAACCATTCAGATATTTAGAGATGCTCACTGAAGTAGCTAATTTTTTGTTTCTGATGGTAGAAACTCCAAACCCAAAATTTATGCTAAGAAAAATAACTTATGTATCATTCACGTTTGGATCTCTATGGAGATTTGGTTAATATTTCAGTTATGTATCAAGCATTTAATAAGCATGTTCTGTATCCTTAGAGAAAAACATGTGAGGTAGAATGGAACCTATTTAAATATATACATTTCATTTTAAAGGATTCAACCATGTTTTTCTGCTAACTGTGGGGCTTAGGGCTCTGAACTCTTGTAAAGATGAAATTGTGGCCAATAACTTAAAAATTCAAGGGCAAACTAAGGTTGGAGACCTTCAGTTGGAGGTGTATCTGTGGAAGTGTTTGCATTTGCTGTAGGAAAACAGTAAAGCACACCAAAGATGACCTACGTGACATTTTACACATGTCAAATTACTGATACTGGAAATCGTACTGCTCGATGCCACTTCCCATTCCTTGTTTGCTAGGGACTTTCCCAGATCTGCCTCTGGCTTGTAAATTTGTTTTTGTTTTGTTGCAGAGATTAAATTTTATAAAGAAACATTTTTCTGAGCCACCCCTGTCATTTAAATGTACTGTGTCTTTCTGCTTTTATGATTCAGAGTTAACCTTGGTCTTCAGCCTTACAGGCCCTGCTCGATTGTGGTCTCAGAGAAATGTGATTAGGAGGCTGATTGTTAGGATGATCAATGGAACAAGTGTAGATGTTTACTTCCCTATCTTTTTATCAGCTCCTACTTCTTATATCCACGTTTTTGCAGTCATGGGCCTTTTCCCGTTTATTTCACAGCAAACCCCTTTACCCATGCCTCTGATCTTTTGCTTTCCTGGGGTACCCAAGTGTGTGACTTCCTGCCATCTCCCTTTATCTTTTCTACTATTTCACTGTGACCATTTCTGCTACTTCTTTGCCATCATCTATATGTCCCTTTTCTGTTTCTGACTTCTCCTATTTTATGAATTTTCCCAAGAAGAGAGGGTCATGATTTGTAAAAAGTAGAACTGAATTTCATATTGAAATCCAGACAGAAAAGGGATATGGAAATATAGTCACATACAGTTGGGTTTTGTAGAAGGGATTTCAAACTAGAGAAGTGATTACTGTATAGATGTGTAATCATCTCCCTTTCCCATTATTTTTGTGATTGAAAGCTGTATTTTATAAGATAAATTATTCATAGCTTGGCTTTAAAAGTATGGCATTTGATAATATCAATCAGTACAGTAATAGCAGGCTGTTTCACATTTTAAAACTCTGAATCTATTAGCTAGCTGTTTCACAGGTCCGAAATATACGAAGGGGGACCCCCAAAACCTAGAATTTATTTATAAAAAATCGTATATTTATTCTTACATGTTTAAACTTCAGTCACCTTCAAAGTACTCTCCTTGTATCAAGTTGTATTTGATACATACACCTATCGAGGTGTTTTTTCCACTGCTCAAAGTGTTATTTGAACTTGTTGATTTTGATGCCTGTTAGTGCTTCTGCTGCTTTTTTCTTTCCGCTGTTGCACATCGGCAAAATGTTTCCCTTTGAGGACTTTTTTTATCGGGAAACAAAGAGAAGTGGACTGGAGCGAGATCGGGTGAATAGGGAGCATAAGGCATGGGAACCATTGCTGCTTTTGGACCAAAACTGCTGAATACTCAGCACAGTGTGGACAGGTACTTCCCTAAACTACCCATCAGGAAATGGGCAAATGCGTTGAAAGAATCTTAAAAAAAAAAAATCACTGAAGCCATGCACAGCCTCTCACAGCAACTCCAGCTGGCACACTGATGCAGATGGGCTCCTAGAGCACTCACCTAGCAGGCAAAGCCTGTACTATAAGGAGCCTGCCCTGCAGAAGATAATTCCGGGGTTTTTTGGGTCCCCCCTTATAACTGATATTCTCCGTCAGGGTGTGGAGTTCCTGTGCTTCTCAAACTTCAAGGAAAGATAGAAACAGTTCAGTACTGTTTTTATGTTATATGTTTTATTAGGTTTATTTTTAACATATGGTATTTTATTTATGAAGTAAGATAGAATTCTGGTCTGGGCGGTCAGATACCTAGGTTTCAGTCACACTCAAATGGCTTTTATATAAACTTGGGTGTCCTTTTTTTAATACTTGAAACAGGTATTCCTACTTAAATTCTTATTGCCAGTATTTTTCCTGATGTATTTTAACTTTTCTTTTCATTTCCATGTGAATAGCCCTCAAGTATTGGATTGGCCAAAAAGTCCATTTAGTTTTTTGTGTAATGTAAAAGATACATTTTTTATTTTCACAATAACTTTATTGATTTGGGTATTTTGAGTCTGCCAGAGTGGTATAACGTTGATTGTTCTCAATTAATGCCTTGATTTGATTGCTACCAACTTCAAATGGCCTACCCAACCGTGGAGCATCGTCTAGCGAGAAATCTGCAGTACGAAACTGTGCAAATCACTTTAACACCTTCAGTCAGTCACAGCACCTTCTCTGTGCACGCAAATCTTGTTTTGCATTTCAGTTGTGTTTTTACCTTTCTTGAAATAATAGAGCATAATATGCCAAAAATGTTACATGTTTTTCTCAATCTTCAATATTAAAGGCTACACAAAAATTTACCAATTTTGATACTTTTTAAAAAAATGCATGCTGATATGACATCTGTCACAATACAGCCTAACAAAATTGTTTCAAATGAAGTTAAGGACAACTAAGTGCTACTAGAGTGATCTTACCGGAAAAACCAAATAAACATTTTGGCCAACCCAATGTGAAAATATAAGGCAAATATTTTTAACATATTAAATAGTTTTAAATAAAGTACTTTAAGTGATTTTCTTTAAATTGAGTCTTATTTTTCCTCTGACCTCTATTAAAATCTCTGACATGTGTTCCCATGAATCAAACTTGATCATAAGTCCAGATGCTATCCTGCCCACCTTATCTGACCATGAGTACCCTGGTTTTTGTTTGTTTTTTCTTGAAAATGCTGAGAGGTAAGCCAATTAGTTTGTGTGTTAACCCACAGTTGCTGTGCCCACTTGTACAGCTCATGGCCCTGGCTGCAGGGGCAAAAAACACTCAGTCTTTACTTATATCATTCTCTAGTTCAGTTATAATATAAATTTATTGTGTGTTCTTTGAAGTTGGATGACCAGCCACAACAGAATTTCACAGAGAATGCCATCAGCTGGTCTTCTAGTAGCACTATGCTCATTGAATTTACTGCCTCCTTTTAAAATTCTTGCTTTCCAAGCTTTCACTGAATGGCTCTTCATATAATTGAGTACAGCTGTAGGGGTTTTTTTTTTATTTGCCAAAAATAATTACTGTTGCCCACTAGAATGGCGATTAACATCCCCTTGATGTTTGCAACTGTTTTTGCTAAGATTTGGAAAATGTGCGTAAAATATGGCTTCTACAGTGAGAATCCTGTCAGTTCCTTGAATTATTGAACGCGTGCATTCTTGTTTAAGGTTGCTGTTTAAACTGATCTTTTATCAAAATTTCGAATAAAGAGTAAGTTACCATTCCAATTTAGTTTACCTATGTAATTTTAAACTTTTTAATATGAACTACCATTTTGACAGGACTCTAATTTTTCACTTATTAAGTAAAAAGAAAAAGAAAATTTCTCCATTGTATGGACCTACAACACACATGGCAAAAATATCTTAGTAATTTAAAAAACGTTTTTTCTGATCTATTCTGAATTCTAGCGGTCTAGATTCAGGTTTTAAACCACCCCTGAATACAAGTGCCTACAATGCAGGCAGTGCCAACAATTTGTGCTAATCAGCTCAGAGGCTGAGGTTGAGTCCTTGAGAAGTTTTTTCACTTCTTTCTTCTTTGGCCAGTAAGATGTTTTAATTATGAAACACAGACATGCCTTGGAGCCTCAGAAACTATCAAAGAAATACTTTCAAGGGGTCCATGAAGTCTTCTGTTTTCCAACTACATATCTCAGTAATGCTGGGTTTTATTTTTTTTTTTAAATTCTCACGTGAGGATATATTTACTGATTTTTAGAGAGAGAGGGCGGGGGAAAGAGAGGGAACATTGATGTGAGACAGAAACGTTGATCAGTTGCTTCTTGTACATGCCCCGACCAGGGAGTGAACCTACTACCTAGGTGTATGTGCTGACTAGGAATCAAACCTGCAGCCCTTTGGTGCACAGGATGATGCTCCAACCAACTGAACCACCTGGGCAGGGCCCCTGGGTTTTGAGATACTTCAGCCACACAACATATTACAACAGCCTGAATGTAGAAGCAGAAAGGAGAACCCAATTATTTACTCATAAGCCAGAACTTAAAGATTTTCAAAAATAATGCAAATAATACAGAAGAGATAATGCCTCCCTGTTCACTACACTTTTGTATTTTTAACCGGTTTTTCATGAAACATGCTATTTATGTTAACATGTAAAACAGTTTTAAAGGAGCTAATACACACTTAAAATTTCTCAGTTTTGATTTCTAATATGACAAAATATCAATAGATATAATTGATGTTAATTAAAGCTCTCTGAGGGCCTCAGTAATTTTTGAGTGGGAAGAAGCCTTGAGATTATGAAGGTTAAGAACTGCTACCTTAGAAAATTCTTCTGTACCAAAGAGTCAGTTTAATTTATAGTTTTTAATCACAGAA
This sequence comes from Phyllostomus discolor, assembly GCF_004126475.2. NCBI lineage: Eukaryota > Metazoa > Chordata > Mammalia > Chiroptera > Phyllostomidae > Phyllostomus > Phyllostomus discolor. The sequence goes on along the minus strand of NC_040912.2, from coordinate 26,092,556 downwards.
GGTCAGCATCTGAAAAAAATAATGATGTGTTTTATTTGGGTATAAGTAAAATAGGCAGGGAGGATGGGGCATATCCTAAGTAGTACTTGCTGTGTGAACAGAAAGGGAGTTACTCAGCACACAGGTTAATGTACTGAGGAAGTATGACATCGCATGAACCACAGGGCTCCTTGGCATCCATGACACAAGGCTGCTGATGCCCTTTCTGACATTGTCATTATTCTAAGTTGAAGGGAGCCCCAGTTCTCACATGTTTTGTAAACCAGTCTTTGTTTTTGAAAACATTTTATGCACTGGTATGAAGAGAACTCAACTTACATCAGCTTTTACTGCACTATATGCCATAAGAAATGAGTGTATGAGCTTGAAGATGATTGTGATGAAGTTTGTATACATGATGCACCACAATTTTGTTTTTCTCATTATTAAGATTGTGTTTTGGAACAATAACTGGCTTATAAAAATATAATCTTTGCAGCTTTTAATCATAATTACCACTTACATTATTATAGTGCTTTGAAGTACTCCAATGAATGAAATGAATGAAAAGTAACTTTAAATGTTCTAAAAAAGTACTCAAGTCATGATGTAAGCATAATAAAATAACTATGTAGGAGGAAGTAAGTACAATGAGTTTGGGTCACTTGTTCAATGTAACCTTCACACAGAGTCCATATTCAGTGTATTAGCACAAAATACATAATACATATTTTATGTTATTGATTCTAAGTACTATACTTATCTAATCCATTATTTTGATAATCATTTGAATATTTCTATTATAAGACAATTAATTATAATTCAGGCTGAAACTGAAAACAGAAAAACAGAAAAGTGTATGTGATCTATAATTCATTATCAGAAATCTTTGTTGCTATTTTTACATGGAGAAAAACATACATGGAATCATTATTTCTTAAAATAAGCTATGACAGTCACCAATCAAAGTGATCATGGAGTCTGAGCGTTGAAAAGAAAGTAGATGATGCTCAGTAGTGTTTGTGTGTATTGAGTGACTTTTGGAAGAGTAAGAGTAGAAATTAGTGAACGTAAGTGAAATACATGTTGAATTAAAATAGAATGGATAACCATCTTTTGAGAAGAAGAGAAATCATCAAAGAAGTCTAAAAAAAAACTATTGGTGTAAAAGCTGAGGAAAATCTAGAGGAGGTGGACACAGTGAGGCCAACCTTGTCGTCACACCAGTCTAGGTTTGCTGGTTGGAGCTCATCTGATGGGAGGAGCCAGGGACGACTTCAGGAAATAGCAGCAGAACACAGACATTGCACTCGGTTCAGGGATTCTAGGAAGGCAAGTTAAAACTAATAACGGTGCTAACAACATATAGAATATTTTTGGTCTTTTTTAGCAGTTTCCAAAGCTCACTTAAATTATGCCTAAAAACATTAGGTAACATTATTTTTTAGAGCTGGGGAAAATGAGGTACATAAGCTTAAATAACCCATCCAAAGACACACACTAGTGGGTAATAAAAATAACAATGATGATATCTAATTTTAACTCAATCCTCATAGTAGCTCTAAGAACTTAGTACTATTATTCCCAAGTACAGATGGGGAAACTAATTGTGAGAGAGGCTGAATAACTTGCCCAAGGTTGCCAGAGCTGGGACTTCAAACTAGACTGTTTGTGTTCCAGACCAGTACATTCTACATCCTATTGTTGTTTCTGTTATTTTTAAATAGAACATCTTGACTTAGATTTTAAAAATAATTTAGTATAGTACAAACAATGGTGATGGTGCCTAGGATCCTAAGAGTGGCCCAGGGAAATGATGGTGAGTCTGTTTCTTTTTTAAAAAATATTTATTTATTTTTAGAGAGAGGGCATGGGAGGGAGAAAGAGGAGAGAAACAGTGATGTGAGAGAGAAACATCCATCTGTTGCCTCTTGCCTGCGTCCTGACCAGGGACTGAACCCACAATCTAGACTTGTGCCTTGACAGGGAATCGAACCAGCAAACTTTGCTTTACAGGATGATACTCAACCAACTGAGCCACACCACTCAGGACAATGACAAGTCGTTCTTAGTGCCAGGTTTATATTCTTGTCTCCTTTTTATCTTTGAAGTCAAAACACTTTTAATCAGTCCCTACAAACAGTAACACGACTGTGTCAGGGTAGTCATTAATTAATCTTGAGAAGCTGTTTTCTCGTCATAAATACATAACTACCATTCTTTGGATTGTAGGATTACAATTTCTGCATATATTTGAATAGTTGGGATAAAGAGGCAAAAATCAGTTTCTGTAGTCCTGTGAATACTGGTCTGTGTAACAAAAATTGTATCTGCTACAATAGTAAGCTCGCTGACCTGCCTGTAGCATTAATAAGGAATGAATTTTATTATCAAATTACTATAACTTAGAAGACTTGAGAAAATATCCTTATGGGTATCAAATTAAATTTATAACTACAGCACTTTTTACTTGCCTTGAACGGCTTTCTTGGAAGCCAGAAGCCTTGTGTTCCATTCCTAACACCATCATCAATGTTGCCTCCGGTAAATCGTTTCAGCATGTTAAACGTATGTTTCATTTGGCAATGGGAATGCCATATGCCTTAGTGCAATTTTGCATAACTGAAATTGATCTTAAAATATGAATGTGTAAAATGATTCAATCACTTACTAAGTAGTATGCATTGTATGCTTCACAAATTTAACAAATAATAAGAGAATAGCTGATTTTTTGGAACTTAAAAAAAGGACCTTTTCAGTTTTGTATGACCCAGAAATCAGCTTAATTTTGCCTTAAATCTATTCTTAGTGTTAACATCTAGTGCTTTTTAAAAATCAGCCGGGATATCCTTGGATATTTAAATTCCCTTTTGTTCAGAAAGGTAATTAACTTGAAATATAAAGATGCTTTCTAAGGAAACTGGTTTGCCTTGCCAGATCTTTTAATATAGTTATTTTGTGATGTGAGCTGTAAAACCCAAACATCAAGGCTGCTTTCCACAGGCCTGGTTGCCCAGACAGTGATGTCATGTTTTAAGCATGTTTAGTTTGCAAAGGTCCTGCTTTTGATCCTTTAGTTGTCACTTTTTTATGCAGCTCCTCCTAAATTACAAAGGTACTGGAGTAATTTGCTTCATTAAGGTCCGTTGCTGACACTGTTGTATTTCATTCGCCATTCTTCTTTAGCCTCCTTCATTAAGGCCTTATTCAAATTTGGATCATGGTTCTGCTGGGACATCCATGCCATTATCATCTAAATAGCAATTATATATTCAAAACCAGCAGCTTCTCCTTAACTGTCTGTAACTGAACATTTTGCAGATTCGAGTGGGAATTAAGAAGAAAATGAATCTTGGTGATTTACAACCCTCCCTTTCACCTTTGATTTTACTCATTAAAGTTGAATAAGCTACTTGTAGATGAAGGAAGACAAAATTATTGATTGCTCAGCTTTAGTTTTGTAGAGTATATGTATAATAAATTGTTTCTGTATTAAACAGTTACCCGAGTGACAGTGACCCTGATTTAATCACCCATTTATTTATTAGACAGCATTTACCATTGTGGATATAATGGGACCAGGTTTAATGCTCTATTAAGAAATTAATGATATCTCTTACAAAAGCAGTGGTGCTTTAGAACTTGAAACATTTAAAAGAAATCTTTTTAAATGATTCAATATATTTGCCCTTTGTAGGATAAACTTCAAAAATAGAAGCAAATTTTGCTTTTTGAATTATTGTTTTTGGCCATCTTAAAATTATATTTTATAATCAGTAAATACTATACTCATTTGACTGAAACGAGTGACTACGGTTACTGGGGACAAAGGGTTTCGACAGATCGAGCTGGCACAGACATTAGGACGTTAGTTTGCCGGTAATATTTGATATAAAGTCATTACAGGATACCAAACACACATGTGCATATGCTAATATAGTGGTTGTATTGTATGGGTCATTTTTAAGAATTTCTTAACCAGCAAAAAAGCATGTGTGTGCATGTGCAGGAGGGAGGGAGAGGGAAGAGGATGGCAAGAGAGAGGGGGAACAAGGGTCCCAACCATTAGAAGGGCTAATTACCTATTCAATAAGCAGTCTTTTGGTGCCTTGTATAATAATTTATGTATTTTGCAAAGTTCTTGTCATGGTTAAAGAATTTTATTTCCTCTTTCTTTAAAGGGAACTTCCATTTTTGTTTTTATATCTATATTCTCAAATTTATTAGAATAATATATGTGTGAATACTTATATAGCTGAGGAAGTTACTGTCAATGTAGATTGAAATGAGGGTCTAGGCTAGCTTTGTAGATCTTCACATTAGAAACTTTTTTATTTGTGGATCCTCACCACTGAGAGTGGGGAAGGCTCATCCTTTGTCACCTCTCCATCTTTTGAAAAGATGAGTCCTGAGGATAAGATGAAGAGGTCAGATGTTGATGCTCATTCCAAGCAGTGCCAGCCGAGGAGATTAGGATGCTCTAAAACAACGCAGAGGAAACCGGAGCCAAGGTGAACCTAGGTGAAATTGGAATTGGGAAACCTAGAGCTGAAAGAGAAGTCAGGCACTGAGCCTGCAAGGACAGAGGGAGGCTTGTGGGATGAGTAGGGCTTTTCAGAAGTCATCTGTCCCAATGAGGGGGTCTGTTTGCCACGTCCCTATATTATGTTTTGTAATGCTTTGTGACCAGTTGGGGATAAGGTCATTAAAATGACAGACCTTATCAGATACCATTTTTAGTTCTTGCTTATGCTGTCATAGTCTGTTTGGGCTGGCGTAACAAAAAACACAATAAACTGGGTAGTGTGTAATGGAGAGAAGTTTACTTTCCACAGTTCTGGGGGCTGGGGATTCCATTGTTAAGGTGCTGCAGTCGGTGTCTGCTGAGGGCCAGCTTCATTGGGTTCTTGGGTGGTTCACACATTCATTTTCACTTTGTCCTCATGGTGAAAAAGGCAAAGGAGATCTCTGGGACCTTTTTTATAAGGGCACCAATCTCATTCATGAGGGCTCTACCCTCATTACCTCATCACCTCTCAAAGGCCTCACCTCCAAATCTCTTCACTCTGGGGATTAGGTTCCTCCATAGGAATTTGAGGGAGTGGAACAGTCTATTGCATATGCAAATCTCAATTTAAAAAATAACATTTAAAATTATTTTTTTAACTTATAAGGTATCCAGAATGACAATGTAGTAAATAAATACTCCTATGCCCCATTTAGGAAATAGAATTTATCATCAACCTTGAAGTTCCCAATCCCATTCTTCCTACTCCTACCTCAGGGATAAAGTTCCCTCTCTAAACTCTGTTTCTCATTTTTTATTCTCTTTTTAAAAATATGTTACCATGTTTTTTTATATCCCTAACTTATTTTTGTATGTCTTAGAAGCATATACAGATGGAATCACAGTCACAATGTGTATACAATATTCCAGAACAATTTATCTTTATCATTCAGTATCATATATCTGGGATTCACTGATATTGCTGCATGTACCTTTAGTTCTTTCTTTTCATTGCCATTCCATTATATGAACATACCACAGTTTACATATGTGTTCTGATGATGAACATTTGGGGTGTTTTTCTGTTTTGCTTTACTATTATAAGCAGTGCTGTTTGGGATGTTCATGGGCAAAAAAGAAAAAAAGCAAACCTACATCTAAGTCTAAGCCTTAAACAAAAATTACTGAAATTGACCATGGGCTTAAATATGAAACATAAAAGTATACAACCATAAAAGTTGAAATATTTGGGGGATCTAGAGAAATTTAGAACTCTAGGCAGAGTTCCTAGACGACACCAAAAACACGGAAAAGTAGGCTTTATCAAAATTAGATCCTTTTTCTCTGTGAAAGCCCTAAGAGGGTGAAAGACAAGTGGAAGAGAGGGGCGCCATATTTGTAAACCACACATTTGCGAAACAACTGGTACCTAAAATATATAAAGAACTCTTAAAACTCAATTCTAAGAAGACAATCCTGTTAGAAAATGGGCAAAAGATAGGAAAAGACTCTTCACTGAGGAGGATATACTCATAGGAAATAAGCCCATGAAAAGTTGTTCAGTACCATTAGCCATTAGGCAAATGTCCATTAACACCACAGTGAGGTATTTCTGCACACACCTTAGAACAGCTAAATTGAAAAACAGTGACATTACCAAATGCCAGCAGGGATGCAGAGAACTGAGATCACTCATTTTTGGTGGGAATGTAAAATGATGTAACCACTCTGAAAAATAATTTGGTGGTTTCTTTAAAAACCAAACACAAAATTATGGTATGACCCAGTTAAGTGCACTTTTGGGCAGTTATCCCAGAGAAGTTGTAGATGGGTGGTTACATAGAAACTTGTACAGAAGTGTGTATAGCAGGTTTATTCATAATAGCCCCAAACCGGCACAACTCAAGTGTCTAACAGGTGAATAGCTAAATCAAACTGTGGTACAACCATTTAATGGAATAATACTCAGCAATAAAAAGGAACAAATTATTCTTACATACAACCACCTCGGTGGACCTCCAGAAAATTATGCTTAGTGAAATAGTCCCTAAAGGTAACATACGATTCCATTTATATAATACCCTTGACATAATATTATGGAAATGGAGAAAAGATTAGAAGTTGCCAGTAGTTAAGATGAGAGGGAAGTGAGTGTGGCTATAAAAAAAGCAATGTGTGAGTGATCCTGGTATTGACGGAAATGTTCTGTGTATTGACTATATTAATGTCAGTATCCTGGTTGTGATATTGTACTATTGTTTTGTACTAAAAGTTAATTGAAATTTTTACTTGTTTATGTTAGCATTTTCAGGTTCTCCTATGCTGCTTATGGTTTTGTGGATGGTCAACATTAGCTGTTTTAGTTTGACTAGTACAGTTCTGATTGCCAGACTTCATTATTAAGGAAAATACAATATTATGTGTATCAAAATGGAGAAATATATTCACTGTATGATTCACTTGGAAAATGAGTTCTGTTTCACTAAGAGAAATAATATTTAAAAATTATGATTGACATTTATTATTTATTTACATATACACTAATCAGATTTCTTGGGATACGTTTATTTAAAAATATGAAGTAAGAATGGGAAGTATAGGGTTGGTCCTTAACATAGATTCAAAGAGTAAATATTTATTTTTCTTTACTATCCTTCAAGTACCTTTGCTTCCCTTTCAGTGCCTCTTTTAGCCATTACTTTGGAAAAGAGGGGTCCCATTTTCTTCTCAAGGAAAAGTGTACAAGGGAAGGGTTAACTGACCTTCACTTAAGAGGCTTTACAGATTGACTGATACTCTCCAAGTTTCTGCGAAGCCCTGAACGTTGGCCTCATGTCCCTGTTCCCCGGGGTGTGGGCGCGCTTCTGCTCCTCCGAAGGAGTGAGTGGTGCTCTGTCCAAGTGCATACTCTTTGCTCCTGTGTGTACTCGTTACTGTAATTGCACAATTTAATTTTACAAATATGTGAATATAAAAAAGGAGTAACTATTTTTACCAAAAAGAGAATCTAGGAACCTGCATCAGACTGATTTAAGTTCTCATTTGCTTAAAAAACATTTGGAGATTGTGTACAATTAATGATATTTTGAGCTTATGTAAGAAAGGCTCAGAACTCTAATCAGGTGGCTCTATCACACATAAAAGTCTCGGCCCAAACTATTGTTTTTGTGACAAGCTGGGAATAAGGTAGTTAAAGTGACAGATCTTACCAGATATTATTTTTAGCTCTTGCTTGTGCTATCTTTTTATTGATAATGACAATTTTATTGCAGTCAGTTATACCATGTAGTTGAAACAGTTCTTCAAAATAATGACATAGAAAAGCAGAGCAGGATGCAATATAGTAAGAAAATACAGTAAAAAATAGATTTAAAGAAAAGGTGGAATTACAGTTGCCTTAGGCAGCAGTACAGCTAGAACTAAAAAACTATAGCTTTTTGTTATAGGCAAATATATTAACCCTAGAACTTTAGAAAAATATACATTATACATTTTTTAGTTTTTTACCAGATGGGCTCTAAATTATTTATAGAATTTCCCCCCATTAATATGTACCTTCAGGATAGGAACACTCGAAAATAAACTGACCTGAAATGACTGTGCTCTCTGCTCTGAGGACCTTAGAGAAAGGCACCTGAAAGCTCCGGTTTTGCCATTGAATGTCATGTCCTTGCTCTAATCTTTGAATCAGAACATTTTGCAATGTTTAGAGGAGATTAAAACACAGAGTTTTGAGTTTTAATTTGGAAGAAATGTGTAAGAAAGAACTAGCAGTCATATAAAATAGATAACATCAAATATTGAAAAAATAGTCTATCTTTTTTAGACTCTATTTCATTTATTTCTGCTCTGATCTGTATTATTCCCTTTTTTCTACCCACTTTGGGCTTTGTTTGTTGTTCTTTTTCAAGTTCCTTTAAGTGTAAAGTTAGATTGTTTGTTTGAACATTTTCTTGTTTTTTTGAGATAGGCCTGTAATGCTATGAATTTCCCTCTTAGGATTGCTTTCCCAGTGTCCCATAGATTTTGGATTGTTGTGTCCTCATTTTCATTTGTTTCAAGGTATCTTTTGATTTTTTCCTTGATCTCTTTGTTGACCTATTCATTGTTTAATAACATTTTATTTAGCTTCCATATCTTTGTATATTTTTCAGTATCTTCTTGTGATTGGCTTCTAGTTACATAGTATTGTGGCCAGAGAAGATGCTTGATATGATTTTAATCTTCTTAAATTTATTGAGACTTTTTTTGTGCCCTAACATGTGGTCTGTCCTAGAAAATGTTCCATGTGCACTTAAAAATATATATATTCTTCTGCTTTTGGGTGAAATGCTCTGAAGATACCAATTAAATCCAATTGATCTAGTGTGTCGCTTAAGGCCACTGTCTCCTTGTTGATTTCTGTCTGGAAGATCTCTCCATTGAAGTCGATGGGGTGTTAAAATCCCTAATAATGACTCCATTTCTGTCAGTCTCTCCCTTTATGTCCATCAAGCTTTGCTCCACATGTTTAGGTGCTCCTATGTTGGGTACATAAATGTTTACTAGGGTTATGTCCTCCTGTTGGATTGTTCCCTTTACCATTATGTAGCGTCTTTCTTTGTCTCTTACCATACATAGCCTTTGTTTTAAAGTCTATGTTGTTGGATATATGTACTGCTACCTCATCTTTTGTTTTTCCTTTCCATTTGCATGAAATATCTTTTCCCATCCCTGTACTTTTAGTATGCGTGTATCTTTGCATCTGAGGTGGGTCTTTTGGAGGCAGCATATGTATGGGTCTTGTTTTCTTATCCCAAGCAAGACCCATATAGATGGTAGGGGGTGGAAAGATTGAGCAAAAAAGGAAAAGGACTCATGGACATGGACAGTGTGTGGTAATTGCAGTGAGGAGGGGCATGTATGGGGACTAAATGGTGATGGAAAAAAATACAATAAAAATAAATAAATTTTCAAAATAAGAAAAAATAGTGTAGTGATAATATAGAGCAAGTTTCTACTCAAGCATATAGTAAATTTAAGAATACCCTGAATTACAAGGAGATAATAAAGAACATAGTTTGTTGTTGTGTGTGTTTTTAATGATCTCAGACAAAGTGAAGACTTTTCTCATTAGTAAGAGTAATGTACGGTGAGCTAAGAGCAACAGTTTTCATTTTCTTTTTTCCTTTTTTAATCTAAGGACGTGGTTCTTGATTTGGAGAGAGGGGAAAGGAAGGAGAGAGGGGCCAGAGAAACATCAGTGCAAGAGAGGAACATCGATGGGTTGCTTCTCGCGTGCACCCTAACCTGGGACCAAACCCATAATCTTGGCATGTGTCCTAACCAGGAAGCAAACCCACGACCTTTAGATCTATGGGACTTCGCTTTAACCAAGGAGCTGCCCTGGCCAGGGCTATAGGGTTTTGTTTTTTTTTTAAATAAAATTATGGATGATACAGGAACCATACAGGTTTTGACAGAAAAGGATGGATCTGAATATGAAGAGGAGGTGAAGATAAGATCAATCCAGACCCAAAAATTACTCAGGTCATAGTTACAGATGCCCTAGAAATAGTTTTATGTTGTGTTGAATAATAGCCTGAATCTGCATTCAGTAATATTATAATACAAGAAGGAAAAATGTTGGGAAAGATTGTGTTTCTTCTAAACAAGTTCAATTTACTCACTTCATTAAGTGGATATTTTGTTTTGCATGAAAATGTAATGTTTAGGGTAATTTTTAAATGATTTCCTGTTACACTGGAGTTTTTATAAATTAAGACATGGTTCCAATCACATGGGATAACATGGACTCTATTTAACTCACCCATTTTTTGCCACTTTAGGGCACCAATAATATGGGGTGTTTATAAAACAACTTGTATTTTGAACAAATAAAATGATGCTAAATAAAAAAATTAATTTTTGATTGTGTGGTTTGGAAACTGTGGCTTGGATAAGAGAGTGAGATTGAAATTTTGACGTAAAGATTTTGTTTAAATATAACAACTGCTGAGTATGCTTAAGTTTATAGCTGGCCATAAATAATTGTTGGATTAACATTTCTGTCATGTGAAATTCTTTTTGGAGAATTGCCTAATAATTAAGCTCGATGTTTAATGGTTATTTTAGAATATTAAGCAGAGTAACTGAATGTACTGTACATGCGATTTATCATAGCAGTGTAGCTTTTAGATGTTAAGAAAATTCAGTTTTTATAATGAACACAGTGATTCCTTATTTGAGCAGAGTGTTGAAGAACCTGTTGTAGCAGAATGTCTATTAATTTCATATTTTTGTTAAATAAACAAATTATAAATTTTAGATCAGGTAATAAAGTCAAACTGACATCATTTATTTGGGAAGGAGAAATATTTCAGAACTGAGTGATTTTTCCAAGTAATGTGTTGACTATAATTTCAATGTGTTATCTTTATCCCCAAAGGCACTTTTTTAAAAAACCAAGCTGTTTTTATTTAGTTGTTGTTGCAGTACAATTTTCTATCTTTTACTCCCATCCCAGCCCACCCACCCAGCCCTCCCCTTCCTCCCTCCCATTTCCACCAGCCCCTAGTTTTTATCCATGTGTCCTTTATACTTGTTCCTGTAAACCCTTCCCCTTTCCCCTGAAATTCCCCTGAAATTCCCTCTCTTCTCCCCTCCCCTCTGAACACTGTCAGTCTGTTCTCTATTTCAGTGTCTTTGGTTATATTTTGCTTGTTTCTTTGTTTAGTTGTTTAGGTTCCTGTTAAAGGTGAGATCATATGGTATTTGTCTTTCACTGCCTGGCTTATTTCATTTAGTATAATGCTTTCCATTTGCATCCATGCTGTTGCAAAGGGTAGGAGCTCCTTTTTTCTCTCTGCTGCATAGAATTCCATTGTGTAAATGTACCCTAGTTTTTGGATCCACTCATTTATTGATGGGCAGCTAGGTTGCTTCCAACACTTGGCTATTGTAAATTGTGCTGCTATGAACATTGGGGTGCATGAAATACATTGATGTAAAATTCTGACAATACACTTAATTTTAATCATAGAACTGTTCTAATAGTTTTCATTTCCATGTTACACATGATGGTACATGTGTGGTGAGGGCATGGGCTTGGTTGTCCATTGTGGTGTATGACTGCATTCCAAGCACTCGAGGGAAATTAATGGATTATCAAGAAATGGGAGTAGAAATATACAATCTAAACTTTAAAATGTATGCCTTCAAAATCATACTTTTAATGTTATTTTGGAGAAAAGTATTTTGAAGAAGAAAAACTATCTGCCTCCAAGAAATTGAAATCTAGAAGCTTACACAATTAAAACTATTTGGAAATATGTATTTTACTCTTCTTTATTATTGTCTATATCCAAAAATATCCTCTTTGAACTTCTTTTCTGATTAGCTTCTGTGGCTCTGATGATACTGGGATTTTATGTCTTTTGTTGTAAAAGTTCTTCTGATTTACCTCATCTTTTTGTATAGATATCATTATTTACACAAGACATTAATTAAATACAGACAATAACAGGCAGGAAAAAGACTGCTTGAGATAGGCAGAAACCTCTTTTCTTTTCTTCTGACTCTCAGAAGCAATGTCAGCATAAACTTTATTTTAATGTATAGTTAATTTTAAAAGAAACCCCTTTAAATTACAACTCATTGATTATAAGGTGAAGCTGGGGAAATCTTTTATTTTTTAAGCCTCCTGGGTGATTTTGATCATCAGTCAAGTTTAGAAACTACTGATTAGGATTAATTTCCTAGTAATGTTTAATATGAAACAGGGAGAAAGTGGAAATTTTTTTAAGTAAAAAAATCTTTGGAGATGACATAACTTTTGTTTTATTTAAAGAATGTGTTTTAAGAACAGTGTCTCTTGCCTTTCTGTTAAGATTCAGTGATGACTTGGCTAAAATCACCTTCGGGATGGATTCAGAAGACCCAAAAGATACAGTGGTGAAATGCGATTAGCAAGCTGTAGTGGAGGGTCACAAATGTGTGATTTTGAAGTCTCTTCCATTTGAAACCAATTTTCGGGGTCTTGAATTCTATCCAGTATGTACTACCCTGCAAATGGAAAGCTTAAACTGGAGCGGTATAATTAGGGTAAGCCATTGCATCTGCACTTGTGTCGCAGCAACTGAATTTGAAACCAGCTGCAAAATGGTGACTAATCTTTCTGGCAAGCCCTCATGAGAGTGCAGTACAATAAGCCAGCTTCAGCCTCATGAGCACGTGTTTCTGCAGCTCGCCTTGGAGCAGGTGATGGGGATGATGCAATCTGATTATACTTTCGAATGTATTCTAACCACAGTCAATAGTTGAGTCTCGCAAGGGATTTCACAAAAGACCTCAAACCAACTCTTGTGTTTTTTTCAGATAGTTTCAACTATAGAAGGCCATAGCAACTAATATATATTTTTTCACCTTAGTAACTATAGTACTTGTAGAACCTTATGATCTCAAATTTGGAAAGTTTTAATTAATTTTTACATGTGAAATGAAGATGAGAAAAATAATGTGGAAAGAAGAAAGTACTTGAACTTGGAGCTCTTATTCAGAATTGTTCATGGTTACTTACACTGATCAATTAAAATGATTGAACTGCCCAGACTGCTTAATTCTGTAGGAGGTGATGAATCAGTATTTTGGTGGTACCTAACCTTTCCATATTTAGAGATACACCTTCTTAGCTATATAACCTGTTCTGACGAGGTGATATTTAACAGTATTTTGAACATTAAAGGTGTTTAATAAATACTCAGCTTGACTTGGACTTGAGCCTTTATTTTTCATCCTTAAGAGGAATAATGTTTCTTCTTCTAGTGTGGCACAGAGGGATGTGGTGAGGATGAATAAAGCCATCTGTTTGTAATCTTTGGAAAAAAGTGTGACAGGACCTAACATATATTCACAAGTATTACTTCAAATGAGTAGTTCAGAAATAGAATGTTTAGAAATTGCTTGTTAATCTTAAATTTAAATACTAAAAAGATATAGCTTGAAATAAAGGACATAAACTCCATGAGGCCTTTAAAATAGAATTTGCAAAATATGTACCCCTGAGAATTAAAGGGAGAAAAGGGGTGTAAAAATCTCATACTTGATGATACTTGAACTTAGTGTACATTAGAATTGTTTTGGATGCTTGTCAGAAGAGCATATGCCTGGGCCTCCTCCCACCAATTCGGATTTCGTAGGCTTGGAGTGAGTCCCAGGCACCTGTGATTTTAATCATCTCCCTCCCTAGCCCTCTCACTTAATGATTTTGATATACACCAGCATGAGAGAAACTCTAACCAAGACAACTATAGTGTTATAGACTACTAAGTATAAGTGTGCTATTATAATATAGATTACTAAGCTTCCTAATTCACAAATGAAAGAAAAATTTTCATTGCCATTAGGAAAAATAAACTTTTCACGTGGTAATTATACATGGCTTTTAAAAAAACATAATTATTGTGTTCAACTGTGATTTTATAGAAGCAGCCAATACATGTTTTCATACATTTCTATTTAACCTCTTGATATAAATAAAGGGCATTTTACTGAAGAATTAAAAATCTTTGGTGATGTCAGCTGAGTGCAGGTATGCTGCCTTCCAGTAATCTGAGTTTGTAGAAACATAGTATTGAGCCTACCTGGAGAACTGTGTGGCTAGCATGTGTCATGGGTTGTCTTGTGTCCCCCAACAAGATATGTTTAAAACCTAACCTTCAGTACCTGGGAACATGACCTTGTTTGGAAACATAGCCTTTGCAGATGTAATCAAGTCAAGATGCAGTCACACTCATTACAGCACGTCTTCATTCAGTGACTGGTGTCCTTGTAGGAGCAGGGAATCTTGGATGCAGATGCACACACATGGAGGAGAAGGGCCTTTGATGGCAGAGGCAGAGGTTGGAGTGACGCTGCTCCCAGCCAGAGAACACCAAGTACTGCCAGCGCCCCCAGAAGCTAGGAGGAGGCAAGGAAGCGTCCTTCCCTAGAGACTTCTGAGAGATCATGGCTCTGCTGACACCTGATTTAAAGCTTCCTGCTTCCAGATTTGTGAGAGTACCAATTTCTATTATTTTAATCTACTAAGTTGGTGGTACATTTCAATGGCAGTCCTAGGAAACGAATACACATGTGAATGTCTCCTCTCTTATTTGGATTTTTGACCAAAACTAGATAGAAAAAAACATCTTAAGGTTTCTTTTCTGACATATTTTACAGACACACACACACACACACACACACACACGCTTTGGACCTGCCATCGTGGGCAAGTTGGAATTCTGTTTGTAATGTCAAGGAGCTGGTCTAGTATGGTTGTCAGATGGATCTGTTCTATACCTATATGAGTACAAGCCATAGGTATTTCTGCTATTAGAATCCAGTTTTTCCATAAAAAGGAAGTTTATGTATTTGAATGAGTACGAAATGGTCATATTCAAGATTTGACCTATAGGATATGGAAAAGATTTGGTCATCAGTAGGGACTGCCCACTACAGTGAAAATTTCCTTCTGCCTCAGGGAAGATCTCGGCAGAGCCTGTGAACCAACCTCCTCCTCCTCCCTCTGCTCTTTTGTGACTGCCCGTGAGGATTTGACTTTGGCTGCTGTGTTCCCCATGGTTTCGTCAAGCTCCCCATCCACACCTATTCTCCACTGACCCAGTTTCCAACCCTTAGGGCCTCCATTCTGTTGTAAAACGTGATGGTGAACAGCACCAGCTCGAATCCAGTCACACTGATATGTGGTCAGATATGTCTGCATATCTAGAGTTGCTTTTTTGAGGAATAATTTGGCTTTAACTGTAGCTATCCCTACAGCCACCTCTGCATAGAATACCTCTACCTGGGAAAACCTTGGCTCTGGTACTTCTCTGGTAGAGGACAATAGGCAAGCCATTTAGTCTCTTTGAGTGTCAATTTCCTCATTTATAAAATTAGGGTTATAAAACCTGTTTTAGAGGTGGATGTATGGATTACATGAGTAGCCATATCTGACACACAGAAAGCACTTGAGAAGGTATCTCTGCCTTCTATAAGAATAGTACCAAGATTCCATCATCCTTTTCACCATGTTCAAATATGTATCAATTAATTAACTCATTAACCAATCAATGAATTCAACAGCATTTAAAGTGGACTAGTCACTTCGCTAGGCATTGGGAATAAGTGGTGATTGTGATAGATACAGTCAGCCTTCGTGGTTACTTACAGTCCAGTTGGAGAGACAGACATTAATTGTATGATCGCCCAAATAAGTGTAAAACTATAGCATTGGTATGTGCTGTGACAGCAAATGACCACATGTGGAAGTTTGAGGAAGTCTTCCCTAAGTAAGTAACATTTGAACTGGCAGTGGAAACATGTGGAAGAGTTAGCTGGAGAGGGAGGGGAAGGGAGGGTTCGAGACTGAGGGCACAGCAAATCATGATGTCCCTTGGGTGGAGGGCACACAGCATTCCTGAGTTGGAAAGGAGGTCCTTAGTCTGATGGGCAGAGAGCCAGGAGGGAGTGTTGAACTTGATGAGGTTGTGGAGTTAGGCAGCCCCAGATCAAGTTAGACTTTGTTGGCCCTGATAATGCCTTTATCTTAAGAGAAGTGGGAGCCATTGATGAATGTTAAGCCATGGGTGAGAGTGACAGGAACAAGTACAGGTTTTAAAATACGCTCTTCCATTTTCTTCCTTTAGTGGAGAGGATTATGCCTCTCAGATGGATGCTGCTGATTTTCCCACACACTTGGGACTTCCATGGTCAGGGTTGTCGTTCTCCTGCTGCCACCCTGCTACTTCGGTCCATTTCTTTTCCACCTTATTAATCAAGACACCATCTTCTGAGTTTCATACCACCTGCCGTCCTCTGCCCACCCCAGACGGAGCCCCAGACTTCACAGGGCCCTTCGACTGGGCTTCTTCCTTTTCCCAGCTCCTGTGGTCAGACTGGGCAGCTCTGACATCCGTGACAATGCCCTCACTAACACTCCAACCTCAATCCCTTATGTTCCAAAGACTTTCTTTACCAATGACTTTGTACTGTCTCTGCTCTGGCAGTTCTCTGCTGTGGCCTTGCTCTAGATTATGTGACCATTCAGAATCATGCTTCCTCTGAAATCTTAAATCTTTAACCCAGAAACCCTATTCTCAGATGTCAGCTTGTCTCTCTCTCATGCCACTACTCCTGCCTGTTCATCTAACTCATTGACAGCTTTTATGTGCTCAGTCTCTCACATTCCTGCCTTCTTTTTGTATCCAGTTTGGAGCCTGTGGGCGATCATTGTGGTACTGTGAGATCAGGTCTGTCAGTTATTTAGGTCCCTGCCAGTTTTCAGCTTTGGATAGGCCTTGTCTTTCCCTTTTATCCCCCTGCTCCCACACTGCTGATCATTCCCGGGGAAAATCATAATTATGTTTATGAGCACTATAATGCATTTTTGCCTTCTGGTTATCTGAGCGTCAACTCTCTTCAGTCCTTTTTCATCAATTTAATCTTAACAGAGTGGGTGCACATTGGAATCACCTAGGAGTGTTCTAAAAAATACCAATGCCTTGGTTCCATCCCTAGGGATTCTGATGTAAGTGGCCTGGAGTGCACGGCCCAGTGACGTAGACACTCCGCAGGTGAGTGTAATGTGCAGTCGAGGTTGAAAGCCACTGCGTTAACATGCCTGCAGAGGCCCGTGGACACGTCTCCTTCTTCTTTTGCTTTCTGCCTACGCTTACGTTAGCAGATCATCTTACCTCATCACACCTTTCTTTCTTTTTCTACGTCTATTTGCTTTTAGTTGTATCCCTGGTTGCCTAGTTCTTTCCGTTTTTTAGAGTAAAAACAGACTGCCTACAACCTAATATTTGACTCCTTCAAAGGTACACTGGGTATTAGTCTTTTTCTCCTCTACTCCTGATCTGAGCTGGATGATCTGAATGGGTAGGTTCAAAAGGTAGGCATGTAGCCCTGACCGGTGAGTCTTAGTTGGTTGGAACGTTGTCCTGTAAACTGAAAGGTCGTGGGTTGGATTCCCAGTCAGGGTACACAACTAGGTTGCAGGTTCGATCCCCTGGTTGGGGCGCCTGTGAGAGGCAACCAATTAATATTTCTCTCTCAGATTGATGCTTCTGTTCCTCTCTTCTTCCCTCCCCTTCTCTCTGAAATCAATAAGTGTGCCCTTAGGTGAAGATTAAAAAAAATAAGTATATAAAAAGTAGGCATGTAGTGATAAGCACACATTTTTCTCTTAGAAACAAAATGAAGCAGAATATTGAAAGCTGATGATTTTTAACACAAATAACATTTGATGAAATATAGTGAGATGTGATAGCTGAAAGATGGTTTGGACTGGGAGGGGAGGCTGTGGGAGTGGAGGCTTTTTCTATGTTATACTAAAATTGTTGGAAGTTTGATTTTCAAATACTTTGCAAGTGTTTCTCTTCGTAGTGGAAGATAATGATCAAATATATATGTTAGTAGAACTGTGGTAGCGGTGTGGGGCATGACCTGCAGAGGAAACAGGTTTGAGATGTGAAGACAGTGGGGAGCCCTCTGTGGTGGTCAAGGCATAAAGTGGTGACATGGAACCACTGGGCTGGAACCAGCCCGGGGGCTGGATGGGTAGCAGTGAAGAGGAGAGGGGGATGACAGCTTCTAGAGATATTTTTAGGGGTAGAATCAAGAGGACAGGGTCATGTTACCTTTCAGAGTATTAATTATGTCAAAGACTCACATATAGTATACGAGCACATGGTAATTAACCCAAAAGATTCTTTGCTAAATTGCCTATTTATTTATATGCTGTACGAGTGCTAAAACAAAATTACCATGAACTAGGTGGCTTATACACAACAGAAATATATTTTTCACAGTTCTGGAAGATAGGACGTCCATGGTCAAGGTGCTGTCAGATTCGGTGGCTGTGAGATCCCACTTTCTGGTTTGCAAAAGTCATCTTCTAGCTGTGTCCGCACCTGGTGTGGGGGAAGGGATCTCTCCAGGGTCTCTTACAAAGGCACTCATTCCGTATGCAAGGCTCTATATTATGACCCAGTCGCCTCCCAAAGGCTCCACATCCAAATACCATCACCTTGGAGGTAGGGTTTTAACATAACACATTTTGGGGAGACGCAAACATTTCATCTATAGCACTGCCCCAATAAAAGAGACTTTTCTTTAAAAAAAAAAAAAACTTTTGAGAATATAAATCTCTTCTCTGGAATGTAATGTTTGACCAAATTTGAAATATGCTAATTTGATTACTGTTAGAGAATGTTTTTGTGGTCTATTAAAATGTATGAAAGAAGACTTTAGTATAAAAATATCATGATCAGGAGAGGTGTAGTGGAAGGGTTTAGACTGTGGACACAAACTGGGTTTGAAACTTGGCTTGTACCATAACTGGATTTGAAGCTTGACTCCTGCCCTAACTAACCTGGTGATCTTGGGCAAGTTGCTCAGTGATGCTAAGCTTCATTTTTCTTATTTGTAAAGTAGAGAAAGTAAGAGGATCCATCTCATAGGATTGAGAGGAATATCTGGGATAAATATTAGCTACTATTATTTTGTGTTATATAGTCGATTTTAGAGATTCTTTCAGCTCGGATAACTTGCTCTAGCCATTGAGATTCACTAGAATATAATTTAGTAAGCAAATGCTATGAGTAATTCATGTCCCTTTTAGGAAAATATTTATTGGCCAAGCATTTGCAAACTGATCTGTTTGACTCTTGGTAAACGTAAAACAAATTGATTCTCCTATGAAGTTGGAGTTGAGCATTTTTTCCTGAAATTTTTGTGTTGTCCTTGATGGCTTTAGTCAACAAATTCTGCAAAAAGCAAAAAGGTAGGCAGAACAGGAAAGGGAAAAGTACATGTAGTTTTTGGATCTTCAGTGTTCCAGTCCTTCTATTTCCAATAGTTCCATGAATTCATCCTGGCAATAGCTTCCTTTTTGTTGATTACTGGTGTCCTAGTTATCTTTTGCTGTGTAATGAGCTCAGAAACTTAGTGGTCTAAAACAATAGTAATGTTGTTATCTCTCACGTCTCTGTGGGTTAAGTGGGCTTAGCTGGGCAGTTCTTGGTGTTCTTTCATGTGGTTGTAATCAAGTGTTGGCTGCGGTTGCTGTCATTACAGAGCTCGACTGGGCTTGATGTCCAGAGTAGTTTACTCACATGGCAGCCAGTTGATGCTGGCTGAAGCTAAGGCTGTGGAAAAGAATACCTCTATAGCCCCTTCATATTTCTTGATTTTCTCATGAAATGGTGGCTGGATGCTAAGAAGAACTGCAATTAGAAACTCAAGAAGTAGAAGCTGCCAGGCCCTTTAAGAGCTACACCTGGAACTGGGGCAAGCGTCACTTCCGCCATGTTGCCTTGGTCAAAGCAGCACACGGTGTTCCCAGATTCAAGGGTGCAGAGAATAAATACTGGCTCTGAGTGGGGAAATGCTGCTAAAGAACATACGCGATGGGAGATAGTGTGGCCAGCTTTAGAAACTAAAATTTGTCACAATCAGTGAGAAGAGGAAAGGTAGAGAAGTTATAGAAACTACCAATATTCTTATCACATTAAAAATTAATACATTTTATTTTGGAATATTTTAGATTTACAGAAAAACTGTAAAAATAGTACCCTGTGTGTGCAGGGTGTTCTCAGTGTCTTTCATTCACATTTTATGTACACTTTATCTGTATTTTACCAGTTTTTCCACTAATGTCTTTTTTTTTCTTTTTGTACCAGGACTGAATCCAGGGTATTACATTGTCTCTAGCCACCTTCTGTTTTAACATGTTAGCCAATCTCTCTTATACCGATTGTTTTCCTTTCACAACCCATTAGGAAATGGCTTACTTATGAATATGCATCTTTATAAGTAGTAATATTTTTAAAAATATAGACCAAGTCAATCGGAGATTTAGTGATTTCTAAAATACATGTTAGTCTTTTAAGATGCTGTAAAGTGTTTTGAAATGAGTCACCATTAGTCCCCTAACATGGGAAAGATAATAAAATTTCTAATTATATAACAACATAGCCATTTTGAGTGCTTTTAAAATATTCATGTTAACTTTAAACCTTAATCTTTGTTGTATTTGTGACAGAAAAAAAATTTAAATGGCTTAAATCAGTGTGAATAAGACTTTAACATTGCCGCTTAAATTTATGGACTTCAACATAATCACCATTTTTTGGTGATCCAAATTTCAGTCCGATTTTCCACCTCATTGAAAACATTCCCCAGCTGCTGCCGAGGGATTTCGTCAACTGCGTGCATGATCCTGGCTCGAAGTTCCTTTAAAGAATGCGGTCTGGATGAATACGCGGCAGTTTTAACAGAGTCCCATAAAATATAGTTCAGTGGGATAGGTCAAGTTTAAAGTTGCACAAGGATTTCATAAACACCCTGAGTAGATGGGCACTAAAACTTTGAATGTGTTATATGGAAAAACCTTATAAAGGATGGCAGTGTTCCAAGCATAGATTAAGTTGGTCATCTATGAAACAATTCCTGCTACTGATGGTTCTTAATAGTACCACCTGCTAGTTCTTTCATATTAAATTGTGTGAAATAACACATTCTGTAAACTGATGAACTACTTATTTATTTAATAAATCCATCAATGAAAGAAACTTCTGTCATGAGAAATGGAGTTATTTATTGGACCCAAAAGGTCTTAAGCCAGAAATGTCAGGCATTTTGTTTGGACAAAGACCGTTATAATCTGGCATTGTTTTCTAAAACAGCAGCAAGTAACACACCATACCCAGTTGGTGTGTTTGTCTTTTATCTGGCAGGAAACTCAGAATCTCAGGGTAGTCAGCTGAACGCCATGTTAAATCTCAGGAAAACACCAGTGGTCTTGGTGTACAGTTTTGAAGATACCACTAGGCTGTGAGTGTGCACTGAAGACTGATTTTGGTGCTTCACTGATGCATTTCCTTTGTCAATTTTATTTATTGGTTTAGTGGGAGTGTCTTTCACTCAGCCATGATGGTTGTCATCCTAGAAAACAAAGCAAACCAATACAGACTTCATATTCCCAATTAGAATGGTGGTCCCCTTGTTAGAAGAGACATTGGTCATGTTTTGAAATTAGTATGGCCCCATGAAATGGATGGTCAGCAGAAGACATCAGCAGTGTGTGGTGACTATGCCAGCACAGGCTGGTCATTTTGCCAGACATTGACGGGATTAATCCCAGGCAGTTTTTACTACTAGACAGTCAAGTCAATTGAAGTTATATATTCTGCTAAAATACCTCAATGGTTCTCAACTCTTGTTGCTAAACCTCTCTTTAAATGTATTGAAAACATGTGAGTTGCTTATACTTATGTATTTTATATGCTTAACATGCTCCATTTGTATTTGGAACTATCGATACTAAATACCACACACCAAGACAAATTTCTCATTTACTAATAAAATTATAGATTTCTTTCATACATGATATGAGTATTCTATTTAGAGAAGATATATGAGTATAATTTCTGGTTCTTTTAGGTAATCCTGGACTTTAATTTCCTTGCATTTTTCAAAGGGTTGTAATTGTTGTTTTCATTTTTTGGATATTATTAAGAATTAGCAGTGTATGCTTTAAATCCCAAGTATAGGGTTATTCTTCCACACCTTTAAATTTTTTTTCTTGATCTATGTTATTATTATCACAGTTATTCTGAAGTTACTGTAGGGCTGTAAGCTTAAATTAGAAAATATTCCTTTTGAGATACATCCCTAGCTCTGCAATTGTCCTAGTTCTGTAAGCTGTTAGCTCCTGGAGACTCAGAGCTGAGTCTGCATTGGTGTGGTGTCAGGAACGCTAGCCCAAATTAAGGTGGTAGGGTTACCCTGGTGTGGATGTGAAGCTTTTCTCAGTTCCCAGAAATTCTTTGGTTCCTATGTCTTGAGGTTGTAGCTAACGTTCATTTATTATTGTTAAGGTTTTTAATTTGAACTAAATAACCCTTAAGAAGTTCATGAATATAAAAATCTTACGGTTTTGAAATTATCTTCTCTGATTCATTAAGCTATATTTTGGTGCTTTTATTTACCAGAGTTACATCTCTCCCCTTATTCAGCTTTCACTTAAGTAAATCAGAAAGATTTATTACTCCTCATTTTATGGAAGAGTATAGAATTGTTACTGTGCATCCGAGGTTTCGTCATAAATACTCAAGATTGTGAAGAACATGGTTAAAATGAAGCCTGTCATCCCACCATGCTGAAACCGAATGTCTAGCCTGAGAGGATGTTATGACCTTGCTCATTTTCCATTCTCCCTCTTAAAATGAAAGAGTTATCTATTATTTTCACTAAATTTTGTTACTACCTTATGATATATATTTGTTCTTTGAAGCCAAATGAAATGCCAACTGACTTAATTTTTTTTTCATTTAAATAGCAATGTTTTGAACCCCAAATGTATTAACTAAAAATGCTTTGCAATCTTTCACAATGTTCAGGAAATATGCAAGGCTTAAGGTTGATACTGAAAAGCATTTTCATTCAGTTTGAATTGTATTGTATAGTAAATATAATATTATAAAGTGTTTTGTTTATACTGCTAAAATGTGCTTAATAAATGTGAGTGTATGTGAACAGGGTGGTGTTATTTTAGCATTTTCTACTGTGGAACATTTGGGTTTCATAAAACCAATGGTGTAAAAAAATTTCCAGGAACACATCAAATAAATTACTATTTAATAGACAGTAATTTGTCCATGAAGAGTGATTATGCCTTAAGTGAATATTGTTGCAAGGGCAGTCAAAGAGAAAAGTTGACATTGGGTGATTGACAGCATACCAACTCTTGAGGGCCCAGATACTGCAGTGAGAAATAACCCATCAAGGTGTCAGATTTGAAGGAAAGGTTATAATCTAAAGGTAATATTTAAATATGCAACTATATTGTACCTTAAAACTTTATATGTATACAGATGTATGTATGTATATGTCTGTGTGTATGTTCAAGGTCTGTCCAAAAGGTATCCAGCCATGTAATGTGAAAAATAGAGACATTTCTTGAAGAAGATACAAAATACAAGAAACATACATATGGGACAATGATACTTCAGTCCCCTTCAAGGCAGGCACTTTAGGACCTCCTATAGTTCTCCCAATTGCCATCAGCTGCCTGTCATATTTTCCTGAATCTCATTGATGGTCTGAAATCTCTTCCCTTTCGAAGGTGATTTTAGTTGTGGGAAAAGCCAGAAGTCTCAGGGTGCCGAATCTGGGCTGTAGGGGAGCCGAGTCACCTGAATGATTTGATTTTTTGCAAAAAAACTCTGCATGACACGTGATGCATGAGCAGGTGCATTGTCATGATGAAGCTGCCAGTCACCGGTTGCCCATAGCTGTGGCCTTGTGAATCATCTGAATAGTTTCTGTGGAGGAATATTCAAGCTTAATGCAAAATTAGATGCAGATTCTTTGCTGTCCTTGCTCAGTCATTTTGAGTGTGATAGCCACACAGTACACATGCTCACTCAACAGCATCTCCCACCCCCACTGACTAGTACAGTGAAGTTGTCATTGTTCACACATGTGCATTCCAGTCCACTCTCCTTAGCTGTTAGGTTATATCAATGTTGCACAAACTGTTCTCATTATATTAACAGTGGCTGGACCTTTCCCAGTCAGACACACTGAAATCTTCTGCAAACATTTAAAAGTCTATAAAAGGCCCTCTTAATTTGTTATACACAATTCTTGGAGAACCACTGGGGACCCCACATCCTCATCCCACCTGCAGATATTAATTCCTATATAGGTAGTTTTGATTATTTTGATTCAAAAGTTTTACCCTTAGTTTCCCCAAAGGCTGCCTCACTCAATCAGGAGGACTTTGGAACACCCATGAATTATCTTCCATAGAATTTTTGCAATAGCAGTGGTAGTCTTGGAAGATTGTGTCAGCATTAGGAATGAATCTCTCATTATCTGTCCGTGACTGGAGAACTGCTTTCTCTGATAAAATCTTATATCTCCTGGTAAAAGGGAAACTGTGGTATTGTTTACAAAGAACTTTGACATTTGGTGAGAGAGTGTGTTATCTTTTGAACATTGCAGTAAAGTGCATCAAATGGATTTTTGTGGTGTCCTTTCCAATTACTACAACGAATCCTTTTGGGGCAAAGGCTTCCCTAATTGTAGTTGTGGTTTTCAGTGTGCTCAGGACTTCGTTCAGCTGCATTTAAGTCCCAAGGATAAATCAGCCATTTCTTCCCTCAGTATGAATGTTACATATCGTGATTTGAAAAGTTTGGTCTTTGGAGATGTCTGCTGGTCAGATCCTCTTCTTGAGACTGAACCTTTTGGATTTTTGCATCTCAGTTTTGAGATTGCCACATTTCTTCCTCTGAAGTTTCACCTTTTGTGCTAAACCGTGTACAGTATCTTTAGGTCCCAGCTCTATGTTTCCACCTCCTGGTGTGATGAAGGCAGATTTAAATGCCTCTTTCACCTGTTGAGTTCCTACTTCTGCCCTTAGATGGAGGAGTTCTGTTTATATAAATTGTGTCTGTTCATGCAGTCCTTTCCAGGATTCAGTTGCTTTTATTTTATTACATTGTGCTCTTCAAATCATCTTATTGATGTAGGTGGTCTGATGTACATGATAGCTCTTACTGTTTTCATTTTGCACTATTGTGTTTTGTTTTTTCAGCTAATAGAGTTCCTGTAAGTGTTTCTTCCAAATACCTTAATGTTCACTGCAGCGTTATTTACTATCACCAACATATTGAAGAAGCCCAAGTGTCCATCAGTAGATGAGTGGGTAAAACAACTATAGGACATTTACACAATGGAATACTACTTGACCATAAAAAAAAAAATTACCCTTTGTGGCAACATGGATGGACCTGGAGAGCATTATGCTAGTGAAATAAGCCAGTCAGAGAAAGACAAATACCATATGATCGCACTCATATGTGGAATCTAATGAACAAACAACTAACAAGCAAAATAGAAACAGACTGATAGGGAGCAGGGTGACAGCTGTGGGGAGGGATTATGGGGTCAGAGGACTGAGGGAAAAGGATTTATGGACAGGGACAACAGTGTGGTGACTGCAGGGGAAATGTGGATACAAAGTGGATAAGTGGTAATGGAAAAAATGCAATAAAAGGATATTAATTTTTTTTAAAAATTATTGAATTGATTTGAGTGACATTGGTTAATAAAATTATATAGGTTTCAAGTGTACAATACATCATCTGTGAGAGCTCTGTCTCTTTGAATCCTAAGATTCTTTGTTAATGTCTTCATATAGAGTAACAGGGCAAAATATGAAGTAATGGACTCATTTCTCAGTGTATTGAGATGGGAGCTGCTGTGTCTACAGAGCTTTTCCACAAGTCAGAAGGCAGGTGTCATTCCCCACCAATGTGTCCAGGACAGTGGGAGCCAGGCTGCCAGCGGCTGCCCACAGAGCCATGACATTCCATTCCCCACAGTAGGAAAAAAACTGAGGTGGACTGAGGTGACCCGGCCCCGGGGCTCCCCACAGAGCCCACTGCTCCTCCAGCCATGGTAGCTTCCATCCTCGGTGAGGACACTCCTCTCCTTCGCTTGGGCCATGCCCCTGCCCACACAGTTCTTTAAAATTACATTTTGAGAATCCTGTAGCGTTTGGAAAGAAGGGAGTTAAGCTTACAAAAAGATATATAATTATTGCATGTTAATTTAGGGGGAAAACCCATTGTCTCAGTGATCTCAGGCATCTGGATCTGAATCTTAGCTCTGCTACTTGTCAGCGGAGACTTTGGTGACTTAATTAACCTCAGTGGGCTTCAGTGTCCTCAGCTGTGAAAGGAGGATGAGGACATGGCCTCAGCAGGGCTGTGGGTCTGATCATTTACATGAAATACACAGCCCAGTGCTGGGCACCAAACGGGTGCTCGCTCAGGAGCAGCGTCTCCTCACCAGCAGACAGCTGGGGTTCCGCCCACCCCGCCCCACACCGAGCCAAGCCCACCGCCACATCTTAAATTGGGGTTTGGTTTGGTTTTGCTTGTTTAATCTCTAGAGCAAATAACGTTTAGTCACATGTGAGATGAAAAGCCTGGAGAAAACCAACTGCCACCACAATATAGGCTAAACACAAAATCAGTAGGAAATACTCAGTACTATTGAGTTCATTTCCCCTGTGACGGTTCTCTTTCTTTATTTTGGTGACACACCAGTGGCTGTACTTTTAATGTATAGACCGAGATTTATGAAGTTTTAATTATGCTTATGTTTTCATCTATCAGAAAATGGTGGACTTTGCTTTGCTTTTGCTACATTTGTCTCCTGGAAGCATGGTGTATTGTCTTTGTATGTGTAGTAACTTAAGAGAGTGTGGAATGTGGGCAGGTAGCATACTTTTTTATTAGCCAAATTTTAAGATAAAATGTTGAAACAACATAAGGTTGGTACATTTGCTTCTTTTTAACTAATCTTGAATATTTTCTTTTTCTTGAAATGAAATCAGTTTCCTTGGCTTTGCCTCTCATCTCTTTTGCATGTTCCAGATAAACGTCTATTGATTTGACTTACAGAACTCATTTTGGAGTGTAATCTAGGTTTTCCTTTCTGAATGGTGCTCCCCTGAATGGTCATTGTGATGTATAGAGGATTATAATTACTTTGAATTGATAAAAGGATCTGTAAAATATTAAACAATAGTTAACTATTGAAGGAATTAATCCAGCTTATTAAAGATGTTTATTTAACATATCACCAAGACCCAGTATAAGCCCTGGAAAAATTTGCTGTGCTTTATGAAATTTTTCCAGTATGGGAATTGTCTTGCTGAACTTGAAAATGAAACAAACAAAACAGAAACTTGTCTCCCTGTACCCATGGTACCAAAATGTAAATCATCGCTGTATTCACCGAGTCAAAAATTAAATAATCTCTATTTGAGTTGGATACCCCCAGTTGGTATTTGACTGTTAACCGCTAGTTCAGTCAGGACCTGGTGATATTAATAGACTATTGTTCAAGGTCAGTTGACACTAGGTTGTTGCATCAATATTAAAGTATTATATAATAATATGGAGTGTAAAAACTTCTATTAAGCAACGAATATGAATGAACTTTATTTGTCATTGTAACCAAATATGGTATAGTTTATGGTTAAATAATCAAATGGCATGCATCAGAAAATTTTCTTGCATTAGCTTTACTAATAATTTCTCCATTTTCTGAATTAAAAGCTGTAGCTACCTCACAACAATGCATGTAAGCATTTCTTTATGTGTTTTTCCTGCTTTCCTATTTCCTGCTGATCAGAACCCTCAGCCTTTCTCCTGTCTGGGATGGTGCTGATGTTCAAAAACATCACTGTCTTTACTGCGGATGGTCAAATGCCAACATTTCTTTTACATCTGCCATGTATAGTTACCTTGACATGGCTGCATTTAGAATTACCATAGTTTGCCATGTATAATGAGCACTTTTTTACTCAAATTTTTTAGGGAAAAATAAGGATGCACATTATACATGGGTAGTACTAATTCTGTATCTATATAAATGTTTTTAATTCTTTTATTTATGCTTATGTGTTAAAAGTGTAACTGTAGAAAGCAATCACAATATTCACATGCAAAATAATACCCTGGAATACGACAATCAGCTTTGTTTTTAAATATAAATAAATGAATGAATTAATTAAAAAATTAAAATTGAAGATTTTTTTCCCTGAAAGTTTGGGCCAAAAATGTGGGTACGCAGTATACACGGGAGTACATTATACACAGCAAAATATGGTAGATTGTAGCTGGAGGAGGTGGAGCCATTGGTTTCAGAGCCAGTGTTCCCAGGTGAGATAGATAATGGGTGAAGGAAATAAAAAAGAGAGGGTATAGGGAATGAAATCCTGTGGTTTGGATTCCTGAAAGAACTGGTAGAAACTTTAGGGAAAAGGGTAAGAAATTATTTTTACTTCTCAGCACCTTTACTTAGGCACAATATCTGAACAAATTATAAACTTTTTTTTCTTTTCTTTTCTTTTTTTTTATTTTAATCATTGTTCAAGTACAGTTTTTTCTCTTTTACTCCCATTCCAGCCCACGCACCCAACCCTCCCCACTTCCCTCCCATTACCACCCTCCCGCTAGTTTTTGTCCATGTGTCCTTTAAATTTGTTACTGTAAACCCTTCCCATTCTCCCCTGAAATTCCCTCTTCTCTCCCCTCTGGTCACTGTCAGCCTGTCCTCCATTTCAGTGTCTTTGGTTATATTTTGCTTGTTTCTTTGTTTTGTTGTTTAGGTTCCTGTTAAAGGTGAGATCATATGGTATTTGTCTTTCACTGCCTGGCTTGTTTCGCTTAGCATAATGCTTTCCAGCTCCGTCCATGCTGTTGCAAAGTGTAGGAGCTCCTTCTTTCTTTCTGCTGCATAGAATTCCATTGTGTAAATATACCATAGTTTTTTGATCCATTCATTTACTGATGGGCATCTAGGTTGCTTCCAGCATCTAGCTATTGTAAATTGTGCTGCTATGAACATCGGGGTGCAAAGGTTCTTTTGTATTGGTGTTTTAGTGTTCTTAGGATATAGTCCCAACAGTGGAATTGCTGGGTCAAAAGGCAGATCCATTTTTAGTTTTCTGAGGAAGTTCCATAGTGTTTTCCATAGTGGTTGTACCGGTCTGCAGTCCCACCAAATTATAAACTTCTAAAATATTTCTGGTGTTGCTTAATTGTGACATAAGTATACTTTAAGTAATCTTGGTTAATGTATTTTTAAAGGAGGCATTTAGCAGTTTGTTAAAATATCAAATTTTAAGTTGACAGATCACAGATGGGACCATATAGTAAATACTTAGTAAGGAATGGTGGCCATCAGCAGGCATTTGAGGTTTAATCACATAGTCAATCTCTGTCTCAGTATCTACCTCACCTGGTCCTTGTGAAATTCACCATGTTATCAGGAACTTACTGTAACCCCAGGTGAGATTAGGTATTTTTTCCCATTCCTAATGACTGCCCTTTTCATGTAGCGTGCAACAAAATATAGTTGACTCTTGAACAGAACGAGTTTGAACTGTGCAGGTCTACTTATACGTGGATTTCCCCCCATAAATTTATAGTCAGCCCTCCATAGTATTCTGGGTTTCACATCCGTAGATTCAGCCAACCTCTGATTGTGAACAGTATTTTGGATTTGAGGTTGGGAATCCATGGTTGCAGAGGGTTGACTGTGTGCATCATCCTATGCCACTTTTTACAAGGACTAAAGCATCCGCAGATTTTGGTTCCCATTGGGGGCAGGGGGACCTGGAAGCCCTCATCCAGGGATACCAGAATGACTGTAGTTAAGTTTGGGGGGAGTCAAAGGTTATACACAGATTTTCAACTACATGGGGGTTGGCACTCCTAACCTAACCCTAGCATTGTTCAAGGGTCAACTGTAGAACACTTCTTTGTAACAAGTATCAGTAGCTCAACATGCATTTCTTTGGAGTAATTGATTATTTACTTTTCTGTGGTATGATTTTAACCTCCACAACTTTGCTGTCTAAAAATGATCAGAAATACTTTAAAAACTTAAATCCTCCAAGATCTACTTTGTCTGAAGAAAACTAATTGGCATTCCTAATGACATGGCAAATCAAGCAGTAACTTTAGAAAATCTGGAAATTTATATTGGGGTTAAAAGTGCTTAGTATTTCTTGAAATAATGTGTATAAAAATGGAACCTGAATTTACACTAATCAAGATATTTCATGATCTTCAGAGAAATTATAAGATTTATAAATATTTGGAATGATGATGAACTCATGAAGAGCAGATGAAATGACCCAGCTTGCCCTGACCGCGTGGCTCAGTTGGTTAGAGTGTCATCCTGATACGCCATGGTTGCGGGTTTGATCCCTGGTCAGAGCACATAAAAGAATCAACCAGTGAAGGCATGAATAAGTGGAACAACAAATCGATGTTTCTCTCTCTCCCTTCCTCTCTCTAATAAGTTTTTTAAAAAGGGAGAGAGAGAGAGAAAAAAATGAGCCAGCTTGCCATTGATTAGTTAGAGAAACTTAAAAAGACGTTCAGATTCTATATATTTGTCTCTACATAGGGGAGCACAGGAAGATTAAGAGGACTTTACTGAAGAGAAATGAATAAGCTTCATAGGTCCCATGTCACTGGGAAAAATGGGAATGCAGTTAAATAAGTTAGGACTGTTAAAAGCATCTAATTACTATATGATGAACCCCCTTTTTTCCCTTAAATAGGAGCATAATTATTAAAAGTTCTTGAAACCCTGGAATTGCAGCTACTTTTAAGGCATGAGGCAGATTTGAAATTCTGAGCAGCAGGCTAAAACTTTCATTTGAAAACTGCTCAGTAGCAAATTTTAATATGAAACAAACAAAAAAATCCATTTGGTCCAAACCTGTGTTATTTATTTTTATTTTTTGCATTTACCTCAATCGATTCATGACTATCTTTTGTAATAACAACCTTAAAAAGATAATAGTGATAGCAATCACTAGATTCCTTAATCATTTTATTTTCTTTGGATCTTATCCAGCATCCCTTTATGTCTTGACTTGTAACTACCAAAATTAAAGACAATTTGAGAGCAGAAATATGCTTCAAGTCTTCCTCACCTGATAATGAAATCAGGAATTCATTGTTTCTGTAAATCCTCATTAAACTCTAACTTTTAAGACTAATTTTTTTTTGCACTCCATTCATTTGGTGAAACATTAATTAAGCTAATGGCAGGGCAGCATCTCCCAGAGCCACTCTGAGTCAGTCCCTGAGCAATAGCACACATTATTAACCTCTTCAGGTTTTAGAGCCCCTATTTTGCTCGATGAAGCAGTAATTTCAGGGAATAGCATTTAATGAAGTTTCCCCAGGTGTTGAACTTTCTAGGAGAACTTTGAATTCCTTTTAAGTGCAAGGAAAAAATAAAGAAGGTTTTTTGTTGTTGTTTAAAAAAACATTTTTAATGCTGTGAATTAAAACAGAATGTTGGTTGAGGTCCTCAATGCTTATTGAGCCAATATTAACCTGAATCATCGTGACCATTGGCTTACTGAAAAACAGGTGTGGACTTCTCAGTTAACTGCAATTGATATGATAAGTAAGTACTGAGCAAAACCTGCATTTCTTTTTCATCTGAAAATGGGACTATTGTTGTGCGTGGGTCACCGGCCAGCAGTGACCACGGAACGCTGTGGATGGCTTGCCGAAAAACACGCGAGAAACAAACACACACTTGCACAGAGACAGACCAGTTTCTGTGGGGAAGTAGGGACGAGATGGCCACCCCCCCTAGTGGGGAGGGCCCTGATTTACCGTCCATACATGCTTTTATTGGGCTCATTTTGCATAATAATTCAGGTAAAGTACAGTACTTATCAGGGGGAAGTAAGGAACTATAGAAAACAAGGAACTCTTCTGGTCTATTGAGTCGGGGTCAAAGAGCTGTAAGACTTTGAGGAACAAACTTCCTCCTTGGACCCCTCTCATTCAACTGAGAGCATCCTAAACAAAGAAGGTTTCACAGTAATTTACATGTTCTTTCTTAGGCCTGATCACCCAGGGAATCTGCCCTTTCAGCACAGAGCTGCACCACCCTGTCATTGTTTCAGGCTTAGCATGGGAACTAAAGCAATAAGGAGATTTTCTCCCAGAGATGAGAACTCAGGCTATGTCAAAGCCGAGGAGCAAGGGTCCGGCACCCTCTTTTGCTGCAGCCCCCAAAGTCCTTCTTTTGGGGGGCCTCCCAAAGTGATCGTGCCTGGCTTAGGTCGTTCCCCCCGTGGGGAATCTTACCCGTCTTTGGCTAACCGACCAAGCTTTTTGGGGTTCAGTTATGAATAAAGCAGCAGAAGCAGCATTCCTGCCAGGGAGACAAGCCCTTGTCTCCTTGCTGGCTTACGGTTCCAAGGGTGTTCCCTTAGCCTTAGCCTAGGCGGGGGTTTCAGCTTCTGATACCAGTCAGGGCAGTTCCCAACAGACTATTATGTCTAAGGCTTTAAACTAACATCACAGATTTTAACACCTTTGTGAAATGATGAAATAAAGTTACTTTTCTATTCCTAAATCAAATGTTTTAATTTTTGATGCAATAAAATTAACCATTTTATAATTATGGCTTTATTGAAGAAAGCTTTCTTACCAACTGTCTCTGAAAACTCAATCATAGTGATAAAATGCTGTCGTCACACCATCACTGACATGAGGCATCTCCTTGTGTACTTGATAGATGCTCAGCAAGTAGTTATTGATATGTTGAGGGTGTATGTGGTAATGGCCTCTTTCTGTGTAATGTTTCCTTTGTAGTCAAATTCTCAACAATTTTTACTGTATTTTAGTTATTAGCTACACTGTTCTATTTGTCTTTAAAAACTATTTTTATTAGATTTAATTCAAATGTCAAAACTTGTGCTAGGAAGATATACTAAAATATGTTCATGTGTGAAGTCTTTCCCTTTTAAACATATACTTTCATATCTTGAACTATTAAAGAAAGAAACAGTTACACTATTTTTTTTTCAGGGCCTGGAAACAGGGAGCTGGAGAAGGGGACTTTTCTCTAAGTAATTCAGCAAATATTTATAAAGTACACCTTCTGAGCCAGATGCTACGCAAAGTATTGATGATGTAGGGACGTGATCCTTGTCTATAAATTTTACAATCTAGTGGACAAGCAAGGCATTTAACGTGTGCATGTGTGTGTGTGTGTATTTACTTAGATTGTCATGAGTGATTTGAAAGAAAAGGATGCTATGAGAGAGAATTTACAAGAGGGAACTAATTTAATTGGCAGAGGCAGTTTAAGGAGGCCTCTTCAAGGAGGTTGTATTTGAACTGAAACTTGAGGGGATGAATCAGGTAGGTAGGCATAAGCGGAGGAAAATGTTCCAGGTAGAGGAGCCGGCATGTGCAAAAGTCTGGAGGCTGTCAGGATTTTGGCTTACTGGGAGACGGGAGAGAAAACCGGCACTGCTGCTCAGATGCAGAGAGGGGGAGCAACGAATGTGGGTGAAGTTGGAGAATGCGCATGTCAGAACATACAAGACTTGCTATTTTGAGTTTTGTTCCAAAGTACAAGGAGAAATTATTGAAGGATTTTTAAGCAGAGGAGTGATAGTATCTGTTTTTGTTTTCATGTAGATATCTCACTGGTTGGTGAAGAGGAGAATGGGTAGGGAGTGGCCTAAAGCAACAATAAACAGTCCAGCTGAGCGGTAGCACTGATGTGGACTACGCTAGTGATAGTAGAAATGGAGAGAAGTGGAAGCATTTTGTATATATGAGTATTTGGGGATTGGATGATGGGTTAAATATGGGGACAAGGATATAATCTGGAATTAATCTCAGTGTCTGGTGGCATGAGCCACAGGGTGGAGGATAAAGAACTCTAGAAAGGAGCAAGTTTGGTGGGAAGATTAAGAGTTTAGTTTCTGGATGAAGTAACTTTTATGTTGTAGTGGAGATTTTTAGCACATGTGTTAAATTTGGGGATTATTAGAATACAGATGGTATTTACATCTTTGTGAATGGATGTGATCACCTAGGGAGGGAAGGTGAACAAAGGGAAACCAGGACCTAACCCAGGGGAACTCTAAAATTTAGAGCTTGACTAGATTGTGTATGGAGAAGTCACAAAAGAGACTGACAAAGAACAGCTAGCGAGGCATGAGGAAAATATTGACAGGAATGAATGCTATGAAAGTTCAAATAAGTTTTTCAGTAAGAATTAGACCCACTCTTGAGTCATATAAGCTTGCATTACTTTTAAAATTGTATGTGTATATACATCTTTTTTTTTTTTCTAGACAATGCCTTTTTATGTATTGGTATCCAAAAATCCAAAATACACTCTAACTTAAGTGAACCAGTGATATAACCTTGGGTGAACTCTCTTTTAAACTAATTTTCCTTAACATACAACTACTATAAAGGTGTTTAAACACACATACTAAATGCATACACAGTGGATAATATATGTCCAACATGCGGAGTGCAAGGAGACATGGCTTTTATAAAGCCTGATGTTTTTAAGTTGCCTCTGTTGTTTGGATTAGTAGAATTTTAAGAAATATAAATATCAAGGTTGCATTTAATTTAGTTTTGATTGTGTATTTGTTCTGGTATCTCACAACTTGGAAAGGTAGGAATTGCTGTGTATAAGTGTTTTATTTCTGCTTCCTGGCTGGGTAATGTAGCTGAACCAATCAGATCTCAGGAATATGTCTGTATTCCCCCTGAACCAATCATATCTTAGGGATATGTCTGCATGCCTCAGCCCTTTTACATTTGTAGTAGCTCATGTGGCTGAATTATCTTGCTAAACGATGGGATGTTTCCTATTGGAAGAATAATAAAATGGAGAGGGCATGGATTTGGATTCAATCTCAGGTCTAATACTTCAGAAAATCTGTACAGGCTGCAGAATCACTTCATCAAATTTTCACATGTATGAAATGCCTATCTGTAATGAATACCTACTTTACAAATATTTTTGTGAAGATAAATGAAATTAAATAGGTACAATGCTTAAGGAAAATATCTTTTATAAAGTGTGCACTTAATAAATGTATATATATTAATTTTATTTAAAATATAGTTTCTGGTGTCTCCTAGTCCTTGCACCTAATGTTCATCAGTAATTATTTTTCTTATTTAAAAAGATTACATTTCTTTTTCATCACAGAAACTGATTTCATCGTACATAATATCATTTGTATTTTATTAAGGGATAATTTATGTTAGTATTTCTCATTCAGCTTCCCAAGGTGCCTTTTCCAAGTTACAACTTTTAAAAGGGTTAATTCTATTAATTAATAAGCCTAACACTTGAACCAAAATTTTTAGATGAAGCAATTTCCATGATCATCAGTTGAAAATTAATATGAATAATCACAGATTTGAAATTCTGTATTCATTTATCTAAAAGATGATTGATGAGAAAGTTACTATTGTTTGACATTTAAATTTTTCTGGCTTCTAATAATAATGCTTTATTTTACATAAAATAGCTGTGGTGGAATATTTACTCCTGTTTCTGCCATAATAGACTTGCTTTAAACCCATCAAAATGCTGTACATTCTAATGAATTCATATTAAAGTAATAATTCTCAGTGTATTAGAGAAGACTTCTAGAAAAGTGTTTATTATAAAGCACACAGGGTCTACATTCCATGCAGTAAGGTATTTTTCTTTGGCGTGTGTGTGTGTGTGTGTGTTTACGTTCATGTTGAAACCTGAAAGAGATGCGATATACTTAAATATTATCTTATTTTGAGTTTATTCACATCAATGTGCCTTTCAGTCTAAGTATTTGTCCAGAATTGGTTTAGAAGCAACACAATCAGATTTAGTTCAGTGACTCAGAATGAAATGTATACAAATTCACGTTCTTATCAAAGTAGGAGAATAAATGTAGTGTGAAATGTTACGCAAAATCTAGGCCCAGCATAATTAGCAAAGGAGAGTAGAAATGCTATTTGTTAAAACCTAATTGCAACAGTCAATTAATTTCCTTACAACAGGAAATAGCAAAGCAGTTAACAAACATCACCTGCCAAAAACAGTGTTAAGGCAAGTTAAAGAACCACAAATAGGAAATTTATAATTTATGAAATTGAAAACAATGGTCAATAGCATTTTTTAATATTCTTTACAGGTTTTTTTAATGTTATTCTGGCTAATTGATTTCAATAAACTTTCCAAAATCATAATAATACTCTCCATATATATATATAGACTTTCAAAATCTTTTAGATCTGGGATTTTCCTATTTTGGACAAAGTGAGTCTATTGGGGAAAGAATTTACTAATAATTAAAATTGGGGAAAGTAAGTTAATATGTTTTTCCTTCTGCACTGATTTTTAAATTTTTTATTGTAAAAAAATACATATTTTTACAAAAAAATTTCCATTTTAAGCACTTTAAGTATACAATTTAGTGGACTAATTTACATTGACAAGGATATGAAATCATCACCACTCTCTATTTCCAAAAATTTTTCATCACCTCAAAGAGAAACTATATTTTTAAGATAGAAGTTTTATTGAGATATAATTCACATACAATGCCATTAGATTAAAGTGTACAACTCACTGGCTTGTAAACATAATCAGAGTTGTATGACCATTACCTCAATCAATTCTAGAACATTTTCATCATCTCAAAAGGAACTCTGGCCCTGGCCAGTGTGGCTCAGTTGGTTGGAGCATCGTACCATAAACCAAAGGGTCACAGGTTCAATTCCCAGTCAGCGCACATGCCGGAGTTGCAGGTTCAGTCCCAGCTAGGGTATGTGCGAGAGGCAACTCATCAGTGTTTCTCTCCCTCTCTCTCTTGGGTGAGGATTAAAAAAAAAAGAAAAGAAAAGAAAAGAAAAAAAGAAACTCTGCACTTTTAGCAATCACTTTCCATTTCCCCCCAAATTTCTGTCTCTGTGGATTTGTGCATTCTGGATATTTTGTATAAATGAAACCATGCAATATGTGACATTTTGTGACTGGCTTCTTTGACTTGTATATTTTCAAGGTCTGTCCATGTTGGAGCATGTATCATTTCTCCATTCCTTTTATTGCTGAGTAATATTCTATTGTACAGTTATACCATGCTTTATTTATTTATCTGTTCTTCAGTGATGGACAGACACTTGGGTTGTTTCCACAATTTGGCTCTTATAAATAATGCTATTATGAATATTTACGTACAGGTTTTTGTGTAGACATGTTTTCATTTCTCTTTGGTATATACCTTGGAATGGAATGTCTGGGTTGTATGATAACTAAGTTTAAGCATTTGAGGAATTGCCCGACTGTTTTGCAAAGGAGCTGGCCCATTTTACAGTCCTACTGGTGGTGTACGGAAGTTCCAATTTTTCCACATCTTGGCCAATACCAGTTGTTACTGTCTTTTGCACTGTAGGCATCCTAGTGGATGTGAAGTGGGACCTGTGGTGGTTTTGATTTGCACTAACCTGATGGCTAGTGATGTTGAGCATCATTTTATGTTTTTATTTTGGCTCCTTGTATATTTTCAGTGGATAAATGTCTATTCAGAATCTTTGCTTATTCTTAAATTGGGTATTTGTGTTTTTAGTATTGAGCTCTAAGAGTTCTTTATATGTTCTGGATACAAGTCTCTTACCAAATATGATTTGTAAAGATTTTTCCCATTCTGTAGGCTGTCTTTCATAAAACTTTCTTTTTGAGATTCGATTGCTTCTTCTCTCTGATTTCTAATTACATTGCAACTTCATTTAGGCAAACTCTGAGCTCCTTATAGGATATGCATATCAGTGACAAAGAGGAAGGCTTAACTTCCATTCCTCTGTGCCAACAAAGTCCATTTCCGAAACCTGCCCTGTGTGTTGCAGCATGCTGGAAGCATTTATTTTGGTGCCTGCTAATGTGCTCGACACTGGGATCAACTCCTGGGATACAAGGTGAACCCATTCTCAGTAAGCTTACAATCTCGTGGACAGGTCAGAAAAAGCTATACTGTTGGGGAAAGCACTGTGTCTTTGCAAACCAAGATTTAATTTTGTTAAGATTTATCATACAAACTTGCAAGTAGTTGAAGGAGACTGGAATATCATTGAGTATATTTTACTCAATGGTGTGTAAAACCCAGTCTAGTGTAGTGATTTCCAACAAATGATCTTCTTCCCTACGTTTTCCCCTGTCCCTGATCAGAGTTCTTTGCTCAGCCTCTCTGGGCTCTGGAAGCTACTCACGTTCGGTCATTATTTTTTCATCCCATGCTGTTGCTCTCCATCTACCCAAATCTTATCTGGTATTTAAGGCCTTCCTTAAGGCACCTCATGATTGTGTGCCTTTCTGATAATTGATGGTCTTTTCTTTCTCTGACTAGCTAAGACACCTTTATTTTGTCTTAACTCATAGTCTCATATTTGAATTCTTAGATGCCCTCATAGGTTGCGTGTACCATAGGGTTCAGACCATTAACTTTGGGATGCTACTTGTGGAACTGAATGGAAGAAAAATGAAAAGGCATGGGTTTCTGTTCCAATTTCAGCAAACCTTTTGGAAAAGTGATGGAAGGAAACATACTCTGGGCAGAATCAGACAGCAATGGGTTAGCAGATGCAGGGGTTGACATAGGTAATGAAACAAGCTGTTATGTTGAATTGAAAGCAAAGAAAATCCACAAGTTCAGTTGTATTTTAGGCTCTTTAGCATGTTCATTTCTTCTAGCTCCAGACTTTTCATGGGGTACGCAGTTTTAGTAGACTAACTTGGAACTCTCACATGTTTAAAGTTTTCCATTTCACACATGTTGTCTAAATATGTGCACGTAGTTTTTGCTTTAGCTACTGACCTAATGAAAGCCTCTTGTGAATGCTTATCACCTTGTAAAGCAGTTTCCAGAGCTGCAGTAAAATTTGCCTGCAAATGAAAAGGCTTTGACTTCCCTAGAGGGAGAATAAAAAACATATGAGACAAACAGCAGCAACCAAAATTATCTGGTGTGGAAGGTGGCAGTATGCCAGCCAAATGCTCTGTCCCTAAAATGTTTCAAACCTTTATCTCAACTCACTAAAAAGGCCACCTTGTTTAAAGAACTTCAAACACAAACGTGGAAGTGTCTCATTATTTTGGTGCAATTTACGCAAAGAATCCCTCCTTTTTATTGCTATCTTCTGGTATTAAGGTCCAGAAGATAGCAGATTTAAAAGAATTTAAAAAAATATTTACATTCCTTTTAAAAGTAGAGTGTGTATGTGTTAATTGTTCCTGAAAGTTATTGCCATGTTAATTTTAGATATTTAATATAGCTAATTAGAAATGATGTTGATTGTTAAGTAGGCAAAACGGGCTTCAAGTTCAAG
Organism: Phyllostomus discolor; assembly: GCF_004126475.2. NCBI lineage: Eukaryota > Metazoa > Chordata > Mammalia > Chiroptera > Phyllostomidae > Phyllostomus > Phyllostomus discolor. The sequence goes on along the minus strand of NC_040912.2, from coordinate 26,053,283 downwards.
GTGAAAAATAGTCATGAGATATCTTCATTAGCTATGAAGTCTTTTTTCCGAAATAACAGAGTTGGAAGGAGTTGATAAATCCTATTATTGTTTTGGAGTCGCCATGATGAGAAAAGACCATATTGTGTAGTGATTTGTTCATGTCTGTCCTAGGGCAGGGGACAGCTCTGTCCTGGTTTTGCTCAAAAGATGTATGTCCAGAAATTATCCAGCCATGTAGTATGAAAAATAGAGACATTTATTGAAGAAGATACAAAATACAAGAAACATTGTACATAGGACAATGATGCTTCGGTTGCCCTCAAAGTAGGCACTTTGGGACATCACACAGTTCTCCCAGTCGCTATCAGCTGCCTCATCATATTTTCCTGCATATCATCAACAGTCTGAAATCTCTTCTCTTTCAGAGGTGATTTTAGTTTTGGGAAAAGCCAGAAATCACAGGGCACCAAATGTGGGCTGTAGGGGGTGCTGAGTCACCTGGGTGATTTGATGTTTACCCCAAAAACTCCGCATGAGATGTGATGCATGAGCAGGCGTGTTGCCATGATGAAGCTGCCAATCACCAGTCACCCATAGCTGTGGCCTTCTGAATCATTTAAATAGTTTCTGTAGAGGAATGTTCCAGCCTAACACAAAATTTGATGCAGATCTGTTGCTTTACTCCTTCATTTTGAATGTGATGGCCACATGGTACACATGCTCACTCAATGGCTTCTACCACCCCCACTGACTAGTACAATGAAGTCATCACTGTTCACACATGCACATTCCAGTCCACTCTCCTTGGCTTCCAGGTTACATTGATGTCTTGCAAACTGTTCTCATATTAACTAACAATGGCTGGACTTTTTTAGGAAGGACCTCACATTTTTAGAGTTAAGTTGCTTTCTGGAAAGTCACTCACTCTTTTCCCTTTATAATTCTTAAAATTCTTAAAACTAGGGGGTCCTAGAAAGCCCAATAACATTTAAATGCATTTTATCTCATTAATAATCAGTATTATTTTTTGCTACTAATATTAATACTGCTCTGTCGAACACTTTTTGTCTTAGAGAGCATTTTGTGCATGCTACTTTATTCAATCTTTTTTAGAAGTCCCTAGATTTAGAAGTCCCTAGAAAAAGGCAGGGCAAATGCTTTTAACCTAGTGTGTGGATAAAGAAAATGAGTCTCAGAGACACCCAGTGAGTTGATAAAGGTTACCAGGTAGTAAAGTAGAGGGAGGTTTTCTTTCTACTGCTCCACAGTGAGACTTAGGAAGCTTCAGATCTTAAGTTATTGTGATTCTTAGCAATTATGAAATATGTTTTTGCCAAGAAATAATAAGCCCTTTAACCAATTGAAACTGCCAGAAAAGCTGCCAGGGTAGTGACTCAAAACAGCAGAGATGGAGGTTTTGCGTCCTTTCATCTCTAGCGCTGAGCCCACTAGGTCAAGGTTTTGGGAAATGGGAAGCTGTCCTTGTTGCTTGCTGAGTTACCCTGCTTCTCTATATAATGGAAACTAGGTCTTCATTATTTTCAGTTTAACATATATTTTTCTTTAAAGAAAAAGGAAGGTTTGCCTGTGTTTTTAGAGGACAGTACAGGAATTAAATCTCAACCATTAAATTATTAGTGAATATGCTGTTTCTGGGCCCCCACCCCCAAAAATAGAAAAACAAGGTATAATCATCTAATAAAGCATTACTTATTTTATTTTATACATTATGCTTTATTTTATACATTATATTAAAATTTTAATTTATATTTTACTATATATTTATTTAGGTCATAAAGTTAAATGATGCAAAAATTCCTTAAACCAAATTCTGTCCATGGCTGAAAATAGATTATAAATCCTGGACATATGAGATTCATAGAAATTTATGAAATGAACAATGATATTTTGAATAGTTGCTGCTATAGAACCAGATGACCAATCCCAGAATTGGAATGTTAATTACATTATTCTGGTTACTAGAGCTGCTATATTTTTTGAGGGAAGCAGAGTGAGATAGGACTTATTTTTGCCTTGGATTTACATGTAGAGCAAACTAATCAACATTTTGCTGTGGCACATTAATATAATAATATATTAATATATACTCATATTGCAATTTACCCATTTACCAAGTTTTGTGAAATACCTATTGTATTTTCGTACCTGTTTAAATACTATATATTATGGTGCTGTTTTGAGACTAGAAGGACATTGTAGTTTACAAATTGAAATTTCTTTTGTTATTGTTTGTTAGAAGGAAAAACTTTGGGAAAACAATATTTTGGTCATAATCATACAGCCAGACCAGGTGTGGTCCTCAGAAAGCCTCAGAACCACCAAACTTCCCACGCTGCTAAGATCCCATCTTATGTCCCCTTTTATCGCTGTGCTAGAGACATCTCATCACACAGGCCTTTCCTTTACGCTGGGCTCCTCTGCACCCAGACCAATGTAATTGCATTGATTTTTCTATTTGCTATTTGTCATTTTTTCTTTTTTCAAAAACGTCCCTTGTTAGTGCATTTGAGAGTTCTAGCCTGTAGCTTTTCCATACTGGTTGTTGGTATTTTACAGTAGATTTGAAGAAAAATTATGTGGGGTTCCAAGGCAAATTCAATTTATCAGTTATTCTTTCTTTGAAGTTAAAAATGAATGCCTAACAATTCCACAATAAATTTGGTGAAATTTAATGTGCTAATTAATTTAAAGAGTTTTGACAGTCTTTCCTTGAAGGACTCTTTTCTGGGCTTTTCTAATCTCACCTAAGGGAGGATAGGGTATGGTTAATTACTTTCCAGCAATGCACAGCGCACCCCAACAGCCAACATTCCAAGTTAAAGCTATGTGCCTTCTTGGGGTTTGAACTGTTTCCATTTAATCCAAGGAAAAATATTTGAGGGACAGTAGTTAATGCATTTTCCAGGAATGGGAGTAGGTAAGCATATTTTTCCTTGCTTATAGAATATTTAGCAATTTGAGCCTCTAATATTTGATTTTATAGCATTCACAGTACTGGAGGCAAGGGCTTCCTCCAGAAATAGTGAGAAATTATGTGAATTCCCTTCTTGGTATGTTTAGGAGGGCAAGTCATAAATCATTAGTCTTGTATTTTTCTAAAATAAAACTGGGCATTGATACTTGCTGAGATCTAATATGCAGATAGGATGAAAAGATTCATAAAGGAGTATATGTTAAGATTTTTGCAAGTTCTCACAAAAGTTGGTGTAAACTGAAACTGCTATGCAGAAAACATCTAAGACATAATTATTCTTTTCTATGATAGTTTATCTAAATTATGTAAAAACTTTCCTAGCGTTAAGTACTAATGAAAGGACCTTGTGTGGCACATTTGCACTCGTACGTACCTATGAAGGATCTCTTTCACCAATGTTACTTAGTCTTAGCCCAGGACAAGGTCAGGCCTTGATCATGTTTGACAATCTTCACGAAAGTGAATGGGGAAGATAGATTTCCTTAATTACACTGCTAGAATGGTGAGGGGCAGTGATCCTTAGTATGTAGTGCAATATCTAGAGAACAATAGTAACAGAATAGAAGGGTAATGTCAATTATAACTATAATAATGACTTTATTGAGCATCTGCTAGATGCCAGGCCACATAATAATACCTCTTTATGTATGTTTCATATGATGTGATTTTTAGCAGATATCTTAAGAAGTTCAGATAGCATTATATCCATTTGTCCAAGGATGGAAACTGAGGTTCTAAGAAATTGAATATGTGCCTAAAGCTGCCCAGGTATAGAGCCTATTTTACATTCCTCAGACTCCACTAAATCAAGCTGCTTGTCAGTGTCTGATGGCCTCATGACCAGAGAAAGACAGGTATTAATAATGCACAAATTGTTTATTTGACTCAGAAAGTGTTTATGCTTTTAAATTTGAGTTAACTGTTTTAGCAGTTTGGAATTTACAATGTGGTGGAAAATATAATAGTAAAACAACTCATTAGTATGAGTATTTTGACTTTAGTTTCTCTGATCACTCCCCAGAGTGATATATTACATATGGATATATATTTTTATTATATTTAACAAGCATGCATATAGCCCTAGTGTGTGTCACGTGCTGCTCTCAGTATTTATGAATATGAATTCTTCTAATTTTCATGGCATTCCCTGAGAGATAGGTATCATTTTATCCCCATTTCACAGGTAAGATAACTGAGGCACTGAGAGGTTATATGACGCTCAAAATCATAGTGACAGAGCTGGGATTTGAGCCCAGTCGGTTTGGCTCCAGAATTTGTGCTCAGAACTGTCTGTATTTTTCAGATTTAATGGAATTTGATGAAGACAGTAATTGTTTGAAACCTTTTGCTGGACTGATAAGTGTTAGAGGGTAAATGGTGATAGTAAATGAAATACAGTGGTGGGCAAAAGTAAGTTTATGGTTGTTTGTAATAAGTAATACAATAACAAATAGTAATACATGAATAAACTCTGTATTTCATGTACTCACAACTGTAAATGTACTCTGCCCACCCCTGTATTGAGTAGGAAGTAATGACCCTATTAAGACTTTGGAATCCTTGATGTTAAAAATAAAAGATGAATTGTGAAGAAGAACTGAAAACAGCTTTAATTGTGTTAAAAGCCAGTTGGGACGCCTACTTTAAATATTTTATTTATTTATTTTTAGAGAGGGGACGGGAGAAAGGAGAAAGAGAGGGAGAGAAACAGCAATGTGTAGTTGCCTCTTGAGGGCCCCCTACTGGGTACCTAGCCCTCAAACCAGGCATGTGCCCTGACTGGGAATCAACCTGGGACCCTTTGGTTCTCAGGTTCTCATTCCAGCGCTCAATCCACTGAACCACAGTAGCCAGGGTGGGACTCCTACTTTAGAGATGCTGTGCAGGCTTCCCTTTGTGCATACAGCTGCACAGTGCAAACATAATGTCATCATTATTGTTTCCTGCACTGTACCCCCAGTTGTAGTGCTTAGACTAATGAAGTATTGAGTTCTCTGATGATGATTCCACCCCCCAGTTACATGTATCATGGCTGTAGCCTGTATGTTATCAATGAGAGATACTTTTTATGGACTTGTGGGGCAAATGAGACTTTTAGAGTTATGTTAAAATAGGGCTGATGTTTCCAGAGTTTAGGAGAGTGAGGCTAGACTGGTCATTCCAAACAAGGGATTGGTGAAACTGAAACTGAAGATGTTTCTGAAAAAGAGTTAGAAATTTTTGGTTAATTAAGATTTCAATTTGTATAAATCTCAATGTTGGCAATTCTAGTTGTCCAGCGTGGAAAATTAAGTTAGAGTTTGCAGTAAGACTTCCTAGAAGTATACTGCAGCCTGAAATTGAATATTCTGTGTGGGAGTGCAGGGTGGGGAGAACCGCCCAGCTCCCTAGGGGGTAGGGCTAAGGCCCTTTGGCTTAAGCTGGATCTTCTAACTACTCTGTTTACCTGTAATCAGAGTAGTTTACCAGGAGCTAATTTACTGGGATTTAGGTTTCAGGACCCCTGCCTTACATAGGCCCCCTCTGAGGCCCTGGAAAGATCTCTAGCTGTGTATTCACATGGTCATGTGGTTTTGCCAAATTTGAAGAATTTTAAGATGCTTTCACCACAAGTGGTTGAGACTGCCATCTCTTTCCTACCCTGACTCACCTCCCATCACAAGTCCTCACAGGTTGGATTGCTTGGGAGTCATTACAGGTGTTTTCCAGGTCTGGCTGGAGGGAAGTTGCGCTGGGAATATGCAACTTGAACTGCAGTTTGAAAGATGTTTTGGGAACATTTCAATAAACCAACTGAGAAATGACAGATTCCTCATTTAGACATATATAAAGGGTTACCTCTTTTTTTCTTTACCTGTACCTTTGTTTATTAAAGAACTAAGAAATTGCAGATGATAGAACATAAAACTAAAGAAATAAAGATGAATGATGAAATAAATAGAAATATATTGATGACAAAAATTATATTGTGAAAAGCAGTAATTCATTTGAAGGGAAGAGATACATTTCTAATAGAAGTAATAAATAGGCTCAATGGTTTGACAATCTAGTTAATGAAGAGGAATGAATCATATGAATATATTGGGAAAAGAGTTATGTTTCTTAAAATACTGATATGGAGGAAGATAACACAAAATTCCATAAAGATGTGACTACAGTGAGCTTTATAGTAAATGAGTGTCTTTAATTAAAAGAGTACTTGGGATTAGTCACCACATAAGAAACTGAAATGCTCTGAAATTTTGCAGCTCATATATGAAAAAAGCTTTATGGAAGTTTTCTTAAATTTGGCATTGATCCTAAAAATTGACCTCACATGAGTTGTGATGTTAAAAGAAACTTTCCTAAACATAGATTTCTATATGTTTTTATATCATATGTTTCTATATCATGATTATAAGAAACAGCAAATTATTCTTCCATTTTGTATAAGGGAAATTATGTCATAAAATTGTCATTGTTAAAATGTGCAGTCAAAAATTTTATGAAAAAACTACTATAGAGGTTTGCCAGATGATTAAATAATAAAAATAGGGTGGTAATTTTCTGGGTTTTAAAAAGCTTGTGGTATTTTGAAGTGGTAAAAATTTGTAAATTTTGATACTTTTTATCCTAAATATATTTTCAGTTTATTATATAATTTTGCATTCATAATATTGTGTTCTTCTTGAAAGGGCTGTAAAAGTTATAAGGACTTCAGACCACACAACCTGTCTGTAGTTAATAGTTTTGAATGTGAAAAGATGTGTTTATTATATGGCAAACATCCCAGAAGGCATGAGGTGAGAAGTAGGAGAGCCCTCCCTCACTCTTATTTCTGAGCCCCAGAAGAAAACAGGACCCACCATCCCTGTGTGCTGTTTCTCGTTGTTCAGATCTGTTTTGTCCAGTAAAGTAGACAGTAGTCACACATGGCTTTGGGGCATTTGAAATGTGACTAAAGTCCTGAATTTTTAACTTCATTTAAATTTCATTAAAACTTAATGAAGTTAAGTTTAAAATAAATACTCGATTCATTAATTGGAAGACTTTTCAAAATGTGTTTACAACAACTTGGGCATGTGAATTTACTTAAATTGTAAGTTTCATGAAATCTAACCCATGGCATTGGCATGTGCGTGCATGCGTGTGTGTGTGTGTGTATATACACTTTTTCCCTCAAAGAGGATTATACTCTGCATATACTATTTTGCATCTTAGCTCTTTAACTTAACTACATGTTTTGTATATCTTCCTCTGAAACTTACAGATTTATCTCATTCATTTATTCATTGCAAAATACTCTGTTCTAATTGTTCAGTCTCCCCTGCCCCCCAGATGCTGGAGTGACTTTTTAATTATAAGTGAGATCATATCACTCACTCCTGGGTTCAAAACCCTCCTGTGGCTTCAGATCTATCTTGATGTATAATTCCAAGTCTTTACTTGGCCTCTAAGGCCTGGTCTGTTCCCTCACTGTGCTGCTCAGTTCAGGGCAGGGTGTTCACCTGTTACTCTGTAATGTACGGATTAAACACGGGCCCTTCATTCTTTCTAAGAAGTCTGTCAGAGGTAGTGCCAGTGAAGCAAAGTTTCATTTACAAAATGTAGTCTTACTTAGCTTTTCATGTATCTGACCACCACCAGCACCTTTTAAAAGCATAGAAATCCTAATTTTCCAAATCAGTAGTGCTCGCTGAAGTAAAATAAACCTTGTTCACCAAAGGGTGAAAAAAATGTCTCAGGGCCTTTCTAATCAGGAGCGCGTTTGAAGGAGGAAGTGGTGTTCTGGCAGCTAGCTGAAGTGCACTGTGTCTTAGGAATTTGGGGCTTCTTTATTGCTAGATTAAATTTCAGAATTTAGAGTCTGAATTTTCCCTTTCACATCTGCTGGTATTTTTTTAATCAGTTGTGCAAAAAAGGAGAAAAATCTGTCTTCTTCCTCTCCATGCTTCTCACTACAGTCCAGGCTATGCCAGGCTTAAGGAAAAGCCTTTTGTGTTGGCAGGGAAACTCCAAAATGGTTTCCAAGCATATTAAAAGCAAAGGAAGAGTATTGAAGAAAAATATTAAGAATTTTTTTTTGATTGGAGTGGCACAAAGTCAGAAACAGTTTTTAAAGTCGAACAATGAAACGTAGACGTGACTCAGTGTGTCTGTAATGTCAGTGCGCCAGCGCACCAGGGACAGGCAGACTCCTGTGATCCGTTGACACTTAAAATTCACATACGTAGCATTTGGGGGGACTTACGATTATTGACAGCTGAATGGATTGTGGTGCAAAATGTGGTGGTAGTTGTAAATATGTGTGGTCTGGCACATACTTGTCATTGAATGAACGTGCTGGGTGAACAAATGAATGCACAGGGAGCCACGCTGCCTTCAGTAAGCAGTGTTTGTTGGAGCCCCGTGGAGCTGGGGGCTGAGGAAATCAGGGGGGTCCTGGGCAGAAAGAAAGGAATATGAAGTGATGACAGAGAAGCAGTAAACCCTGAAAAATGAAGACAGTGTGAAGGAGGACTCAGCAGGGTGAACGATGATTGCGAAATGACAGGATGCGTGACACTAGGCAAGTGGAGGTATCAGGTCTCTAAGACTAAGGTCTTCATGAAATTGGAATGAGGACACGTGGTGGGTGGATTCACGCCTGGTGAGCTGACCAAAGTGAGCTTGTCAGCGCGTTGGGAGAAGTGGAGAATTAAAGTGTAAGTGGGTCGGAACTGAGTGGCATTTGAGACTGTTTATGAAAAAAAAAAGTGACAGAAAAGCCAATTTATCTTATCTTGGTTTAAATGAAAAGGGGAATTTATTGGCTTATATAATCAAACAGTCAGTGCTTTGGGCTGACTTAAGTGTGCCCTGATTGAAGGTTCCAAAGATGGTCTGGGATCTTCGTCTGCAGTTTTCCCTTCCCGTGGAAGCCTGGTCTTCAGACCCCGTTCTCTCCTCACCCCAGCCCCCATGGCAGGACGGCTCCGGCAGCCCAAGCCCATTACACTGTTCTTTGATGTGTAAGTGGTCACCATGACTTCCCACACTGCGGGTTGCCTTCCCACTCTACCAGGGTGTGTTTTGATAAACAAGTTTTTTTTAAACAAATATTTCAGTGTACCAGGGTTTCCTTTTCTCCACAACCTCACCAGCACTTGTTGGTTTGCGACAGGAACAATGGGGTAAGGATCGACTGTGGGAGTGGAGAAGGGGGGTGGGAAGGGCAGGGGAGAGCAACGGGGAAAAGGTGGGACAACTGTAATTGAACAACAATAAAAATAAGTAAATAAATAAAATAAAAAGTATTGCATTAAAAATTTGCTGGAAGCACAAATACAAGAATATTAATCATGGTTATCTTTGGGTAGGATTGTAAGCAATGCTTACTTAGTGATTTTCTGTATTTTACAAGCATCCTTATAGAACACATACTGGTTTTATAATTAAAAAATAAATGCTGTTTTTAAAATAAAAAATAAAACAAGTTTTTCATTTTAATGTTGAATTGATCAATATTTTCCCATTTTGGTTAGCACTTTCTGGGTCTGGTGTAAGAGATCTTTCCTTACCCCAGGATGAAGAAAATAGCCCTTTATGCTATCTTCTAGACACTACTGTTTCACCAGTTACGTTTAGAATTATAGTCTGCTTAGCATTCCTCTTATGTTTGTGAGTGGTTGGACTGAGGGTTGAGGACCACTTGCCTCGATGGTACTGAGTCTTGGGTACTGCCACAGCACGGGGTACCTGCTCATCCCAGAAGAAATGGCCAGTTGGACAGAACACCTGCATGTTGATCTGTTTTGTGACAAACTAATATGTACTAACGTTTTTTTGTTTTAAATGAATAGGAATTTGCCTTTCTTTGACTGATGAGTTACTAGTTTGTTTCTTTTAAATTTTTATTGAATTTTCTGGGGTAACTTTAATTCATAAAATTATATAAGTTTCAGGTATACAGTTCTATAACACATATTGTCCTGTGTTCCCCACCACAAATCAAGTCTCCTTCCATCCCCATTTATTCCTCCTTTGCCCTCTTCTACCTCCCCCACTCCACTTTCCCTCTGGTCATCACCATGCTGTTGCCCGTGTCTGTGAGTTGTTGTTGTTGTTGTTGTTGTTTTGCTTAATCTCTTCACCTTTTCCACCTAGCCCCCCAACACCTTCCCCGCCGACAGCTGTCAGTATGTTCCCTGTACCCCTGAGTCTGTTTCTATGCTGTTAGCTTATTTTGTTCTTTAGATTCCATATATAAGTAAAATCATATGGTACTTGTCTTTCTATGACTGGCTTTTTTTTTCACTTAGCATAAATACTCTCTGGGTCCATCCATACTGTTGCGAAAGATAAGATTTCCTTTTTTTTTTTTTTTTTTTTACGGACAAGTAGCATTCCATTGTGTAAATGTAGCAAAGCCTTTTGGTGGGCACTTGGGCTGCTTCCAGATCTTGGCTATTGTAAATAATGCTGCAGTGAACAAAGGGGTGAATATATTCTTTCTAATTAGTGTTTCAGGTTTCTTCAGATATATTCCCAGAAGTGGAATCACTGGGACATAAAGCGATTCCATTTCTTATGTTTTGAGGAAACTCCATACTGCTTTCCACAGTGGCTGCACCCGTCTGCTTTCCCACGAACAGCACACCAGGGTTCCCTTTTCTCTACATCCTCACCAGTACTTGTTGTTTGTTGCTTTATTGATGATAATTCTTATAGGTGTGAGGTGATAGCTCACTGTGCTGTTAATTTGTATTTCTCTGATGATTAAGAAGGTGGTGGTCTAACTTCATTTTTTTTTTGCATGTATTTGTCCAATTTTCCCAACACCATTTATCGAATAGACTATCTTTACCCCATTGTATGTTCTTGCCTCCTTTGTCAAATATTAACTGAGCATAGAGGCATGGGTTTATTTCTGGGCTGCTGTTCTGTTCCATTGATCTATATCTCTGTTTTTATGCCAGAATCCTGCTGTTTTGATTACTGTGACCTTGTAGTATAGCTTGATAACAAGTAGTGTGATTCCTCCAGTTTTGTTCTTCTTTCGCAAGATTGCTATGGCTATTTGGGGTCTTTTTTGGTTCCATATACAGTTTTGGAATATATTTTTCTAGTTCTGTGAAATAAGCCATTTATATTTTTCCAGTTTCTTTTTTCAGTGTCATGTGATTTTCCAAATACAGGTATTTTACATCCTGGGTTAAATTTATTCCTTGGTGTTTTATTTTTTTTTTTTATGGAATTCTAGGGAGTTTTCTTAGTTTCTCTTTCTGATAGTTTATTTTTGATGTATAAAAATGCAACTGACTTCCGGCTATTTCTTTTGTGTCCTGCTACTTTACTGAATTTATTTATCCGTTCTAGTAGGGTTTTTTGGTGGAATCTTTAGGGGTCTCTATGTACAGTACCAGGACATCTGCAAATAATGACAGTTTTACTTCCTCTTTTCCAATGTGGATGCCTTTTGTTTCTTCTTGTCTGATTGTGGTGCCTAGACTTCCAGTACTATATGAATAGAGAGGTGAAAGCAGATCTTCTGTCTTGTTCCCAATCTTAAAAGAAACACTTTTAGTTTTTGCCCATTGAATATAATGTTGGCAGTGCATTTGTCATGTATGGCCTTTATTGTGTTGAGATATGTTCCTTCTATTCCCGCTTTGCTGAGAGTGTTTATCACGAGTGCTGGACTTTATCAAATGTTTTTTTTTTCTGTATCTAATTGATATGATTATGGGGTTTTTATTCTTTATTTTTTTATGTGGCGTATCATGTTTATTGACTTGTGGATATTATACCAACCTTGCATCTCTGGAATAAATCTCACTTGTTCATGGTTTCTGATCTCTTTATGTAACCTTGCTGGATCAAGTTTGCTAATACTTTGTTGAGTATTTTAGCATCTATGTTCATCAGGGATATTGGCATAGAATTTTTTTTCCTTGTAGTGTCTTTGTCTGGTTTTGGATTAGGATAATGCTGGCCTCATAAGATGAACTTGGGAGACTTCCCTCCTCTTGAACTTTTTGGAATAGTTTGAGGATAGGAACTTTTATGTTGGGTGTATAAATGTTTAAAAGGGTTATATTTGTTGGACTATTCTTTTTATCATTATGTAGTGTCCTTCTTTGTCTCTTACTACAACCTTTGTTTTAAAGTCTATTTTGTCAGATATAAGGATTGCTATCCTAGATTGTTTCTTCATTTCCATTTGCACGAAATATCTTTTTTCATCCCTTTACTTTTAGTTTGTGTGAATCTTTCATTCTGAGGTGGGACTCTGGAGACAGCATATATATATGGGACTTGTTGTCTTATTCATTCAGCTACCCTATGTCTTTTGATTGGAGCATTTAAGCCATTTATATTTAAAGTGATTACTTACAGGTATATATTTATTGCCCCTTTATTCTTTTAACCATATTCCTATGTCTGCTTTAAATAATTAAACATGTTTTGGAGCCAGATGTAAATATGGTAACTCTTTTTGAAGATGAGTTGATTTACAGATATTTGGTAATTACAATTTTGGGTAGACAACAAGGCAGAATAACATTGATTACAGGCCAGCCTTTGTGTAGAATTCTGATTCCACCACTTGCTAGCTGTGTGGCCTTGGTAAATCCTTTGGCCTCTCTGAAATGAACATGATAGTCATTCCCATTTTGTTGTGGCATTGTGTGGATTAAATAGAAAATTCAGAGAATGCAAATAAAGCTTGAATCTCTCAATGCCTGGTACATAATATGTGCTCACTAAATCTCAGTTATGCTGCTGCTTCTCTCTGCCACACATCCAGAGGCTGAGCAGGGTCTGTACTGTGGTTCATCCTATCTCTTTATGGTCTACCTGGAGGGCGGACTGTGGGATAGGGGTAGTGGGGGGGAGGGGGCTTAAAAATCAACCTGTGAAAGTTGAGAAGCATCTGGAGTGTGATTTATGTAAAAATTTTAAAAATGTGTTAGCTTAGTTGGGGTTTTTGGTTTGTTGTCTTATTTTGAGAAGCAGAGACTTCTTCACTTCCTTTCTTCCACACGATCAGCCCCAGTGTTCTGCCCTTCAGCACGGAGACTGCCTAACCTGTTTCTCTCTGTGCTGCATTTTTGTAGTAAATATCTCAACTAAAGCATAAGAAGTGTTTTCACCGATTATTTTTTCTTGAAATTTAATTATATGATAATTAGGTTTTACAAACATTATAAAGTATAACATAACCAGCACTGATGTGCCTACCTCTACTAGCTTTAGAAATAAAACACTGCGGATGGATACCACAGAAGCCACCTGTGTACAGCTTCTTCCCGCATAGAAGTAGCCTCTCATTCCCGCACCAGTTTTAATACTTTTACCACATATATGTCATTCCAAACTATATGCAGTATTGTTTTTCTTGTTTTAAAATTTATGTAAGTGCTGTCATTTTCTTCGTTTTTTGCTGCCGTCTTCTTTATTCACTGTTGTACTTGTTAGATTCATCCACGGTGGTGTATGTCTAGTTCATTCATTTGAACTAGTGATATGTAGTGTTTCTTTGCATGAAGACTCCATAATTTATTTATCCCCTGTCCTGGAAACGGGCATCTACAGTCTCTCTCCCACAGTTGCCGCTGCCACCAATATTTCTACATACATTTTGCTTCACAGATTCTTATGGCATTGGTTTTGGTTTTGTTTTTAAACAGGAAATGAATTCATTTTAGTCCATTCACATTTATTGGGCCTCGGTTTCTTCAGCTTTATAATAAGATTGAACTACATTCTTTATAAATGTTGTTGCTCAATTGCATTTTTTACATAGGTTATTTAAACTGGATAGTTTGAATTATTGGATTTTGTTATTAGTATAATCTCACATTCGCATTAGTGTATCTCTTCAGTACTTTCTGTAGGATATGGATTTTAATTTTTCAAAAGAAAGTTCCATTTTGAACATTTTTGAGGACAAAAATATATGCAATATTAGAAATGATCATTAAGCTTAATGACACTAGGCACGAAAACTTCCCCCTCCCCAATTTTGTTTATCTTACCTGGAATCTGTAGTAATGACAAATGCCAATAATTTAGAATAAAGATAAGTATACACATATGTAAAGTATGTTGTGCACATGTGTTTAATCAGCCGCCTCTGGCATTAGCCCGGACATAGAACTCAGGCCCTCTCCTTGATTCCACGAGCTCTAGTCACACTGAGCATTCTGTGTCCTTTAAACTTGAATGAGAATTTATAGGGTCACAGCATTCCACTGCTCCCTTTGCCTTTCTCTCTCTTTCACTGCTTACATAAAGGGAAACCTAATGTAAGGCTATAAGTAGGAAAGTACTGTAACGAAGAAGAAGGTACTAGAGAATCTGAAGTGATGAGATTAAACCTGACTGAAGGACCTGGAAAGGATTCTTGGAAGGAGAATTTAACTGGGCCTTAAAGAATGGAGACCTGGAAGGTCTGCGACAGAGGGAGGAATGGGGATCCTCCAGACCGCCCCGCTCAACACCAGAACCAGCTCCAACAGTGCCATACAGAACAGAAGTGCTCAGCACTGTCCAAATTTCTGGCCCACAAATTTGTGAGATATAATAAAAACAGTTGTCATTTTTGTTATGCACCAAGAGAAAACAGCAATGCCACCCCAAGCCAAGGAGGAAAATACTTTTTTTTTTGATGCTTGCTGAATGAAGACAGTATTTAGTCATCTAAAACCTTTCCCCCAAATATATTACTGAACATAATTTAGAACTCCTAGCAGGAAGACTGGGTCTGGAGAGAATTCCGGCCAGAGGAAATGACGTGCATAAAGATGGCAAGTTGGGAAGGACAGAACATCTGTGAGGCAGACCGTAATTAGATGTGACTGGGAGAAGGGCCCTTCTCGGGGAGCGAGGAAAGGCTGGACCATACAGGCAGTTAAGGACATGGTAAAAAGAGCCCTGAATGTGAAGTTGTAGAAGCAGTGTGACAAAGCCACTGAAGGCTTATTGGAAAGAGAAGTTATACTAGTGGAACTCTTCTTTAGGACATTTTTTCAGATATTTGTAGGATGGACTCAAATGTGGAGAAGTTGGAGCATCAATTTGGAAGCCATTGCAAGATGTTACGTGAATCTGATTGGTGGTGGCTGCTGCCAGAGTGAAGACTAGAAAAGAGACGAGACACACTTTGGGCAGGCCACCGCTAATCCACTAAGTGCATTCTGGGATTAAAAATGTGCCCCTTCTTCAAGACATTTTACTTCAGTTGAATTGTTGTACTATGTTTATTTATTTAGAATAAGACACTTGACTGCCATCTACTGGAAAATTGTTACAATAAACACACTCCACCCCATAGACTCGGAACTCCTGTGCAGCACACACCGTGACTGCCATCATATGGGTGTGAGCAAAGGGCTTGGTAACTGACTGCATTAGTACCAGAGGGGAAAGGAAGAAATTTCAAGTGTGGAGGTAGGAAGGTCGGTAAAAACATGAAGTGAACTGGAATCTATTCTTAGGGAATAGGTTCACAAAACAGAATTATTCTAAATATGGAAAATTCAAGAAGTCCACCATTTTGTTCTTTGATCCCAGTACTTTGCATTTACTCAGTAAGAATTTTGTTATCTTTTCTTTTAGTCTTAGCTGTCTACCCTTTGTGACATCTGAGAATGTTGGCCAATCCCTCTTCTCTCTTGGGTTCCATATACCTGCCTTTTCTTCATCTTCCCCTTCTTTCCTCATCCTTGCTTCTTCCCAAGCTCCATTGCAGACCCTTTGTTCTCTGGTTTTCATTCTTGTGCCTTTGCAGACGGTGGGTGCCCAAAAAGTAGTTGTTGACTTGAGCTACTGTTCCTTTGAAAGACCCGTTGCAGGTTTACCAGGAGACTGACTCATAGACACTAGGGACTAAGGGTGTGCCAGAATTCAGAAAGTAGAAACCTATCTTAAATGCAGTTCCTTGCTTTTGCATCTATTTTCTCCACAGTGGGTCACTCTTTATTGATCTGTTCATCACTGTTCAGCAGTGGCAACACCCGGAGAACAAATTATTTACATTGGCTGTGTCGTGCCGGTGTGTCTAATTCAGAAAATATTTTCAAACAAAATAATCAAGCTTCCCCAGCTTCTAACTTGGGAAGAATAAAAAGTTTCTTTCCTTCCTTCTTTTTTCCTCCCTCCCTCCCTCCCTTCCTTCCTTCCTTCCTTCCTTCCCTCCCTCCCTCCCTCCTTTCCTTCTCTATTTCTCTCTGTCTCTTTTCACCTCCATTCTTGTTCAAGTACATTAGCGAGGGGTTAAGATGACATTTACATATTTCCATTGGAGGTTACTTGCTAATATTCTCACCACCACAACCTCCTCCACCCCCCATTCACCTAGGTACTTTTGCTTTCACTTTTCATGGGGCTTGTATATCAAGGCAAACCCAAGAATCTTGCTCTTCTAATACAACTTCTCAAACATTTGTTGAGTGGCTGTTTTGTACATTGTGCTGTGGGAGGCCTCAGTGAAGATACAAAGGTTTCAGATTGCTTCTGCCCTTCAGAAGAGATTGGCTTAATAGGAGAAGTAGACACACATGTAACTGCTCCAGGGCAGGCGATGACAAGGGTCATAATACAGTGCAGGCAGGGCCAAGGTTCCCTGTGTAAACATTGCTGAGACTGAGCCACATACATGGGCTTGCCATATTTTGTTTCTAAATTGCACATGCTTAACTCTTAACTTACCTGAGTTGTATTAGAGTGTGTTTTCTTCACAAGCATATTATGATAATTAAGGTCAGAATTTAATTCAAAATACATTGAATAACATCAATTTTAGCATACTGGATTTTTTAAATGCTTTTAAGTTGTCACTATCAAAAGAAACTAGAGACATATTAAATAAACAAGAATATAAACTAAGAGTTTTGTTTATACAATCCCAGTATTCAGGAAATAACAATCCTGAAATTCTCTAGCCAAGTTATATTTTAAAATATGTTTTGAGCACAGGAAAAAATGTTAGAAACAGCATAGTAGGAAAAACTAAATATAACTTTCATAAATACAATGAGGTATTATTTGACATATTAAATGAATCATTGCTGCTTAATTAAGGTGACTTTAATTAAAACCAATGACAGTTTTACAATTATTGGAGAACCAAAGATATTTGGATTTTTTAATTTAAATACAGGATGGGGCAAAAGTATGTTTATAGATGTTCATATGGAAAATGATACAATAATTAATAAATAATAAAAGAATAAACTGTTTCATGTACTTACAACTTTAAACCTACTTTTGGCCCACATTGTATATTTAGCATTTGAGATTTAAAGAAAAATGTTAATTTTGCTTTTTTTTTAAATCATTAACTTGACAGGAGCTCAACTAAAAAAAAAATGAATGAGTGAAGTGGATCTAACTATACACATTATACAAAAATAAATGCTACTGAAAAATTATTTTAACTTTTGTTTAAAGCAAGTAAAACAATTTAGAATGTACAGTTTGTGTAATAAGTAAACTATTCAGATTTACTGACTTAATAACTTGATGATTTGCAGCTCTTACTAAAGAAATGCATTCTCCTTACTAAGATGAAGTGCTGCTTCATGAAGGTATATTGTCTAATTGTCCTTAAAATTCTAAAAGCAAAAAGGAACAGATGATAGTAAATGGAGAAGCATCTCAAACAGTGAAATAAGAAAAGTATCACCAAAATGCCTAAAAAGGTTTAGAAGTATCACAGTGAGTGAGATGCAGCCTAAGAAAATGCAAGCTAACACTTCTGAGAGCAAGTAATCTGAAATAGATACGGAGTGGGAGAAAATGCTTCGTAGTGCTGAAAAGGAGCCAAGGTGATATCAGACAGCAAGGTGAGGATGGGTTGCAATGGGATAGGGCAGGCACAGAGCCATTGCCTACGGGGAGTCATCTTGCAAACTCATTACAATAAAGAAAGGACACAGAAACTGCTTACAAATGGACAGTATTAAGAACACGTTTGTCTCACACCAACCCAAGAACTTCCAAACCAGTAGCCATTAATATTTTGAGTAATTTAGAAAATAGATATTACAGTGCTTAGAATAGGGAAGAATTGAACTAAATAAAAAAGATTTTAAAAATAAAGCATCTTCTCTGTGGGTAAGTACTAAACAACAGGAAGGTATATGATAGGTATAAGCAACTTGTTGGAAGACAAATCTGTTTAGCTGAAACCGAGACAGTGGAAGCTTGGAGTGATGTGAACACTTTCATAGGCATTTCTCAACATCTAGGCCAGTTGTGCAGTTCGCAAAACAGCATCTGGAAAAAAAAAAAAAAGGTGGCGGGAGCTGGATCCCTTGAGGTAGGTTTGCAGTTCACGAAACCCTGTTAGGTGACAGTGCCAGAATTGATTGGAAGCGGCTTGTTTTAACAATGAGGTCATATTTCCAATGTTGTCTATACTGATCAGATTACTCTGCCTCATTGTTTACAATCTGTGGCTCTGAGTTTATTATACTCTAGGATCATTCAGATGTCTTTGCCAGGGTACCCTGCCCTTCCTCTGTGCACCCTTTTTGATTTTGGCTTCTAGAATTTCTTTGACTGGTTTACATCTTATCTCTGCGACTGGCCTTCTGTTTCCTCTGAAAACACTTCCTTCCCTGTGTACACCTGCTCTCCTGTCTCAGCAGTGATCATATCTGTGCTGGAGCTGTCACTGCCCGCTGCTGATGACACCTCTTTGCTCTAATTCTCACTATCAACTTTTTTGAAAGGGCACATCAGATCAGATGTTGTGTTGGCTTCTCATGCTTAAATTATTGAAGCACTGCACCTAGTCTTCCCCTCCCCAAATCCAGCAAATGCCCAGCTTTTCCCCGAGGCCAGTGAGGAGAGCATCTCACTGATCAGAGCCTGAACTCCTTCTGCCCCTCACTCCTGTCTCATCTCTAACCACTTTTCTCTTTATCTATGTCCCTTTTCTTCCAGTGGCCAAATTCTTACTCTAGTCTTGAGATCATTCTCTCAAAATATTCCTTTTGTTCCTTGCATAATACTCCACTGCTGAATAATAATACTATTTATTAAATCATACCATTGTTTCAGAAACTATCGGTGACTCACAAACACTTCTAATTTAGGTTAAATTTCTGTTTTTGATACTTTCTAGCTTGAAATCATATGATAAAGAAATTAGGCATCTCAAGTACAATTTAATAGTTGTAGCTTAAAGCCTTAAAAGTTGCCTTTTAAAATTGAGAATCAGTTAAGTTATTGAGGTATCTTTTACTGAACAATCAATCATTTCTCAAGTTCCATCTTGGTGTCTGAGACTGAGTTAGGCCTGCACTGAGGGTTATAATGGAGGCATGGTTTTTGGCCTTAAAAAGTTTACATGTTTGTTATAGGTTATAATTTTGGTTGAGTGGCTGGGAAATCATTCCTGTGTTCAATATTTATTTATTTATTGAGCTCTGACCCTATGCTAGTTCTGTGCTAACGTCTGGGGATACAGCACTAAGCAAGACATGTAAGATCACTGCCCACATGGCTTTTGGTCAGCAGGGGAGACAGATCATTCAACAGTTTCATAGAATCAGCAGTCGAGAGGTGCTGTATACTCAGGGGCACTTAACCTAACAGGTGAGAGAGCAGGACCTGTTGGAGGATGGAAGTTGGTGTTGACATTGGGGAAGAGTGCTGGAAGGCATGGGGAACGTGTAGAACCGAAAGAAGGTTCGTATGAATTTGCTGTAGATTCAGCTGGGGGAGCGTGAGTGTGACGGGTCAAGAGAGAAAAGTGCTGGTAGGCAGAGGGAGACCTGGGACTCTTACAGGCCCGTTTACTAAATGCACGTATCTGTCTGAAGATGTAGAAATAAAATATCCTACCCAAAATTTTAGAAATAATTATCTTCCCCCTTTTTAGTAACTTTGGGATATTTTTCAGAATACTGACTAAATTCTTAACTTAGAAAATCATGTGTGTGTATACAATACATATGTATTTTATATATATGTAATGTAAAATAAGTAGAACAGTTCTCCTCAGTTACAGGTTATTTTAATGGTAATAATAATTTTAATCAGAATTAGCCTTCTGGTCATCTTTTGGGATACCTTCATATTGAAATTCAAATATGGCAGTTAGAACCCCAAAGCAGGATTTTTCTCATTTTAATACGATTGTGATTATGCTAGGGCATTAGATTGTAATAGGACAACCTTGCAAAGCTTACTTGTCCATTTTTTTCTTTCAGGGTACATATGTGGTTAAATTCAATTAATTTTTAAAAATATTTTTGACTGCAAGTTATTGCTTATTGCAGGCAAGCCCGATGACGTACAGTTTTTTACTTATATCTGCAGGCCAAGAATTCATACGAGGAAGTAAAACTTTACTGTTTAACATTAAAGTTCATCTGATTGATAAATTGATATTGGCTCAGGTTTCAGACTTTGTCATGAATGAAAAAGGTCCTCGTGCTGTTTAGCAATAGTGCACCAGCTGCAAGTCCCCAAAACACTTGCTGTTACTCACGTAATAAAAGAACCCCCAAAGCATTATAATTTATAGATTTATAACCACTTCTTGTTGAATTTATTCTTCTGAATGGTGCAGGTGCTGCTTTGGTTTGAAACATGCAACCCTCTTTAGGCAATCTGTAAGAACTCGGAGGTGCTTAATTTTTTCCCCTTCTTATATTGTGACTGGTTAGTGTTGAGGATAAACTCAGCACTTCATTTAAAGCTCAAAGGTGTGATTGTTTTAGAACTTACCTAATACTCCTTTTTTTCATCATTTAAATATATGTGTAATTTCCTACAGATGTGTAATTGATCATTGATTTAAGATTTGGACAGTTCGTATATTATTCTATCATATTATTCATTTATTCAAAAATATCATGCTCCTGCCATGTCCCAGCACATGTCTAGATGGGGGTGACGCATTGGTGAATGCCACCGAAGTCCCTGCCCCCACGGGAACTCATAGTCTGGCGGGATTCACATTCTGGTGGGTTCTGTTCGCCTTCTTGCCTGCTCTGCTTTCACAGAACCTTTGGTCTGGGGACCTCTAGGCAACTGTTTCAAGTTCTGTCTTTTAAAATTCTTTTGCCTTAAAAAGATGGCATGAGTGTGTTGCTTCAGAGACGGCTGTTGCTATTTATTGTGAGCAGAGGACATTCCAAGAAATTAAGCTCTTAACCAAATGTAGGATTAAACTGTTTGCATTGCTAAGCATGCTTATTCTAGGCTTCGACTCTGGAGTGTTAGTGGCTGAAATTATTTCATTAATAAAGCAGCATTTTCATACAGTTTAATAAGAGGGTAAACAATTTTCCAGGAATCAGCAGCAGCTAATATGGGCTCTACAGTAAAGTGCTCAGCCCCAGGTCATAAAAATGACGGCGACCCTGCCCACCCACACACAGCGATAACGGTTTATCCTTAGGTGCCAAGTCTCATTTTAAGAGCTCTACATGTATTTACTAGCCCATCCTCAAAATAACTCCTTGAGGTAGATACTGTTATTATACCTCTGTATTACATAGGAAGAAGCTCAGACTAAGTTAAGTTGCCCAAGATTATTTAAAGGGGGAAAAAAAAAAGCTAGCAAGAGGCCAGGTAGAGATGAGGTCCCAGGCAGTCTGGCTCTCAGCCTCTCTCTCTGCTTCCTCTCTACATAAATAAACGCTTTCTTATTTCCCTCCTTGCTTTTTTGGGCTGTAGTAATTTGCCTTCTCTCAGATATGAAAATATTAATTTGCTTAACACATACTGTACTCTGAATTTGCAAATGAACCCAGTGGCTTTTGTATTATGATTTGCTTCCTTGTTCATAGCTATCCTATCTCAGTAAAACTTCCTTTTTTCATTGTAAGTCTAGCAGGTAGTAACATGGAAGCTAATTTGTTTTGGTGCTTAGTTCTATTTTGCTTATTTGTTGATTGATCAAATATAAAAATGAAAATTCTGTCAAATTCAGTGCAGGCAACATTTTATTTCCCTGGCCCTCTGGAAAACACTGGACACAGAAGAGCGGCTTTTGTTTTCCCGGGAGGAGAGAGAGCGCCATTTTGCCAGCCCCACGTTGGGAGCAGGCTTCCCCCACCTCTCACTGCAGTGTTCCCACTGCCTTTCCCCCTCTGGGTTTCTTGCCAGAGCCTCACAGGTCCCGGCTGTCTGCTTCCTGGTCCACCGTCCTCCCCTGTCCTTCCCTTTCTGTTCTGCTTGCCCTCCAAGGTCAGCTCACGGCTGTGTCATGGCAAGACCCGTGCTCTCTGCACCTCTGGAGGAGGTGCTGCTGCCTTCAGGGTGCCAGCTTCATTTTTGTTGCTTATTCGGCTATTAAACTCCTTAAGGACAACTTTTGTTCGTTTGCTTGTCTGTTTTTTCTGGTTTCTTTCACTGCAGAGTCCTCAGAATCTCAGACGGTGCCAGGCATGTATTAGGTGTTTGCTGCTTGTCAAATGAATGCATACCTGCATTCTAGCACTTACGTTGTATTTAATAAACCGGTACATGTTTTTCACCTTCTCCAGACTGTCAGCCTCTCATTTTATTCATCTTCATATTTTCCCCCGTGTCTATATTGTATTAGGTAGTCAGCAAATATTTACTGAATTAATGAATGAATGACTAATTAGTCCCTCTCCATCTCTGTGGTACTGGCTGGAGATGATTAAAAAGAGGCAAGAATGGGTAGTGACTGAAAGGACCAATGCATTGGGAATTTCTGAACTCTGAATCAAAAAAAGGAGCAGAAACACCAAGTCCAGATGTCCCCTTTCATTCTTCTGTCTAGAAGTTAAGTTTTTACATGTCTGTAATTTGCATATTTGGGCATAACACTCAGAATGAGTCCCAGAGCCCTGGCTGGTGTAGCTCAGTGGATTGAGCGTGGGCTGTGAACCAAAGTGTCACAGGTTCAATTCCCAGTCAGGGTACATGCCAGGGTTGCAGGCCATGACCCCCAGCAATTGCACATTGTTGTTTCTCTCTTTCTCTCTTTCTTCCTCCCTTCCCTCTCTAAAAATAAATAAATAAAATCTTTTAAAAAATGAGTCCCAGATACTCCCTGACCGGGTGGCTCAGTGGGTTGGGTAATCATTCCACAAAGCTAAAAGAAAGGTCGCCTGTTCAGTTCCTGGTCAGGACAATCCAGGTCGCCTGAGTTGCTGGTTTGGTCCCTGGTTGGGGTATGTGCCAGAGGCAACTGATCAGTGTTTCTCTCTCACATCGATGTTGCTGTCCCCGACTTCCTTCCTTCCTTCTTCTCTTTCTAAAAATAAATAAAATGAAATCTTTAAGGCAATATGAGTCCCAGATACTCATTTGTCTTTCTGGGTTACACTGTACGGGAAATGATTTTAGAGATAGAAACCCTCAATGAAACCCTCAATGAAAACTGTATAAATGTGCTTCTGTCAATTAAGGAGACTTAAGTGGGATTAACTTTCACAAAAACCTCAAAAAAAAAAAACCCCAAAAACCAAAACCCAAGCATCCTCCATTGTCTAATTTTTAAAGATGTAGAGAACTTTATTGAATTTTAAGTTTTAGAGTGAATCAGTTATGGAACCAAGGACCCCAGAAATGATACGTAAGTTCATTATACATGGTGAGGAGGGAGATAATTTGAAGATACACATTATTCCTTTCTCCTAACTTGCCTTAGAGAGCCTGTCTCACTCATGGGATGGGTTTTTCCTGTATATCATGTGATCCCTTCACCAATCAAATTCCTGTCGAGTGCTCAATATATACTCAGCTAATTCACCCAGCTGGGTGACCTGCTGAACTTGACCAATCACATTTATTTTGGAGTGTTCCTTTTTGTTTCCACAACTAGTGGAGGGAAGTAGAGAGAGGTAGAGGGAAGCACATTCATGGAGAGGAAGCAGCATGCCCTCAGATAGAGTTCTGACCACGTTTTAGAAATGATATGGCATGTTCATGATGGCTGGGACACGCGTCCCAGGAGAGGGAGAGGAAGAAAAAGGCACTGGCCTGGGGGAAACTGAGCTCAGTGGATGGAGGTGGGTGCTGAGACCCCATCAGCACCGTGATCACACTCTTCCCCCCCTGCCCACCACCCTTGCACTTAGCTTTCCTCTTACTGTGCTGATGGACTCAGCTACAGATGTATGATTTCCAGCCGAAGCGTAGCACCAGAATGACTTGCCTCTCTCTTTTTTTTCAAACACGTTCCTAATCAGCCGCTCTTTTTATTATCCATAGTGATTATCCCAAACTGGATCAACTCTTTCAGAAACTCAGCTCTCATGACCCTTTTTTAAAAAGTAATGAGCCATCTCCCTTGTCATTTTCCCGAAGAAATAGGTCATGTGCAGCATCTGCTTCCTCGGCTGGCCTCCCTACACATCCAGTCTTCCTTCCAGCCACCCTTAGAGTCTTCCTTTCTCTCTCTGAGAGAAGTGTCTCTGCATCTTTTTTAGAGCTGACCCTCCTCCAATGCCCATGAGCTTGCCTTGTGGTCTGGCACCTTGCTTGATTCATCATGATCTTTCTTATTTCCAGGCTCTTTCCATTCGGCTTATAGAATTCCCAAATCTCTCTAGCCTTACAACGTCATTCTTTGACTTGAATTTCTCCCGAAGATGCCCTCCATTTTTCCTTATTTAAGCGTAGGAAATGGCCTGCTTTGGAACAATGGCTGCGATGTGGAGGAGGAAGCCCAGGAGGGCAGAAATTTGAGGGAAAAGCTAAATCAGGAGGGTGTTGAATTAAAGTGATGGCCACGGACAGGAGCAGACAAGTTTGAGAGGCGTCAAGGAGTAGAACTGATCAGACTTCGAAATGACTGGATATGCAATTTGAGGGAGAGGGAGAAAACCATGATGACCTCATGAATTCAGAGGGTAAGTACAGACAGAAAGAGGAGCAAGTTTTATGGAGCAGTTAATGAGTTCCCTTTTGTACTCGTTGAGGTGAACTGCTCTTGGGGCATGAGTTGGAGATACCAAGTAAGCAGTTGGAAGTATGGGAAGTATAGTCTCTAGCTCAAGAAAATGTTCTTTAGAAATGATTTTAGTATTCAACAACACGTTGGTCTACCTTGAGTTACAGTTTTGGATCAGATCTGCCAGAGGTGGAGTGAGGACAGAATATAGACACATCTTGGAGATACCACTGGACTGGTTCCAGACCACCATAACTGAGTATTGCAATAAAGCAGGTCATGTTTATGGTGGTGGGGGTGTGTCACCTTCAGTTGGTTAAAAAGAAGGCAACACCTGTGAAACCCAATAATGCAAAGTGCAATAGGACGAGGAATGCCTCGTAAGCCAGGTGAATAAGAGAGGAGATAGAATAAGAGGAACCTGTGAAGGAGACCAAGCCATGACCAGAGAGAAAGACGGCAGGTAAGAGGTACCTGTGCGTGTGTGTGTGACTTTTGTTAAGTTATTATTTTTTTAGTTCCATGAAGACAAGAATAATTGCATGGCCAGCTTCTAGCAGAACCTGGTAAAATTGTGCAGATCCAATACACAACTAACGCATGCCGTTATTGACGGGGCTCAGTGAAAACAGTGTCTTCACTGGGTGGGAGCTTTCTCGGCCTGAAATCATGTATTGTTAAGGTCTCTGGATGGAACAGGTTTGTAAACCAGATAGTTTGGAATGGTGAAGTATCAACAGGAGACGTTCAGAGAGGCTGGTGAGCAGCGTGGTTGGGGGTGCAGTCACTGGGGCAGCCACAGGAAGTTGTCTTTAATGGAAACCTGGTTGTCGATGTCAGAGGAACTGACCACTGTCTTTATGTCAGAGAGTGATCATTGGTAGCGTCATGCCACCAATGTGGCGGTTCACAAATTGGAAGGAACACTTTCTTGTTTTTATTTCCATAATGTTTGCTTGCATTTAAGTTCCATTGTAACCGCCTAGTCATGAGTCAGAATTAAAAGCTGTTCTAAACTAGATTACATCCTTATGTTTCCACAACAAATCTTGGGGGCAGGAGTCGAAATTTACATTCATTTAGCTGTGAACCACGCAGGGCCCCCATGAGGGTGGGGTGGGCAGTCTGTGCCTTAGGGGCTGTACAGGAAGGCCCCTGGAGGCGGGCAATGAAAGTCTTAACAGTCCTGTTTATAAATTATGTTTATCCCATCTCTTAACAAGCAACTGTCTATTTTTGCATGTTTCAAATGTGCATTAGATATTAGTGCAGTGCTCTGTGTTCATAGATAAGTAAATTACACATTTATATAAATCAGATTCCAAGCGTTTGAGTTGCAAGTGCAGATGTGTGACTAGACCTTGATTCCACACTGTGGGTTTCAACTGAGAGCATTGAAACTCCACTGCAAAACCATTTGTTGCCGTTTTTGTGAACACTGCAGCTTTCTCATGAACTACCTAATGCCGGCCTCTCCCCAGACGGTATGTTCTTTACAGTCGTGCTTTAGTCACAGGCAGTTTAAGCTGTTAAAGAGTATCTTGCTCTAAAAGGTAGGCTGATGGCGTTTCTATCTTCTGGTACATCTGGTAAGTTAATATATACAGTCTGTGTGAGTATCCTGCAGGGACCTGTTTTTACATGCATACGGGGACGCTTATGTAGAAATCAAAGGCCATGAATCAGAAGAACACAACTCTTGTTTCTAGTGTACTGGAGGCTTAAAAAAATTGGCTTTGAAAAATTGAAAGTAGTGTGGTTTGTTTTTATTGTGGAACTGATCAGGAGGAACAATTTACAGTCATTGCCATTCTTCCCTGCTGAATGGAGTGGAGGTGTCTGCCTCGTGAAATGGAGCAGCTGCGCCGTTTTCTCTGGGCTCACAAAACGTTTGCTTTTTAATCAAGAACTTTGGATGGTGGGGTACAGTTTGTTTTCATGATGGAAGTGGTCAGTTGTGCCTTACCAGACAGCTGTAGTGTAATTAAGAAAAACTGTGTGAAAGTGGATTAAATATAACAGAAGAAACTTAAAAGAAGGGGGTGAGGTTTTCACCTTAAATTCAGCCTCTTTTCTTTAATGCTTAAAAGCAGACATATCACTGTAATTCTGATCTACAAGACTGTGCTATTTCACAATATTGTTTAGCTCTCGGAACTAGAAGATGCTGTAGTACAGAAGAGTCATATGCTTTTATAACAAATGCAAACTAAAACATAAAGGTTTTAGGATGATTTAGCTTGTGAGGGGTCTGCCTCCAAAATAAGGAATTGCACAGTTATATTTATGCTAACTCCAATGCACTTAAAAATTGGTGATCTAGTTATGTAGAAAAGAAAATTTTGAGACTGCTTTTTAGACTCACTTTGTACATAATTTGCAACAGTTGGAAAATTATCTGTTTTTCAAGACCTGAAACTGTGAGAGGTGAAAATCACACTTTTTCTTGATAAAGTTTAAATGAATTAGTGGAATAATAATGAAACAATCTGGCGAAGTGTTGATTTGTTATAGTTAAATGTGGAACATTAGGCTGTCAAATGGCTTTGAAAAGCATACACTTATTTTATGCAGCAGACTTTGAAATAAGAATAGAAATGCCTTAATTTGCATTACAGTCTACAGTAGCAAAATAACTGTTACAAGGTCAGAGGGAGCTGAATGTTTTTTAAAAAAACTATTGTGTTTGCAAGTAACCAAGGTTCATACCAGACACTCACCCATAACAAGTTTTTACACTGATTGCCCCAAACACTAAAAGCCAACATTTCCACCCTCAGCAAAATAAAGATGCCAGGTTCAGCTTTATCATATATTGATGAGTCTCTAGGGTAACCTCTTAGACTTGCTTTCAGATAGGGGAATTTGGAAATCTGGATGCAGGAGGGGGTGGGCAGGGAGTTACAGTCCAAAGACTCCAGCTGCCTCCAGTCCCGCGGCCCTTATCCAGGGAATTACAGGGGGAGAACTCTGCACTGGGTGTTTTCCAGAACCCCAACTGTCAATCTCCCTCACTCTTCTAGTGCCTGCTCTCTCCTGATTCCTCGTGTCTTTCTCCACCAGAGGCCCTAAGTGTAGACACTGAGGATCAGGCCTGAGTGTGTCTAGATGGCAAATCGTGACTGCAGCTTGATAGTTGGTTTTTCTATTTGCAGACTGAGCCCTCGGGGGTACCAAACTCTTCTGCAGACCCCTGCCTCTACAGAGCATGAGCAAAGCTGAGTTTTGGGAGGTGAATAGAGGAGAGGGTGTTGCGGATTGGAGAGGTGGAGTACAACTAAGAAACTGTCAGATGCAAGGTTTTAAGCTGCTGAGAATGGAGATGAAGTGCACAGATGGTAGAGGACAGCGTGATGCAGTGAGGAAATTACTGGAAGTAGAATCAAAAGATCTGGATTCAAGTCGCAGCTAGCTGAGTATTTCAGGAAAGCTGTGTTCTCAGCTTCTGTTTCTTCACGTGTAAAGTGGAACTGCAATACCTGTTCTACATACCAAACAGGTTGTGAGGAGAAAGAGGGAGGAAGTGTTGTGAGGCAGTAAAGTCCTACCATGTGGGTATGGAACCACTCAACCCATTTGAGCCTTTTCTTTTTGGAACTGTAGGCAGCCAAGGAAATGGAATGAAGCAAATACCAAATATTACAGAGGTTCTTTCTCTCTGAGTACTCCTAGAGCTCCTTGATAACCCCATTATTTATCTCTATTTGATCCCCAACCCACCCCTTCCCCACCACACCAATTCCAAACTCTTTCACCTTCTCAAGCCCCACCCCAGCCACAGCCCTTCCTTTCTTAATCTCACTAGATAACCCCTCCCCTACTTTGCCAGGAATGTTGAGTAAGGTTATTGAGCTTCCCTGGTCACCATCTCTACGTGCCTCTGTTTTTACACAATTTCCTTCTTATTTTCTGTCTCCTCCTTGCAAAAGGTCAGCTGTGGTCGGGGCATGTTCTCATCCTGTCTCATCCCAACCCTTGCTTCGTCAATTATATCTTTCCCTTGTTCTTTTTCTTTATTTATTTTTAGAGAGGGAAGGGAGGGAGAAAGAGAGAGAGAAACATCAATGTGTGGTTGCTGAGGGCCGTAGCCTGCAACCCAGACATGTGCCCTGACTGGGAATCAAACCTGTGATGCTTTGATTCGCAGCCCGCGTTCAGTCCACTGAGCTACGCCAGCCAGGGCTTCTTCCCTTGTTCTTTTAACCTCTCTCTACCAGGTCTTTCTCCATAGTCAGGAAAACTCTCTTCGAGTTCAGTGTCATATATGTTTCGTTTTCATTGCTGAAATTTTCGAGAGTGATTTGAGCTCTTTCCTTGTTCACTATCCGTGCTTCCTTTTGATTTATTGCAGTCTGACTTCTGTCTGTCCTGACCTCATGGTCAAATCCAGGGACCAGTACTCTGCGTTTGCTTCCATCGGTTTCCATGCAAGGCTCCGTGCAGACTCTGTCAGCTTTCACCCTCCCTTTGTTTGCACCATCTCCCTTCTCGGCGTCAGTGTGTGGGTGCCTTGCTGTTCCCTCCCAGCCCTGACACTGGCTGCTCTCCTCTTCGCTTTCAGCCTCTAAGAGCAGATGTTCCCGAGGATTCTGTACAAAAAAGGATTTAAATTGGGTAATAAGACAAATATAAAGACTAAATCTATAGAAGTGGTAAATGAGAACTTAGGGGAAATCTTTGTCACCATAGACATGGTGACAAAGACATGGCCATAGACATGGTGGCAAAGATTTCTTAGGTGTAACCTAAAGAGCGTGATCCATAAAAATAAAAAAGTTGGTAGATTGGACTTACTTAAAATTAAATTTTCTGTTTTTAGAAGGGCACTGTTAAGAAGATGGAAAGGCCTCAAATTGGGAGAAAATATTTATAAAACACATGTCCGATAAAGGACTTCTATCCAGAATGTAAAGAACTCTCAAAACTCAATAAAAAGAAACAGCCTAAATGTTAAAAATGGGCAAAAGATTTGAATAGAACTTCCTCAAAGAAGATATCTGGATGGTAGACAAGGACACCAAAAACAAACAAACAACTCAGCCTCACAGTTACCAGGGCAATATAAATTAAAGCCACGGTGAGATACCACTGCATCCGCCAGAATGGCTGAAGTCACAATTGCTCATCCCACGTGTTGGTGAGGATGTGGAAGACTTGGAACTTGCACACATTGCTGGGGGGAATGTAAAATTCTGTAGCCATTGTGGAAGTTTGGCAGTTTTTTAAAAAAATAGTCGATCATATATGTACCGTATAACCCAGCCATCCCACTCCATTCCAAGAGGATGAAAGAATGTGGTGTATGATTCCCTTTATATAAAGACCTAGGAAATGCAAGCCTGTGGGAATGGGGAGCAGAGTGGTTGCTTGGGGGTGGGAGTGTGGTGTAGACAGAAGGGGTCACGAAGGAGCGCGAGGACACGTTTCCGGGTGATGGATGCACTCATCGTATTGATTGAGATGATGCTTCGACTACATGTCGTAACTGATCAAATCTGACACTTGAAAATGTTCAGTTTGATGTACACTAATTATACTGCAATAAGACTGTGAAAAACCCACAACTGTACACTGAAAAGGATAAATACTACAACATGTAAATTATCTCTCAATAACCATGACTTGAAAAGAGCATATGGGAAAATAAAATATGGGGTTGAGGTTGCAAAAAATTATTGAAAGCCAGTCTCAAAAGATGACATACAGTATGACTCCATTTATATAATATTCTCAAATGACGAAGTTATAGAGATGGACAACAGATTAGTGGTTGCCCAGGGCTGGGGATGGTAATGGGGGCCGGGGGGACTAGCTGAAGGATATGTGGAAATTTTCAGTACTGCTTTTGCAACTATATAACACATATGAATCTATCTCAAAAATCAAATGTTTCTTTAAAAAATGCCTTTTAGATATTATTGGGTTCTCTAAAGTGAAACAAAATTAGCATGCCCCCAAATCATTTTTTTATATCTTAAATAATAATGGTTACCATGTGAACACCAGAAAGTGCTGTCATGGAGATGATTACAACTTAACATTGCATTGTTGCAGGTAGAAGACACAGCAAGAATCATTTTCCGATTTCTGGTTCCACAGCTGACCATTTAATACCTTAGCTTTTCTTCCCAGAGATTTTTATTAAAAAATTTCTAACTAGATATGATGTACAGTTGGTTCACACATACATAAAAGGATACACTGAAAAGTCTTCAACATCTGTCTTCCAGCCACATAGTTCATAATCCCACCAAATTAAACAACTAATATTAATTTCTTGCATATTCTGCTGGAATCTTTGTATATATAAGCAAATGCAAGTGTAGTGGTACCTCGGTACTTAATCATTAATTCATTCAGGAACTTGTGACAAGTGCAGAAACCAATGAGTACCGAACAATGAACGCATTTTTTCTCATGGGGCAGCATCGTGACTCATACAAATTCTAGCCAGTACGTTGAGTATTGAGCAGGCGCCAAGTGCTGAAACATTTTCTTTCTTCAAAATGCAATGGGTCCAGGTTTGATGAGTTCTGAAGCCAGTCAAGTTATGACTGTATATTTTTACCAGTCTCCCTGCACAGAAACTGGTTTACTGTATATTTTACATCATACATTTTTCACTTAACAAAGTATCTTAAGGAATTTCCCTGGTGGCATATAGACAGCTACTTAATCCTTTCTCTTTTGACAGCTGCATAACATTCCATTATATAATATTCCATTACATGGTTGTGCTGCACTTTATTTACTGGCCCCTGTCTATTGACATTTAGGTTCTTTACAGATATCCACTTCTGTAAATAACACTGCAGTGAATACCCCCATACATATGCCATTTCCCACTTGAACAAATATATATGAATATACAAAATTGCTTATATTGACTTTTTAACCTAGAAAAGTTTTATGGTGTTCATCCTAAATTCTGTAGAATACATTTTCAGATGTGTAGTTATTTGAGACAAAGTGTTTTGTGTCCTTTTGATGTTCTGATCCATCACCAGATATGCATAATAAGTTGGATGCTTTAAAAAGTGAGTAAAAAACCTTCATTTAATGTTCTGTTCCTTATGGCTAGTGGGAAAATACCTGTGCACACACAGGAATAGACTTCAAAGTCCTTTGCTAGTAGCTTCATTCAGTAAGATGTCTGGCTCCATCCCTCACCCAGCTCCGTCAGGCTTCCTTGCCTGTTAACGAAACCCTTGGCTTTCTCCTTGTTAATACCGACCTAGAAACAGAGCTCTGGGCCCTTCCTTTATCTTTTCCAAGGAGACGTTGCAAAAAAATTATCTTGCTCTTCTGCTATCAGTGTTATCTCCATTGGCCCTCACAATTATTGCCTCTTTAATATTACTACATAACATGTCTTATACAGTATATTATGTTCTCCGCAAAATGCTGACTTTTTGTACGCATGGCAAATAGATGGAATATGCTCTTCTATGGGAAGATGTAGAGTCCAGGCTTCTAACTAACTAACTAATGGGAGTCCAGGCTTCTCCAGCACTGATTGTGAATGTGTATGTGTGTATGTACGAAAGAGAAAGTAAATGCGGCAGCACGTAATAATTGGTGGATACAGGTGAAGGTGGATACAGGTGAAGGTGGATAATCTAGGATGTTCATGTGCTATTCTTTCACGTTTCCTATAGGTTTAACATTTTTGAAAATTAAAAGTTAAAGCATATTCTTTGCCAGGATTATTCACTGTGAATTAGGGAGTGCTGTTTCATTACCTGTTATGTTCTTGGTTTTTGTTTTGCCCTTTCTACATCTGAAGAGATCTTAGGAACTGTACCTGCAGATTTCTTTAAAAAGTAATGATTGCCGTTTGTAATTATTGAGGTTTTCCTCTTTGCCACATGTTGGGCTAAGCATTTTATTTGGACGATTTTATTTAAGCCTCTTATCAGCCTTTTGTGTTATCTTCATTTTTTAGATGAGGACACGCAGGCACAGACAGCGAGGTTAAATTACTCGCACCAGTCACACCGCCAGCCTGCAGCAAGGACGCTGCTTGCCACCAGACCTGCTGTCAAGTACTTGACCTGGGTTTCATTTGACCTGAGCTTTATTTTGGCCTGAAGCATTTCAAAGTGAGAGGTTATCCTCTGGCTAAAGTTCTTACAACAGTGACCTGATCCAGATAATATAATAATCTGAAGGCCTCATGAAAGAGTATACATGGATATACAGGAGAGGAAAACTGACAAGTTCCTTGACACGTTAGTTTGCAAAAAACTCTATGAAAAACAACTGCTTTGTGCACATACTGTATTCAGAATCTTCCTTCCCATTTTCTGGTTTGCTAATTTTCGAATACACTTACCAGCCTGCTAAGGGTCCCTATTGTTCTTTTTTTTTCTGTATATTTCCTGTACCTTTCCCTCTCTATTGTCTCTTTTCCATCAGAACTTAAACAGGTTCTAGCTTTTCCTATCATAAAACTATCACCCATTCCTCCACACAGCCTCTGGCCACCCCCATCTCTTCTTCAAACTAGGCTTTCCTAAAAAATTGCTCTCATACGATACTGGGAGTTCATTTCTTGTCTCCCTCTAGCTCACCTTACTTCTCCTAGCCCTTACCCGTGCAGCTTACACCCCCAACTGCCTGTTTTCCTTCTAACAATATTTATAAGCTATTCTTTTATTCACGAAACTGAGACTATTTTATTTAGAGTTTGTAGCCTGAATTTTTCCTACTTTAATATTATGGACCTTTTTTTCACATCATTAATTTTGCAAAGCTTTTTAGTGATGAATAGCATACATACAAAAGTAAGTTCAATGACTTTTCCTAAAATGCCGTTAGCATCCAGATCAAGAAATAAAAATGGGGTGGGTTGATAGAATCTTCTCCCAACCTACCCCCTTTAGTCACTTCACTGAACTCCCCAAAGCTGTCCTGACTCGTAACAGCATAGATGGTTTTGTGTGTCTGGCATGTGTGGAAATGGGATGTTGTCTATGACATTCATCCATATTGTGTACAGTTATAGTTCATTATTCTCCTTGTTATATAATGTTCTATTGTGTGATGACACATTAAGTTTTAAACACTATGTTAATGGCTTATATTATTCCATTGTATGCATATACCATGATTAATTCTATTATTTTTGTCAGGTTTACATATTAGAAATAACCTTATAATGGATATCTTTATATAAATAGTTATATAATTTATGACTACTCCTTAGAATAAATTCTAGAAGTGTATTTGCTGGTTAAAAATATGTAAACTCTTTAGAATTTCTTGATACATATTTCCAAATTGCTTTCTAGAAAGATTATACCAGTTTACTTTCCTATTAACACAGTACCTGACACATAAGTATTTAATAAATTTTCTTTGACTTGTACTGAATGTACTAAATTATATCCTGGTATACTCTGGTTTCTCTTCAGATTGTAAAAATCTTTTGCCTTTTATTAAATTATCTCCTCAGATCTATTTCTGAATTTTTTGTGTCATTAATCTGTCTTTTTTATAGTAGATTATTATTTTAAATTAACTTTGATTTTTGAAAATTTACTATAGAATATAGGACACAAATTTCTCCCCTTATTCTTTCCAAAAATTATCTGATTATCCTTGTTTTTTAAATTTTTACTAGTAGAACTTTAAAATATGATGCCAAATTTAGGGGGAAAAGTGAGGATTTTATTGGAATTACCTTACTGGTATTTCTATACATTTATGTGGGGAGAATTGACATATTAATATGTATATAATTCTATTCAGGAAGAATTCTTCATTTATTCAAGTATTTTTATTAAATGTCCCTCAGTAAAATTTTATAGGTTTATTCATATAGGGCCTGGTTTTTAAATATATCTATATATACCTATATATAGATATATTTAAAGATCTATATAGATCTATATATATAGATATATATATCTATCTCCAAGTATTTTGCATTTTGTGTCTATTGGGAGTTAATTTTTTTCATTATATTTTATAACTAGTTATTTGAAAGTTAGTGAATTTTATTATTAATTTTGCATTCATCCTCACTATTATTAATGCTAATGATTTTTTATTTGAGTTTGGAACCATTAATTCTTTTGAGCTTGGAATCATTTAATTTTTCAGTTCACAGAGGGAGAAATTGGTATCTGAAGGAAAGAAACAGAAAAACAGTAACCTGGAAAGCTATTTTTAAAATGTAGAATTCTGTTAATTGCAAAACTCAATTTTTTTATACATTGAGGTATTTTTTTGTCAAATCCAAACCATTTTGTCTAAGCTTGCATTTTGAATGAAGAAGGAAGTCACAGAATTAAATATAAAATTAATGAAGAAATTTTAAAATGTGAAAATAACCTATCATTGCATTAGGCAAATTACTCATGCAGTGCAAAACCACATTATGTACCATTCGTGTCACTCTACATTTATTTTCCCATTCCCTTGTGTTTTAGATTTCCCTTTTCTTATCCATTCTCTATTTTTGCTACTCTGTTTCTTCTTAGGAATGTGGCAGTTTGCAAAGAATTTTTTAATACTAATAGAAAATAAACTTCAGAGTAAATTAGGGAAAAATGAAAATATTTCAGTTTTGTTTTCAGATATTTCCCCCCTGTAGTCTCATGTACCTTTCTGTTTTTCTGGATATTTCTCATGATGGTCTATCTCCTTATTCTGTTTACTTATCTCAAGCTTTTATACGTGTGCATGTGAGATGCACGTGTTCGTGTCATGTATTGTCTTATAAAACAGCAGGGGTAAGAAAATATGTCTAGGATGTGTATGTACATGCTATTGCATAGATAATAAAATAACCTTTTTTAATTAAATAGTTTGCTTTTAAGTTTAAACTTTTAATTTTTAAAACTTTTAAATTTATTTTATTTTTAATTCATTTTAAATTGTAAGTTTTTAGTTTTAAGTACCTAGAAACTTGAGCCACAAATGTAATCAGAATAATACTTTAATCCTAGTTAATCCACCTTATTGACTTTCTGTGCCTGTATCAGCAACAATAGCAGAATGTCTGGTGCATAATCTTTTGTGTGGCTGCACAGACTCACTGGCCAAATCGGATGTAGAAATGAAGTATCCTCTTTTGAGGTGGGAATTTGATGGAAGATACTAACTAGGATCTTGTTTAATCCTTATAAGACAGGCTGGTTGCACTGTCTTATCTAATTTGTAAAATGAAACTAGGTCAGATCAATTACAGATAGTTGTAACTTGCTCTCAAGGCCAGTGTTATTAAAAAGCGTCTTTCCTCTGTCAAAATAAAAAGTATTCACTGTCTCTATAATGGTGGCCGAATTGGAGTATGAGAAGTTAAGAAACCTCTCTTTTGTGGAGCAGCAATTATACTTTAAGAAAGTGGATGCTGGAGGGTGTGTGCCCTTGGGTGCTGGTTAAACTCTGGGGCTGGGAGGGGAGAGGGAGAATGGACAATGAGCCAGGAGGACATCGTGTTCTCTGCAGATCTCAGAGGATGGGTCTGCGAGCAGGGATGGGGGACAGCAGGCCACATGAACCCAAAATCGGCTTCCATGTTTTAACTGCCGGGAGTTTTAGTTTTAAAAAGTGAACTGTTGAAAATTGTAGAGGTGAAGTAATGTCCTTTCATCAGAAAGATGTAAAACTGGTTCCAGTTCTCTGAAAGAAAATAGAAATGAAATGTCAGAGCCATCAGTAATCGCCCCAATGGCAGACTTAAAACCAGTGACAGAACTGCTGCTGTAACAGGCCCCCTGGTACGTGTGGTGTTCGGTTGGTCTGTCCAGTGCTTTCAGATGGCTAGTGTGTGTGAAACAAAACCAGGGGTAGATGTTGTCTTCTCTCTACTCTGATTCAATACTTCCACAAAAAGGAGGCAAATGAGGAAGAAATTTAAGACAATTAATGGATCCATTTTGCCTATGACAGTTTGCCATCCTGAAGTTGGATATTGTTTATGGAGAGAATTTAAAGTGAACTCCTTCTTTTTATAATTGTATTAGACAGAACATGGGTCTTGAACCCAAAGAGTTTGGCTTGAACACTGGCTGTGCCAATCAGACATTTTGTGATGCTGGGAACTTTAAAATCTCCTTCTCGTTATTTTCTTCATCTGTTAAATAAGCAAAATTATTCATGGTGTATGAAGTTGTTGGTAAAGAGATTGTCTCCTTTCATGAAGTTGTCACAATTTCCTTGAAAAGTAGAAAAAAATTATTTAAAATCTTTTGAGAAAAAGTACTATGTAAGAAAATAAACAGGATGAGCCTGGTTACACATCGTTGTATTCCTCTGAATGTATTTCTAAATTAGTTTCTGCCCCTCCTTGTTGAAAGGTTCCCTAATTATCTTGGTAACTATGTGCTACTTTCCTGTATAGTCATTGACAAGGGAAATGGAGAAAAGGTGAAAGGTAAAGGATTAGTTCTGTGGGTGTGGGGGGGGGGGGGAGGAGATCTCTAGCTGTACCTCTGCCTGTGCTTTTATATCATATGTATGTATTCCAATCATCTCAGCTATATCTCTCTTTTGCAATAATCTTAACACATTGTATGCAGGAAACGTATTTATATGTTTTACGTTGACTGGTAGTAGAGTGTGCGATAAAAACTACCCGCAAACAATGTGTTAAACTAATAGAAAAGTTGCAAAAATAATACAAAGAGCTTTTTGTTTAACCACCTGAGAGTAAATTTGCAATATGATGTGTCATTGCTTCCAGACATTTAGTGTATATTTCCTAAACAGGGATGTCTCCTGTATCAATCATCAAAATCAGGAAATTAGCCATCAAAGCCATAGACCCCCCCCCCCCATTTATGTTTTGTCCAAATGATGATGTGCTTTATAGCAAAAAAATCTGGTTCAGAATCACATGTTGTGTTCAGTTTTCATCTCTTTAATCTCCTTCAATCTGGAATAGTTCCTTGGTGTTTCCTTAACTTTAGATATCTAGATAGTTTTGAAGATTACAGGGCAATTACTTTGTAAAATATCCCTCAGTTTGGGTCTGTCTGACATGTCCTCGAAATCAGATTTAGGTTTTGCATTTTGTTAGGAATGTCACAGGAGTGCTGTGTTCTTCTCATTGCATCCAACTATTGGATAGTGCACAATTCCTGTTTATATTATTGGAGATATTAGCCATGACTGATACTTAAGGTCTTGTCTGTCAGATTTCACTACTGTAAAATTACTTGTTCTCTCTTTATAGTCAGTATTTGGGGGGAGGTGCTTTGAAACTATACAGGGTCCGGCAGAAGTAATGTGTAATTGAGTGTGGCTGGTAGGGTAACAATATGGGTGTAATAATTTGTAGTTTTAGTTTGAACATTTCACCTAAAATGTCATATGGTGTACTTGAGTGTTATATTGTTGTGTTACAGAATTATATGCTTATGATTTTGTAATCATTTGTGATCAATTATTTGTGCCCAACCCTGTATAACATCCTGTTCCTTATCAACATCCCAATCACTGGTTTTAGCATCTATGTTTCTTGACTGAATTAACTAGGATAGTTTCCAAATGGTGATTTTTTAATTCCTTCATCCCTTCTCCGTTCATCAGTTGTCAATCCACTGCAAGGAAAAGCTTCCTTCTTTTATTTATTTATTATTTTATTCATATCAGTATGGGTACATGGATTTAAAACCTATTCTATTTATAGATATTTTATTATTTTACTATAATTATTTTGATACTTACATTGTCCCAGTTTTGCCAGTGGAAGCACCTTCCAATTGTCCTCCTCATTCTTTGAGCATTTCTTTCCCCTGGTTGCATTTCAGTAGCCTGAACCAGGCCGTTGCTGCCACCGCCTCCCCGCATCCTCCTGTCCTCACTTGGGTTCCAAAATGCTGCCACTGCTTACTTGCTGGGACTCAGTTATTCAGGAAGAGAAACAAGAAGGAAGAAAGACATAGATAGATGGGTGGATGGATAGATAGATAGATAAATAGACTGACTAAAAAGAAGTTCTGCCCATACAAATTGGGCAATAAAAAGACTTAGTTTACCAATCTTATAGGGAAACATATTTGAAGCATAATCAGAAATGATGGGTAAGCCCCAAATAACTTATTTTAATTTTTGAATGTATCTTAGTCCAGTCTGGGCTGCTATCACAAAATACCAGAGAATGGGCAGCTTATACAGAACAGAAATGTATTTATCATAGTTCTGGAGGCTGGGAACTCTAAGATTGAGGCCCCAGCACGGTTGTTTCCAGGTGTGTGTCCTCCTTCTGGTTCCTGCCTTCTGGCCCTGTCCTCTTGTCATGGAAGAGTCTAGGAGTCTCCATGGGGTCTCTTTGTAAGGGCATTAATCCCATTCGCGAGGACTCCACCCTCAAGACC
The DNA here is from genome assembly GCF_004126475.2 of Phyllostomus discolor. Lineage (NCBI taxonomy): Eukaryota > Metazoa > Chordata > Mammalia > Chiroptera > Phyllostomidae > Phyllostomus > Phyllostomus discolor. Next base: position 26,014,123 of record NC_040912.2, on the reverse strand, counting down.
TAATCACCTCCCAAAGGTCCCACCTCCTAATACCCTCATTTGAAGGGGTTAGGATTTGAACGGAGACACATTCAGATCATAGTTGAATGTTTTTGTTTTCTGCTGTGTTTTGTATTTCGGTATGGGTCCATTTCCCGTTTTCAGGGCCTAAACCAGCCTAAGTTCTCCTGCTTTTTACCTTATTATGTCTACATACTATTTCACATGGGAGAAACTTCTTATTGAACACATTGCTATAACCTTAGAATCAGGCTTAACAAGGAACCGTGCATATTCATTACGCTTTTCTTCCTGACTTGTTTTGCTCTTAGATGGGCAGGTAGGTAAATGCATGGTCTATGGATCAGCTGGCACTGTACAGAGAAGCAGTCAGTACTTCAGGGAGCCTTTTTGGGACAACTACTTTTTGTTCTTTCCTTAGATTGAGAGGCTCTCCCAGTTGCCACTGGGCTCTGGATGCCAGGGGCCTTGCTCTCACTAGTGTGCTTTCTTCAAGGGTGAAGAGAGTGCATTTGATAGTCATGGGAGGGAGAGGTTTGCTTTATTAAGTCTGGAGGTGGTTAAAGTGGGAGCCTGGGGGAAGAGGAGGAATTTGATTGAGACAGGTTGATTTGAATGAAGCAACTATGCTTAGACAACTTTGCATAACAGCTGGTCAGTCAATATGTTTGTCTTTTCCATCTTAGTCCTTTAAGCTTTAAAAAAACATTATTGGAGATTGGAATGTTTTTTAATATGTTGCAATTAGGCACATATCCAGATGAATTCTAATTTTGCTGAACCTGTCCCTAGAAGACTACTGGATTTATTTGAAATCACTGAGTCATGAAGATATAAGTATGTAGTGGGAATCTATAATTGAATCCTAATTTCAGGAATATTGAATTTATGAAACTGAATAGTTTTATGGAATTTGGTGGCAATAAATTAGAAATAGAAGTTAAAGTTCACAAACCATATGCAATTTACAATTTTTGCTTTAAAATGACAAATGGTTTTACTGTTACCCAGTCTTGCAATTAGTGATTCCTTTACAAACTGAAAGAACTGCAGACATTTTTGAACACTGCAACTATTTTCAGAGGAGTTTTAAAAATACCACAAATAAGTTAGTATATATTTCTACTGTAGTGTTTTTTAAAGAAGGTATTTTTAAATTAGGCAAATCCATGTGAGTAGTAAACTTAAATATAGCATTAAACATAAGATAAATGAAAATCCTTTATCAGAATTGCTTTGGAATCTCAGCACCTCTCATATTTCACGCTATTATCTCAAATTCACTGTAACTACATACAACCTCATAAGTTCTCCCCGATTTCAAAGTCACTATTGACTCTTTGTCCTTTCTCTCCTCCCCTTACCAACTGCTGGGAAGGTTTTCCAAGTCTCTTACAGCTGGCCTACCTCGTCCTTCCTTATTGCAGAAACCTGTCTACACGTCACATTAGAACTGTGATTATTGACCTCTCCTTAAGCCTTTTGTTCAGCTTCTACCTTTTACCCAGCTCTAAGTGCTATTAATAAACTTATTTTATTTTACCAATCGTAGGCCATCCTGTTCACCTTCCATTATTTATTCTATAGTTTCATCAGAACATTTTAGTTTTCTGAGAATACCTGCCATGTCCCCTTGACAATGCCACACTTGCTGTGGTGCATCAGTCAGAAGACTGCCATTTCATGAGGGCCTGCTACATTCTCCTTGGTGGCAGCTACTGTGCTTGATGATGGGAATATTGTGGCAATAAAATAAACGTGGTTGTCCTGGTGGAACTGAGAGTCTGGTAGTGGGAACAACAGCTGTTAAACAAGTGAGTGCATATAATTGAGTGATTGCAAATGTGTGAAAAGCACTCTGTTGAAGAACGAGAGCATGTTGGAGCATGCAGGGGGCATGGATTCTGCAGGGAGAGTCTTGAGGTAGTGAGGTTGGAGCTGAGATGGGAGATGGAGCACATATTACCTGGTTGAGGTCCGTGTTGAGGAAAATTTTGGGCACAGAGCGGTCCTTGCTTTTCCCTGCATCACTTCCACCCTGTCATCAAGCAAATTCTCACAGTTTGGTCACGCCGCCTGCTCACCCTCACTGGGGCATTTTGTCCTTCCATGGGCTTTTTGCCTTGTCACCTTTCTGACTTTGTGTTGTCAGCTTATTTCGGAGGTCCTGAGGTCAACGTCCCTGACTTGGTAGAGTAGGAGCTGCCAGCAGCAGGCTCTCAAAGTCAGATTCGTCCACTGCCTCCAGCCCTGTCACTCTCCTCTTCTTTTCCTTACCTCAACTTCTCTGATTTGGGGGGATTTCTGTGGGAGAGAAGCACAGGCAGCGGTGGAGACCTCAAAATTTATTCATTGATCTTAAACCTCTCCCTCCAAAACACCTGGATTTCATTTTCAGCATCCTAGTGGCTTCAGGGCCTAAGGGGATTGAAAAATGGCTCTTCCTTAGAGGAAGTTTAGGTATTTTGCTCTAGATCATTGAAGGTTTTGCACATTAGCTCTGAAGTTTCACATAATCTGTCACTATGCTCTGTTTATCCGGTACTTTATATTTCAGATTTTGATACAGCACAGCATATGGATATTCAGTATGGCTAACATCATGTTGTTACCTGATAATGTACATACAGTGAGCTTGCAGACACACAGCAGCAGAAGCGGCATTGTTGTGCTGGCACCGAGTGGCCGAGGTGGGCTCTCCTGAGCACGCCATTTTTCTGCAGGCCGTTGCAACCAGCGGCTGGCCACACCATTTCCCGTAGCCAGGCCCTTCCGTGAGCCACAGCCAGTTCTGTGGCAGAGAGAAAGGAAACAATTTCCTGCACTTGAGTTTTCCTTTTTTATTTATATATGTTAATATAATAATAGGAATACGGGGTGAAGACTGATTATAGTATCTGTATGTCAACACTTACTAGAATAAAACTAAAATAGATTGTAAAATACAGTATTAAACAGTATGGACTTATCTTTAACTTCCACCATTTTATGGTTCTAAGTAGAGGGTAACAATCTTATATTTAATTTTTTTCTTTAATTGTGGTAAAACACACAAGTTTTATCATCTTAAAGTTCAACAGCGTTAACTACATTCCCAGTGTTGTAAACCAGTCTCCAGAACTCTGTTCACACTGGAAACCCAAACTGGCCCTGCTGAAGGGCCCTGTCTGCCCCGCCCCCGGCCCCCGGCAGCCTCTGTCTGCTTCTGTCTCTGTGAGTTCGGCTGTTCTGCCTTAGCGCTGTGGCTCAGTTGGTCGTTCCACTGTCCCGTGAGTCGGGAGTTTGTGGTATAAGGGGGATAAGTGGAAAAAAAATACAATGGAAGGAAATAAAGATTTATTTAAAAGATAAGTAAAGTAAAAAAATATTTTAAAAAAGAAAGAAAGAAAGGCGGTGGGTTGATTCCTGGTCAAGGCACATACCTTGGTTGCAGGTTCTGTCCCTCATCGGGGAGTGTATGAGAGGCAGCCACTCAGTGTTTCTCTCCCTCTTTCTCTCCCTCCCTTCCCCTCCCTAAAATCAGTAAGCATGTCCTCAGGTGAGAATAAAACATATATATATATGTTTTATATTTATATAAAATATATATATATATATATTTTTTACTGTTCTAGGAACCTCATGTGAATGGACTCATACAGTATTTGTCTTCCTGTGGCAGACTTTACTTGGTATAATAGTGTCTTCAGGGCTTCCACATTGTAGCGTATGTCACGGTTTCTTTTCACAGCTGAATACTATTCCCATGTATGTATACACCACATCCTGTTTATCCAGTCATCTGTTGTTGGACACTTGGGTTGCTGTCACCTTTCGGCTCTTGTAAATAATGCTGCCATTGACATGGAGGTACGAGTATTTCTTGAAGACCTGCTTTCAGTTCTTTTGGGAATGTACCTTATTGCACCTCAACCTTAGCACAGAGATATGTGCTCCCTAATTATTTAAACAAGTGGGAGGGAAGAAGAGACCAAGGGAGGGGACAGCCATTTCAAAAATTAGGCGGATGATAGTCTGTCAGTCATGCCAGGTTATCTCAGTTGATTTCAGTGTTTTTCTAAGTATCGTTCAGCAACCCCCTGCAGTAGGGCTCCCTGGCACGCCTGCTGATAGTTCAGACTTTTAGGCCCTTCACCAGACTTCACACGTTTGGATCTCTTGTGAGACTCCAGCATTGGCATCCAGGTGATTCTTACACACACCAAAATGTGCGAGGCACTGCCTGCTGGTGAGGAGATCTCAGTCGTCCACTGGGGACAACGCACAGGAAGGCCCTGCCCTCCGCTGTCAGCCCCTGCTGTCCTCTGGGGCTCATCCATCCGGGCTAGGCCATGACTCACTTTTTTTTCTCTCTGTCTGTACATTGCAGCCCAACTCAAAGTTCATAAATTTAGCAAAAGATGGCCAGGCCCGGGTTCACAACCCTGAGCTTTGATCCAGGCCCTTTCGGGGTCCTTCCTCAGGATGCTGATTGGTGATTCACTGTTGCTGTCTTCCTGCTTCTCCAGTCAGTGGGCCCGTGAAGAGGCTGAGGCTTCCTCCCTCAGGCCTTGGGGTGTTTGGGCCTACCTGAGTTCTTAAAGGGACCAGATCTCTTTTCTCATATGAACATTTTCAATAGGACATATGCGTAGTACACTGTGACCTTCGGGAAAGTCATTTCACACATTTATGTTGTATAACTGAATGACAGGTGTGACATCTTCAATAAAACAAACCAGATTCTTTTGCATTTTAAAATCAAACTGTCTTCACCTACTTACCACAGCATATCGACCACATGTGGCTTTGCTTCTAATTGTGATTTGCAAGAGATTCACTTTTTAAATATCAACTTTTCTCCAAGTAATGTTGATGCATTTTCAGAAATATACTCTTCAAACTTGTGTGTGATAGAAGAGCGTGTTTAATATTTGACTTTCATTAAAAGTAATGATACCGGCTAATGACATACTTTTTTTTTTTAAATGACTGGAGCTGGGGGGCAAAGGGAAGAAAAGCCCTCAGGAGGAAACGTGCTGGTGTCACACGTGGTCACGTTTTCACAGTGTGCTCCACACAAGTGTCCATGCCTGAATGGAGTTGGTGCTCCCATAATTTTTCCTTTTGGCTCATTTGTACATCCAGTTCTTGTGGTTTCCGTTTGCTTGTTTGAAATCCCTTCTAGAATGTAAATACTGTGAGGGCAGCGATGCTGTTACTGTACTTTACATGGTACTCAGCGTGATATATGGCGCCAGGGAGGAGTTCGTCAAATTTTTATTGAATGAATGAAATTTAGCTTGACACTGATGGTAATATATTTCATATATTGCTTTTATCGTTTCTGCTAGAAATTTCCTCTGCAGTTTTCAGTTACAGTGCAACTCTTGTATCAATCTATGAACTAAATTTCTAGAGATTGAGAAGTTTACCTACCTACTATCTCTGGTTGGACCAATTGATGCTACAGGTTGAAACACATTTGATTTCATGGGGCCACTTATTTTTCTGTGTTGAAAACTGACTGAACAGAATTCCTGACACCAGACAGTAATTTCACAAGTTTATTCTCCTGGATGGAAAGGAGACTAAACACTCTTGTGTTTGCCCGACTTGATCTCATGTATTTCCGACCCAGGTCTGCGCTGTTGTTGAGGGACTGATGCCGGCCTCACCCCCAGCAGGCAGCGTGTGTGGGTCTTTGTTCCAGGAGACTGGGGGCCCGGTAGAGCGAGCCCATTCTGTTTTTTCTCTTTAGAGCATTAGGCTCCAAGCCATGTGCACCAAAACCCTTTCTGTGTCGGCCCTGTGTGTTTCCGGCAGAGCCCCAGGACCTGTGGTCAGTGCGCTGCTTGGGACGGCCCTTTGCAGAGACTCCTTTCAGCAGCGTTTCGGGATCCAGGGTCAGGAATGGTCAGCCCAGCTTACTCTCGCGGTATATAAATTTACTCTGATTTAGGAAAGATCAACAAAAACCCTTTGAAGGCAGATTTGTACAGCATGATACAATATTGTACAAAGGTACATGTACAAAAGGAATTTGGCCTTTTGTGTTTCTCGTCTCCCAGCCTCAAAGTAAGGATGTCTGGACTTAACTGTTTAATGTAGTGTTAAATGCTTAAATGATGTTTTCAGATTGCTTTAAGATCTTCCAGGAAAATTATTACCCATAACTACAAAGTAACAAGACTCAGACCTAAAGACATCTGTGGAATACCAGGACAAGTTAATTAAGAGCAGGCCAGTAGGGCTAAAAGTGGTCTGACCTCAGTTGAATTTGCTGGTATTCTTACTTCCCTGAGTAAAATGCCTTTAAGAATTCGGTGTGACCTTAAGAGTTGCAGGTAGCAAGGAAGGTTTTTAGCTGTGATTTCAGTAGCATTCATAAGGTTAAACTCTAACATGATGCCAGAAGTTGTGTGTAAGTATGTACAATATTAAAGTTAAGATTCACACTAATACCTCATAAAGTAAGTTGCCTGTTCTTTTGAACCCTTAGTAAGTGTGTATGTAGAATTGTCTTTCTTACTGCCCACTCCCCTCTGTCCCTGACGCACAGTCAAATCAACAGATGTTTATTGAGTATTTACTTGGTTATCAGAATGATGCCAGTGATTCCATCCTTAGTGAATTTTGGGTGTAATAATTTTAACTTGCTTTTTGTTAATTCCCAGCCAGCCTTTTCCTCTATTTGTTTGCTGACTGTATTCTTCCCTTTATGTCTTAGCTGTTCCCATTCTTGGCTCATTTTCTTGAGGGGTTCTAACGGTTGTTATCAGAATCCTGACCTAACAGCAGGAGGCTCCCGGGAAGGGCACGTCTTCAGCAGTTAGTGCTTTTGTTTTTTCTTCATTCTTTTTTCTTCATTCTTTTTCTTCATTCTTTTCTTCCACTTTTCTCCCTTCTTTTTTGTGGTGGAAAATGGGGAGTGAGTGGACAGTTCTAGGAAAAGTGGAAGGAAAAACTACCTGAACTGGGGGTGACTTTAATGTAAAGTGTGTTAAACTGAGTTGAATAACAACTCAAGTTTTGGTAGGTAATGGGAAGCCACGTATTACATAATGGCTTGGCATTGTCAGCAGACTTGGATTTTAACACCGTTTGCCATTCTTAAATAGACATAATAAAGCCAGCTCACAGCACTGCCCTGAGGACTAAATGACCCTCCCGGTGAGGGCCTCTCCCAGAGCCTCTCCAAGCTGAAGATAATGGCCTCAGCTACAAGACAAAGGCCGAACAGCAGTAGACAGCAAGACGGAACCTTATCTTGCCCCAGCTCCTCTCCCTTCTCTGCAATTAGGGTTTAGCACGTTTTCTCATTTAATCTTTGTAACAACCTCATTATGTATCATTATTCCCATTTTCAGATGAGGAAATTGAGGCTCTGAGAAGTTAAGTAACATGTACCAGGTCACGGATGTGGTAAAGGATTTGTGTCGAGATCTGTCAGATTCCAAGCCATTCTCTCGCCACAGTGCCAGGCAGCCTTGTATAATGAGTGTGTGATGGAGGAATGAAAAGGAGTTCATGGAGTGGCCATTCCACTGTTCTTTCCACTACTTCACTGGGTGAATGACTAATAAGCAAACACTCCCAGAGGGTATTTGCATGTAAAAGAGGAGCTCATTAACCCTAATGAATCTCTAATTGGTGGAATTCGTGGAGGAGATATTTCAGAGCACCGGGGTTTCCCCCTGTGTCTTCAAGGTGCTTGGCTATCCTTTTCTCCTCTGTAGGTTATCAACTGTTCTGGCATCAGAGTATGTGGTAGCATGCAGCCACATAATGCTAGTCTGCCCCAAATGCAACTGTCTGGGTGCACAGGGAGTTGTGGAGAGAATCATCTGAGGAAGTATGGGTTAGTATTGCATAAAATGAATATTCAAAAGCTAAGTGACAAATATGGCAATGTCGAGGGTCTTCTGGAGGGTCAAGTAAAAGTATATTTCATAATTAATTTTCACTTTGGAAATGATATATCAGCATTTTCCATTATGTGTTCATAGACCCCTGCAAGATGTTTAATATTTATTAGGTGAGTAAAATGGCTTCATAGCCAAATATGCTGTGAAACAAATTTTAAAGTGTCTTTACTAAAGAATTTCTCAGAGCCTTTAATATGTTAAAGTAAATTGGTAATCAACTAAAAGGGAACTTTTCTGAAGGTTTTCCTCATACTTCTGACCATAGAAATATTTTTTCCCAGGTGAGCTCCTTGAAACTACTGTTTTATAGACTGCATTCTCAAGTATTGAGTTCTAGATAATTCTTCTCTAACCAAAGAAAAGAAAGAAAATGGTTTTATGCATTCACACTTTTCACGGGGGCGGGCCCCAACACTGTCCACACCAGCCCGGTCCTCGTCCTGTTAGGGTTAGGGCTTTCCAATGCCAGCACCCCTGTTTCCCAGTTAAGATCTGGCCAGTTTTGGGGAAAAAATTAAATAAAACAGATAAAGACCAAATTCTCATCTTCGTTGCCCATAAAGCTGATATTGAAGAATAGTGGCTTCTCTCAAGAAGCAAAGAGGTTTCCTAATCTAAACCCCAGAATTAGATTGAGCTCCATCCTGGGTCAGGCTTCCCCAGGTGGGGGGTGGTCCCTGTGGAGGGTCAGAGCAGAGACAGCCACATGTTCTCTGTGGTCCTCCAGTTCTCAGGGGAAAGGGAAGAACCAGAGCAGCCACGTCCTCCCAAATCGCCGACTCCTCCTGGACTGAAGTGGAGGGAGGCCTGGGGTGATGTTGCCAGAGCTTCCTCCTGATGAGTGTGGATGCTCCCTCCGCCACCCACTCCCACGCCCCCACCCAGACACGTCTCCTCCAGGTGACCCAAATAGGCATTTGGGTTCCCTTCTCATACTGGGGTTTCTCTCCTTCCATCCTCCTTCATCCCTAGTGCTCCCTCTTCCCCATTTCTCCCCTCCCTCACCCAGTAGAAGGGGATCATGGTGATAGTCTAGTGACCGTCTCTTCTTGTCTCCTCATACATTTTCAACATAATTCAGTCTTTTATCTGAAAAAGTGGAGTATGTGTATTCTCTAAAACAGGGATCAGAAAATTACAGCATGGCAGTGGTCTTTGTAAATCAAATTTTATTGGGACACAGCCTCACTCATTGGTGTCTATATTGTCTGTGGTTACTTTCAACCCCTACAATGGTAGAGTCTAGACGCTGCAACCAAGACGACGTGGCCCACAGCACCTAAAATGTTTACTACCCAGCCTGGTACAGGAAAAAAAAAGTTGCCCACCCCTAATCTAAAATACAGATGAATTTCATTTCAGTTCCTTAAGTCCTGAAAGCGCTTCATTTGTATGTACATGTAGCCTTTATCATGTATGCACTCTAAATAAAAACGACATCTTAAACCAAGAAAAGTGCATGTTGTAGTATGAGAGGGATTTCGCCCCTTATGAAATTGTTTCTCTCCTTACAAACTTCTGGAAAAGTGTGCAGGGGACTGACTGTGTGTTTGCCTTGAGGGACCTGAAGGAAGGCCAGTGGCTCACCCTGGTTGGCAGTATTTGTCATCACCAGTGGAGAGGGATGAGGGTAGATCATCTGCAGGGCCTACGGAAGAAAATAGGACCGTAGAGAAGTGTCTAGGAGCCCGGGGGGCGGCCCAGCACCCGATCCTTCCTTCAGCGAGTGGGAGCCCCCGGCTCCCCTTCACACCCTGTTCCCTAACTCGGAGACTTGGTTCCACCCACCGCAGCCCCCATTCCTTAGAACCTTCGACAGAATCCCCAGAGATGTCAGGAGACCAGGTTTTGCTCCTCCCGAGACTGTCTTCTCCCTGGGAGGCCTTGGGCATGTCACTGAGTGTTCTGGCCCCTAGGGTTCACTCACCTGTAACTGGGGTTGGGGGAGGGGGGTGTTTACTGCACCATAGTGAGAATTTATTGTAATGGTGTTAAAAAGAGGCTTTATGAGATGTGAAGTACTGTGAAAATGTTTGGTTATTTTGTTCTTTTTAAACAGCTGATTTGCAAATGAAATTTTGAATCTATCCAGCATGTAAATTATAGTGAACTGGTGTTTGAAAACTGAAGTACCTTGTTTCACATTTGTCACATGCATCTTTATTTATTGTTAAAAGTATGGGTAACAGCATGGTGATTGCTGGGGGAAGGGGTGTGTGTATAAAGGTACTAGATGATAATGGGAAAAAATACAATAAAGATTTTTAAAAAGTACCTAATGTTCATGTGGGTTATTAAAAAATGGATAAAATAACTGAATTTCTACCATAACAGAATAATTTGGCAGTGGGAGGAAAACAACTTCAAAAATTGTATTTCTTTGTGACTTTTTTTTTTCTGTTGGTTGTATAGTTTTCATTTTGTGCCTTTGTTTATAGAGAATAATCCTGCAGATGGCATTTTTCCTTGTAATCAGTTATTGTCCTATCTGAGTCATCGCCAGACATGGCATTTCGGTAAATAGTGCTTCTGTAATCGCTTCCAGGCAGATGTGTTGTGTGCCGTCGGGGGCACTGGTCGAATGTCTTTCTGGTTATTCAGGCAGAGGGAGAAATAGGGACAGTTTCATATAGCTACGCACCACAAAGTCAGAAAATGGCAATGGAAACACAGTGCTTTTAGCCAAATGATTTTAAATACAGTATTTGCATGCCTATGGGATGGAGCAGAAATCATTTTAAAAATTAAAAGAATCTTTCTTGTGTTTTTTTTTTAAACCTAAAAGACAACAAGTCTTTCATTTTGGGTGGTACATATTTTCTATAAGCATCACGCTTGGGAGTTGCTGAGCACACTCTGACCTCATTGTGCAGAGACGTGCGGCGGTGCCTTGACTGTTCTTGCTGCCATGGGCTCCGCCTGCCATCAAGGAAACTAAACTCATTGTTCATTGGTTTTTACTCAACTTACTGTTCGTTGGATTTTTCCTCTTGTGATTATCTTTTCTCTAACTTTCAGAGAGAAGTGAATTTCTGAAAATAAGACTCTTGATATGCAAATTAATGGTCTATTTAAATGGTCATTTAAAAATCAATCAAAATGGTTTAGTGAAGTTCTAGGTCACAAAAGTAGGCTGATTTAATTTTTCACTTAAACTTATTAACTCTGTTATCTTACAGATATTACCCAAAAGTTCCTAATGCTTTTGTTTCAATATTTTTTTACAAATTAACTTTTCTTAAAAAAAATTATTTTAATTGTTGTTGCAGTACAATTTTCTGTCTTTTACTCCCATCCCAACCCACCCAGCCAGCCCTCCCCTCACAAATTAACTTTTTAAAATCTAATAAGTTATGCCACAATTAGAGATCAGTACAGTATAGTGGTAGTCATAAATTTGCCTTTTAAGTTTCACAAATATGTTTTAGAAGAAAGAAACTAACTCTATGCTCAAATACAGTTTTTATTACATACCATTTGGTATTACTTGTCAATCTTATAGACTGGGCAATATGAAGAGAAGTGCACTAATTCAACTATTATTTATTAAACACCTTTCATGGGCTGGTCCCCACCCAGCTGTTATGTTATGCATAACTGGGAACAAGCCTTATAGCCTGGAATATATATTGATGTGCTGCTTGGATTTTAAACATCTTTGAGGCATTCCTCTATCTAAAGTAAAATAACTCTTAAGTAAATAAACTACCAATTTAATTCTTGCTTCAGAATTTAACATAATTTTAGAATTTAACATAATTTTATTCAATCCTTTAAAATTTTCATGAGGTTCCTCTTTGATTGTAGCCCTTGGTAAACTCAACTTCTGTATTTCATGTGGAAAAGGTAACCTCACCCTTCCTTACTTTCATATTTCATCTCCAACCCAAGACTTGTGACCTGCCTCCTGTGAACAAATTCCTGACCCTCGGCGCCAGCCGCGTCATCGTCTGTGCGTTCCCTAATGTACCCTGTTGTGGGCATTGCTGAGCTGGCCCAATTCTACAGGAAGAGCAGTTTACAAATTACTAAATTGACCTCTCATTATGCTGTAAAGAAATAGGCTAATTGTTTCTTCACTTACCATGTGTTAATCACAGCTCATTGGTGATAATTAATAAATAAAATAGGCCATTAATAATTAGATTATGCTTATCCTTACCTATGTTTGTGTGTGTCCTGTCCTCGGAGCAGGCCCAGTCACCAACTTCACTCAGTGACACAGCTCGCCCAGGCACCAGCCTTGGGTGTCAGAGTGTAACTGAAGGCCAGTCTTTGAATTTGTTCACTGTTCTTTCCAGCTGTAAAGACTGTTCCACATTTGGTTAACTATTACCCTCAAATATATGTATATATCTACTTTGAGGCAAATCCACAGAGATACAAACCTTATAAAGAGTAACTCTTATTAAAAGAACTAATTTTGAGGACAGTTGGTCATATTATAAAGACTTAATTTGAAACCAATTTGCCTTATTTTTTAAGCTGTAAGCATTATTAGTTTATTTGAAATATGACTTGGTCATTCTTCCAGTATAAACCTTTATAAAAGAGGGTACGTTTCTGGTTCAGGGTGTGTGTGTGTGTGTGTGTTTGTGGATGGTTTCTGAGACCTCAATAAAACTGCTATTCTTAAAAATTCACTTAACTTACTTTGTAACACAGGAAAGAGTAGTTGATTCCATAATGTGAAACATAATGTCAAAGATATTTCAAAGAAATAGAAGACAATTTGGCCTCAGTGATGTGGTAAAGTTTTCTGTTTATTTTGTTCTTGTGCTTTTTAGGAGATACGGCAAATGAGCAAAGAGCGGCAGCAAGGGGTGAAACTTCAGAAGTAGAAGGCAATCAACTGGTAAGTGAAACTCCGTAGAGTCCTTTCCGGGTGAATGGAACCAGTCCTGAGGGTTACATACTTCTCTGAGGATGAACAGTGACTCCCACTCTTACTGTGCAGCCCGTGGTCTAGACAGCAGGAACCAGGGGATCTGCTCAAGGTCAGGGGGCGCAGTACAGGGCGTGGCTTCCCAAGTGCTGAGCGTTTCCTTGTGCCGGAATGGAAGCTTTCTGTTGGACAAAGAGAAATAGAACACTCAAGTTAAACCATTTGAAATATTTTTAGTTGAGTGGTTATTTTCTAATACATTTGAAGAAATTGAAAATATATGAACCTGTAAGGGAAGGTTTGAAAATAATCTATTCAGACTATATTACCTTACCATGTCCAGCATCAAAATGCAGTTCTTAACATTGCTGAGTAGAGAGACTAGGGTATTTATTCTTTTCCACATGAAAAACTTATTTGCCCTTTGAGAATACTTGAAAATGTCATTAGGATACTTTCATATACTATGTAGAAATGAACACTGATTAATTGCTGAAACGATTTTTAAGACTTAGGGCGGATATGAATTCTTGGGGTGGAAGGGATACCCATACATTTTGAAACTTTCTACATGGTGACACACCGTTCCTCACACTCTGCTGTAGCGCACGTAGGTATCCCTGTGTACACCTGGAGCAGGGTCGGGGGCCTGGCTGATTTTGTTCATCTCCATACCCCTGAAGCCTAGCACAGAGTAGGGAGTCAAAGATGTGTTGAATGAACAATGTTTATAATGTGTATTTGAAGAAGAATTTAATTTTTATATTCAGATTTTCCATAATGAATGATTATTTTATAATTAAGAAAAAACTTATTTTAAGGAGTGATGTGGGAGCAAATTGATGTAGAGGAAGAAAAGCATCATCTTTCCTATAAAACCACATTCGTTTTTCATTCACACGTGCAACACACTTTATTAAGCTTTGACCGTAAAGATGCTGTGAAAGGCACTGAGTCTCTAGTGGTGAAAAAAAGATACAAGGACAAAGAAATATGTTCAGTCTATACACTGAAGCAACTTGATCTCTTTCATTTATTCAAACATTTAGTGAGTGATGACCATGAGTAGCATCTTTTGTGGGAAATAAAGGGTGATGTATTTGAAGTTCAGCAAAGAGCCACCAGAATGGGTTAGAAATCATCCATGATTATTGAATTTAATTGCTGAGTTATGGGATTCACTGTAAACGTCTGTGATACTTGATTATGTTTCAAAGTTGATTCATTGATGGAAAGAATTATAAGATTAATATTTCTGAAGAAGCTTTTGAGATTATGATCCTCCCGCATTGCAAACTAGCTCATTATTGTGCCATTTTATAGCCTCTCTATTACACACAACCAGTTCTTAACGAGCGGATTTATGTGTTCATGCTGTAACAGATATTTCAGAAGTGCCCACTATTAGCATAGCAACTGGGCGTTCAGAGGGTAGTGTTTGTTATCAGGAGAGCTCTCTTATGTAACAAGAAAGAAACAGGGAGACTGCAGATGCGACCACGGGGTTAAATCCCAGCACAAGAGCATAGTGAAATACTTTTAGAGGCTATGTATGATTTGACACCAAAAAGCTAAATAATCATTACCTCGACCTTAAGTGTCTAAAATGGAATTCATTATTCCTCTCCTTTAAAGGTCCCCAAACAAAAACATTCCAGCATGTTCCCCAGCTACCCACCACCCCATAGTCTCCCTTGATCAGTCAAGGTGAGATGTATCCAGCCTCGTCGTTTAAAATTCTACGTAAGAGGCTGATGGCTCCCCAAGTGTGTCTCCACCTAGACCCACGCCCCGTGCTCTGCACTGCATCCCACTGCCTATGTGCCGTCTCATGTACAAGTGTCCAGACAGTTCAGCCTTTACATGACTAAGGAAGATCTATTGAGACTTGGCTCTGCCCGCCTGCAGCTTCTCTCTGCTTAATGTTCCTCTCGGTAGAGTGTCACCACCCTCTCCGTAGTGGTTTAGAATCAGAACCCCCAGGCTCCTCTCTCTCCCTCACACTCCATGCTCAGCCCAGCAGTCAGTCCTGTCGCCTCTCCCTCTGTGCCCAGAACCTGACCCCGTCTCAACACTGCCACTGCTCCAACCCAAGTCTAAGCTACCACTTTCTCCAGGACACTCTGCCTTCATTCTTCCTCCTCAAGTCCATTCTCCACAAGGCAGACAAGAATATAGATGAGATCACATCATTCCTTGACTTAAAATCTGCTGGCTGAGCTGCTGACAGTGAGCTTCAAGGAGCTCCATGTGCTGTGCAGTCAGTCCCCTCTTTCTCTGCACACTTCAAACCCCAGCCCCGTCCCCAGCCGCCCTTCCTTGCCTCCATCACGTTCAGCTCGTTCCCATCTCGGCCTCTGCATCTGCTCCCCATTCTGCACCATGGCTGCATTCGGCCGCCTCCTTATTACCCGGGTCCTAGTTCAGGTCCCACCTTCCATGACTGACTTTCCTCCATCATGTTTATCTCATCCCAGATTATTCGTGGTTTCCTGTCTGTCTCCCCTGATGAGAACAACAGCAGACCTTGTGTGCCTCGAATAGTGTCTGCTACATAGAAGGTGCTCAATAAATACATGTTAACTGATGATCTAGGTTTTGTTTCATGTCATCATCTGTCTGCCAGGTTCAAGGCCTGAAGTTACCATTTGGGTCCATTCTTCTCACCCTCCTCATCAAATCTATCATCAAGTCCTACTGATACTCCCTCTCAGATATCTTCCAAATCTGGTTCCTCATCCTCCAGCTAGGTCATTGAGGATGAGGAACCTCATCTGTTCACCAGACTGTTATTAGACAAGCAGTTTCTTTCCCAAATCTCTTTCTAAAAATGAAGAGTGCATTTTGTTACTTCAGGCCCCTCAAATGTCTCGAAATCTGCAGAATAAAGCTTAAGCCCCACACCCTGTTCAAACGTGCCCTCCTCTGTGAACTCTTTTCCCTGCTCCCCCGGCCAGAGATAACCATGAAGTGCGGTTCCCACTTGTGTTGTCTGGAAGGTGGAGAGCCACCGTAGTTAGCATCAGAGCCTCAGTCACTGACAAGCTGTCACACATGTGGTGTGACACAGATGCCATCAGTGATTTCTGGGTGGTGAGTGGATAAACAAGCGGTCCTCTGCAGATGCTGTTTTGAGAATAGATCTCTTCATTCGATTCTGTTTTTCACCTTATATCATAAACACACAATTATTTTACCACTCTATAAAAAATAATTCTCTTTCCTAGGAGTTTCCCATTAAAAATCTGTTACTTTACATTATTTTTAGCACTCTGACAACATTAGCAAGGAAAAGCATAATGATTTCAGTTAGTTTTTAAAAGGATATACATCTGATTAAGAATTCTTATACCTAGAAGGATTCTCATTATTTTATTTTTAGTGGCTATATAAAAATGTTCAAATATTATTTATAGTGAGAAATATTTGGTAAATTATTATGGATTTCATAAGGATTAACAATAACATTCTTAATGTCAAAATATAACTCATTTTCCTAAGGATCCTTTGGAGAGGTGGACTTTAGTAGAAGAGAGTAAGTTTTTTTCTTGGACAGTTTATATAAACATGTAGATTGCCTGCTATTTTCAGGAAGTCGTTGGACATGGGATGGAGAGGGCACGGAGATACGTAAGGCTCTGTGACTTCCTCTTAGAGAAGCAGACATTTTCAGTCTATTCCTGGATAATCAGAAAACTCCACAAGTTACTGTAATATAAAGTGGATAAACACATTCATTAAAGTCCATAACTACAAAAATATCTGAGATTTCAATAAAGGAAGAAATAACATTAGAGTCAAGAAGGACTTCATGCATTATGTGTTTTGAACCATGAAAAAGTTTTTCTTACTATTTGTACAGTCAATTTTTACATTACTAAGATAAACTTCATGAAATGAAATTCTTCATTATGAACATTTTAGAAATACAGAAGCATGTGTGCCATGGCATGAAAATTCCTTCCACACGTGAATCTCAGGGACGGATAATAAAAGGTTAAAAGGTAAATGTAGTGTGTCTGTGTTACACGATAGTTGTTTTTTTAAATGGCAGTTAAAATGTTCTGTTCAGTAGGCTCCAACCTTTTTCCTTGCACTTTGCTGCCCAAGCGTACCTCAAAACTAGGTCCCTCCCCAGGTGCAGCTGTCTCGCCGACATCAAGGAAAGGCTAACGTCTAGGTGGAACAGAATTTGGAAAAAGGAGAACTAGTTTGGACATCAAATAATTTAATTTTTACAGAGTTAGATTATGAGATTTTAATACATTTACACAAAATACTGTGATCAACAGGATATTTATTTACACTGAGTAATTAGTGGGACTTTTTACTTTGTGTAAAGAAAAATAATACAGCATTCATTCCAGAAAAGCGTTATTTCTCAGTATGTTTTTCTCTTCTTCATCCCCCTCTGCGGAGTTTCTCTCAGTGAGGACTTGTTAGGCACCACTGTTTTTCCCGTGGTGTTCCCTGTCCCTGATCCCCAAGTGTCACCACCTATAATAGGGTAACTCAAGGAAACACCAAACTAATACAGTTTCACTCATTGTACTTTAGTCTACATTTTGAGAGCCATTGGTAACTTTTAACGGAATTCACCAAGTTTTTGGTGTGTAGAGAGTGTAAGCTCCTGTAAACCCATGTTTGGGCTTATTAAAATTAAAGTCACTAGACTCTAGTAGTACTTGGAGGAAAAAAGTTATAATTTGTAAGTAATTATCGGGTTGGAGGACTAGCCGCCTCATTCTGTTTTTTCTTTGTTCGTGGTTGCCTTTCTGGGTGAGCTCTGGTAGTGAGCTGCAGGGACCCGGCGTTTGCTCGGTGCCCTCCGCGAGCCTAGGGGCCTGTGAGACAGGGCTCAAGGGAGACGAACCCGCAGATTCATGGGAGGCCTGGTTTCAGTTTGTGCCATTATGACTCATCTCTTCAGGGAATAAACATTATAAGTAAGCAAGTAATTAGTCATTCTTTTCTAATCTTCAGCCACGGAAAGTGCTTTATATTGTGAATACTGGACCATATAAGCTACTAATTTACTGGTGGATCTATCCATGTTTGGTTTTGTAGGTACATTTTGAGAGCTACAAATATGTAAATTTCCACTTTTCATATAATTACATTGTATTTTGGTGACTTAATTTTAACACATACTCTTACGTTGTTTGTTGAGCTTAAATTTCTTTTATTTGTGCCACTAAAATGGTTTTTTAATTTGCATTTATTTTTAGTCTCCGAGACTGAGGAATATGTTTATTTATTTAGTTCCCTGGCCTAAGATAGCAAAATACAAAACAAGGCAATAAGGAACTCCACACAAAACCACGGCTCCATCTGAATATTTGTCTTGAGTGACAGCTCACTCGCATGTGCACATGGAGCCACACAGAAAATACTAATAACAGATGGTGTAGCCGTGGAGCAGGATTTACAAAGATTATTATCAGCTAGTGGTAGTGGGATATTCTTGTGGTTACACTGACAGAAGACGCAAAAATTACTGTAATAATAAACTGTGACACTAATATCCCCCAACTTCTGTTAACCAAAGTAGCTTATTGCATATTTAATATAATTTCTTAATGAAGACCTAAAACAATCATGCAGCCAATTTGTACTAGGAAATGTAATAGACAGAAATCGCAAAGACAGTAATTAAGGTAGCAGTAACAAGAACACAATGTTGGTTAAAATTAAGTGCATAATATTAGAATCCCTGGGAAATAAAGTAGGGACTTCAGGGACGTGTTTATTCAGATCATTTCAAGCGCACTTCTCAGTCTAGTACACAGCATTTGTAATGTTTCATTTGTACATTTGTGAATAGTTTAGTTACATGTGGAATTCATAGTTCAGTAATTTAGGGGAAAGTTGATTTTTTTGAAAAAGGTGTGGAATGCACATATCAATGAAACATTCATTTTTCTTCTATATGTTTTCATACTTCCCTGTCTTTTAACAGAGCCTTTGGGCCCTACAGGGCCTAATTTCCTTGCTGCATTTATTTCAGATCATCAGTAAAGTGTGGGAACATATCTCTGAGCTTTGTGAATGCCCTATGATGTAGACTTTGGTGACCACCCCTTCCACACAGGACTAAGATTATCTCATTTAAAACTGAGTTCTGCGTAGAAAAGAATCAGGGTTGGGTGGTGAAGGAAAAAGGCTGGAGAGAGTGCTTTTCAAACATGGTGTTAAGAACAGCATTCATTCATTTACTGAATGCTAGGATTTCGGTTTTAAGAATTTTTTAGTATAAGATGGTAGAGAAGTGTATAAATTTAAAGTTTGGAGGTTAAAGATGATTATGAAACTGTTTATTCTCACAACATATTCATAGTCCAAATACAGGTATAATGTGTATTGATATTGAAGGCAGTTTAAACTGGTACAACCACTTTTGGAAAGCATTTTGGCAATAAGCATCAAGAACCATAAAGATGTTAATATACTTTGACAGTAATTCCACTTTTGGGATTCTATTCTAAGAAAATAATCTTTTAAATCCACAAGAAGTTCTATGGGCAGAATGATGTCAATCCACTCAATGGAATATTTTTCACTTTTCATAAATGAAACTTATGATTAGTTTTCAATAATTTAAAGACTCTTGGTTTCAGAATTTCAGTTCAAAATATGAGGTACAAGTTTATATATACAGTGTAATTGCTGCTATGCAAAAACTGTGCAGAAAAAAGATGATGTAATACATCAAAACATTAAGCGTAGTTGCCTTTGGGATGATCACTCTTTCCAGAGTGCTGATTTTCCAGTGTGTCTGTAATGAGTGTATCTTATATTTTAAATGATAGTGAAGTTGGTGGTGAAGAAACGATGTATTCATTTACGTGAGGGCAGTGTTCGCTAAAGTAGAACTATTTTGTGTGGCGATGACACCAGTGGAGCGATCGACTGAAGATGATCTTTGGGAGAGATGTTGGCACTTCTCTGCCTTGGTTCGTGTAGGTCTGAGATCCCTTCGTTAGTTGATCACAGAGCACCATATTTTGATCACAATTTGTCAAACTATCTGCCCTATCAGAGGACTTTTCAGTGAGGAGAGAGTGAGGTGACATGCAGGTCGTTTTTCTCATCTCAGTGGAAGTCACATGGCCCACACTTCTCTCACTGAGCCACTCTGACTGTCAGTGTCATCGTGCCCGTCATGAAGTCACACCGCCTCCAAAAAAGGTTGTGGGCTGCTGGTTTGAATATGTATTTCTCTAAAAGTCTGACTTTTTCTTTTATGTTTATGCTGCTGAGACTCTTGAAGATAATTTTCTGCCATTGTAATAATAATTAGTTCATGAGCATACAGCTTTGTCAGAGGAGTGTGAGGTTCTTTGTTTTTTGTTTTTCTTAATATAAAACCCTTTCAATTTCTGATTTATTGGAAAGTACAGCACAGCTGGATTGTTGCATGCACTCTTTATGTCATTTAAATGGTAAATTTAATTTTATGATGTTTGTCTTCCTACGAAAGATACCTTTTGGGAAGAAGATTTTGTAAGGTACATTTCTCCACACTTTATTTTCATATGAATTACTGGGCCATATAAATGTAGTAGAAAGTATATTTTTGCTGGATTCCTCTGCTTACCAAGTCTGTAATTTAGAACAATTTGCTAAGCTTCTCTTCAACTTTAGCTCTTAGTCAGTGGAGTAGGTTGACTAGATATGGTGTCTGAGACCTTCTCCTCCCTAGAAGTCCTGGCTCTTTACCTCTTTGAACAGCGCGTTGGGATTTTGCCACCAAATGCCAACCTTCACACCACGACTTTGATGGGAGGTCCTGGCCCGGGACCTGCTGCATAATGAAGATCTTCAGCATTGATTAATCAAGCTTTCATGCTTGTGAGGAAGAAATAGTCCAACAGTCCTTATAGGTAAAGTGTCAGACTGCAAAAACCACTTCGAGGATCTTTGCTCTTGCTTACAGTCTGTCTGTCTTGGGAAGTGATATATTTGGCTACTTTAAATCTATAAATTCTTGACTTCTATATTTAGTGGTCGCTCAAAACACTGGCAAGAAAAATTAACTGGAGGCATGCTTGTTGGAGTTTGTGAAGATCTTTTCTGTAACTTCAAATCTGTATGTTTTTATTATTACTGCATCTTTGTCTTAATTTCAGTTTTGTTGGGAAAAAGTTATAATTGAAAGGTCACAATTCTGGTATTTTTCTGGCTTCCATTGGGGTAACTAGCACAGTGAAACATAATGTTCATTCATCCCAGCCTGCAAGGCCAAACCGTGTGAGGTGTGTGAGAGCCGCCCCTGTTTCCGTCCAAAACGCACATATGGTGTGGGTAAGCCAGTAATGTGAGTTTTACGCAATGTTTCTTGCTCATGTACACAGTCTGTTGCTCAGCACCAATTATTCCTTGCCAGAAACCTGCTAACCTGCTGCTTTGTAGCTCTGCTTGATGAAGCTAGCTAGGTAGCTTAAAATGACCACAATGATATTTATCTAACTTTAGCAATCTTAATTTGTTTAAGTTATATCACTTTAACCACCTACCTCAGCTGTTGATTCATTGCAGTTGATGGCAATTAAAATCAGAACTGGAACCTCGTTACTACATTCATTAGATCTAAGATGTGTTTATTCTCCATGTTTAGGAGGAATCCTAATGTGGAAATGTAGCTCTTTGCTTAACAAATGTAGTTTTCTATCTCCAATTTAGAAATTATTGTTTTAAGAACATGTGGAATCTTCTGTTTATGTTTGGGTAGTCATTTTGTTGTCCCATTTCCAGCTTTCGCTTTTGTACTTTTAAAAACCACCAAACCAGCAGGGTGAGAGGGCCATGTTGGGAGAACAACTGTTCCGTATTTCCCACAGCCATCTTTTTCTAATCCCCTGTTTTTTAATTAGTAGCAAATGGTCCTTATTTTTTTCCTCCTTTGGATCGTGTTACAGTCGTAACTTCTTGAGGCTATAGAGAGAGTTTTAAATTAAAGCACAACCATGTTTATGCTGTCTTCACACAGCTAGAGATTCTTTTTTGAAGGATAAATTTCATCTGACTCTGTGCAGTGGAAAAGTAGCGTGCAGGCGGGTGGGTACTTGGACTGATAGGCATTTTCTGAATATTCCATTCTGTACCTTATCGGGGATTCTTTTGGTGAGTTATGCTCATGAGAGTATACCAATGTGAACACACAGGAAAATGCACACTGTAGTTAAGCTCAGCTGAATTCACATAGATGTTACAGTTCTTTCCAGAGCTAGTGGGCCCCACTGCTATCTGTGTCAGTTAAATAAACTTATGTGTTCTTCCAGTGCTGTTCTGTAATTGACATTAATCTCCACCCATTCAAGGACTGTTTAATGTCCACTTTGGGGATGTCATGTTCTTAGACATGCCTTGCACACAATGCCTTTTAAATTAAGAAATCATGATGATGTGAATTCAAAAATTTTCTCTAACACCAGTTATGTAATAGAAAAAAAAATGTATGTACTAGAAAACCTCCTAATGTAAAAGCTGAAAGCAGTAATTTTTTAACAAGTAATAGCAACCCACATTTCTCTGCCTTTATATTCCTCTTGGAGAAGGACAAAAGATTGTACCTAAGAGCACAGTGGTCTTGGACTGAGGTACAATTTACATAATAATCAAAAGCCCATGAAAACTTCCTCAGAAATTCTGAACTGAAAAGAGTCAGTAAACTGTTGCATAATCCTACTCCTTAAATTGGTTTCAATTGGAGAATAATTTGAGGAACATTCTATTTGTTCATCTCCATATTCTGGGATTTATTACTGGATTGAGCCAGCCCCGGAAAGAGCTGTGTATTTCTCTCTCATCACCTTCGTCCGCACATGTTGCCTTCTCTGAGCTGTTTCTCAGCTCATGGAGTAACTTGGTGAGAAACTGCTGTGTGGGACACACTTTGACGTTCACTATGGGCACACGTTTACCAAGACATCGTCCACTCTGTTGCATTGTTTCTCCTGTGTGAAGTCCCACCTAGGTCTTCTGATTTCTTTTTGCTTTTATACTAACAGACAATATTTTGTTTCTACTGAGGTAATATTACTGAGGTGATACTCTTTTTCTCATGGCCACTGTGAATTTTATATCAAATCATTTTTCCTTTTTTTTTGGCAGGAGGACGTGCAGACCTAAATTTACGGCCCAATTCTAGTAATTATCTAGGACTCTCTAGGCTATGTATCTGCATACTTTACTTTCCTCTAATCTCATCATGCTCCTATTCTGTATTTTTCCTGGGAATTTTAAAATTTATTGTGAATTGTCTTGTTAGCTGTTTCAGATTCACTGTGTAGAAGAAGAGTTAACACATGTACACATAAAAGTATATTTATATAATACTTATATAAAATAAGTCTCTATGTAAAGTATGTTTTGTAATTGGTTATGAGATATATAAAACTCCTAATTTTAATTTTCTTTCACTCTTCCTTGTAAAAATGCTACTTGGTAAAATCATCCAGGAGGTTTTGTTGTGAGTGCGTGGCGTTGGGCACCTCACCCGACCGCTTTCCCGCACGCCTCGGGCTCACATGCTGATCTCCAATCCACTGTGATTCCCTCGGGATCCGTGCTGACTGGAGGGCACCCTGAACAGAGCCTCTGTCCAGCTGCTTTCAGTCAGAGTGGCCCTCGGCATCTGGGACTCTGACCACTTGCCACATCAGCCACTTCATGGTCCCCTTCTACACACCATTCTTTTTCATGCTCTGCCTATACTTTTTAGACGGTCTACCAGTTGGACGTTAGATGCCAGTGTAGAGGGCCCAGGAAAAGCGACTACCTAATTCGAACAGACAATGCCCCAGGAGTAATGATTCCTCACAGTACCGAGTTCACAAAGCCCCTATGGGAGCACAGACAGCAGTCGGAACGTGAACTTTATTTTCAGACAGGCATGGAGCTCAGATCTTGGCTTTGCTGTGGACTAGTTTGGAACCTTTGAGAAAGTACTCAACCTCTTCATTTCTTTTTGCAATAAAATGGGAATGGTAGTACTCCTTGCAGGGTTACTATAAGAATTGAGTGAATCAATATGTAATATTTATATGTCTATATAAACATTGTCTGACATATACCGGATACCCGATAGTTAGTTTCTTCTTAAATTGGAAGGAAACTATGGCTGATGCCTAGAAAGTCATGCCCAAGTACAGCTGAAGGGATTAAATTAGGTAGGAATTACTCTCAGATGAGAGTTACAGAGACTTGAGAGACAGAGGCTTAAATTTAGGGCTTTATTTTACCCAGGTTATGGGAAGTCTGGTGGAAGTTGGTGGAAGCAGTCTCAGGAGTTCAAGTATGTCAAGGCCAATGTCGTATGAGTCCTGATCTTTTCTTTGTAGTTGCTGTAAAGCTATTGCAGCTCCAGCCATCGTAGGTACTTTCTAGGAAGTTGGGAGGAGGAAGACAGTGAAGGGAGAATAGAAGTCCCTGTGTTCAGAAATTTCCCAAAAAATCTCTAACAGAGTTTTACTGGCCTTTATGTGTCACATGGCCACCTGTCACAGCAAGGGAGCCTGGGAAATGTCTTTAGCTTTGTACTTTGCTATGCCCAGAAAAATCAGGGTCCAATAATAAGGAGGACAGAGAAGATAAATATTGGATAGACTGCAAGCAGTCCCTGATATAAGTATCATCCCATTGTCTTCTAGAAGCTTTATTTTTCTGACAGTAGGCATTGGGGGGAATTAGAGAGAAACACCCACTGATGATAACTGGATTCTCTCTGGAGTAAGGAGGTCTTTGAGTAGTCAAGGGGGGATGGGAAATACAGAAGGATATTTACTTTATTGTCATATTTTGAATCTATGATAAGTTAGGTATGGTTCTGGAGGAACTTCATATATATCATCTCATTAATTTTCACAGGTGAGGTAGGCTGTATCATCTATATATTTTGCAGAGGAGGTGACTAAGGCTCACACACAGTGGGTTTCCCAAGGCCACAAGACCAGTAATCATAATGGAGCCGGGATTCAGACATGCGCCTGACTGGCCACAAAACCTTTGTTTTGCATTGTATTTCTTTCCTGCATAACTTGGCAGAAACCTGATATCACACTTTTTCTTTTCCATAGTCCCTTGTACTACTAGGGTCCACTCTAACTACATGTTGCCTGTGTTTCCATACCAGATTAAACAGCATCCTGTACAGGATGGCCGCTGTTGCTTGTTGAAAAGTGTACAGAGGAGGCTGGGAAAGACTCAGGGGCTGCTTCCCTCCCGTCACCACCACTCAGAGGTGGTGGTGGCTGCCTCTGTATATCTGCCTCCAGGGTTATTAGCACCTAGGAACATTCTTTAGAACAAAGGGACTGTGGCAGAGCAGCAGTGACCACTCTCAGGGCATCAGAACCCAAAACTGAAAGCAGACAGAATGACTTGGCATGGAGACAGGTCACTTCCCAGGTTGGAAGCCAGGGAATCACCCTGGACTTCTCCCTCCACTCCTGCCCAGCTGATCACCAAGCCACTCTGTTTCTGCCTCAGTGTGTCCTTTCTCTCCCGGCCCGGCCCACTGCAGTTGCAGTCGTGCAGGCCGCACTGTCTCCCAGTCTGCTGCAGAGTTTCTGAATGGCCTACTGATCCCCAGTCTTACTTTGATTAGGTTCATTCGCCACAGATCTGACCGCGGAGCTGCCTCACTTGATGACATCAGGGGCTCCTCGGCTGCTTACAGGGTAACTCTTGTGTGGGATGTGCATGTCCCTTCATGATCCGCCCTGCCTCCCGTGCAGACATACAGGTCTGTTCTGTGTCACCACACAGTTTCCTTCCAGGCTGCGAGCATGTCCTCTCTCCTGTGTTTTATCTATGCAGTTCTCTCCTCTTCCTGCAGAGCTTCCTTTATCCCCTCCCCTCGCGTTCACTTGGAAAATTCCATTCATCCTTCAGACCTCTGCTCAAACACCTTTCGTCTTGGATACCACCTTTGTCTCCCTCCGGCAGAGTCAAGTCCTCCCTTCTGCTCCCTCAGCACCTTTACAGGCCTGTGTGTTCTAGCCGCCTGCACCGTGACCCAGGGCTTCATGGGGTGGGGATCGCGGTCCATTGGGCTCTGTGTTCCTGTGCCTAGCGCTGTGCCCGGCACGTGTCAGCAGCACTCAGTCAACGTGTACTGTTTGTTGTGTGCAGGAACGAGCATGTAGGACGGCCCAGAGGCAAAATAACTTGTTCAGTTCTGTACTTGAGTCTTTGTAAAGTGACTCCATCCCTCTGAATTGAGTTATTCTTCCAGGTTCTTCCACCATTTCTGTTAGTTTTGCAGGTTATCTTGACTCATTTCCTTTTGGCCAGCTCCAAGATGATTCTGATTCCCAAGTCCTAAAGAGGCTTCAGCTCTACTTTATACTCCGCCTTTCGTCACAGCTCAGTTGTGTTTTAGATGTTTTTTCTCTTTATTGACTGTTTGGCATCCATTCCTGACTAAAAGTACATTTTAAATGGTTCAGAAAGTTTTTTCTGTTGTTTTTAAGTAGTGATTCCTAAGTATCTTTTGTGTGTTTTGCCCCCCCCTTAGCTATTTAGTAAAAGATTTTCTTGCACAAAATGAAGAAGCTAACAAATAAGTAAATAATAAGCATCTGAAGATTTTCTTCAAACCACAAATATTATTGTTACTTCTTAATTTTAATTCCCAATTTTTAATGTACCAAATAATGTTTATATTCAATAGTTGCTTATATTATATTATATGACAAGTTAAAGGCAATAACTAGAAGGGTGTAAGAGTCTTGAAAGCTGGAATCTTCTGTGTCTTAGTGCCAAAAAGCAATACTTATATTAAGTGTCAAATCAACGGTTGTGAAAGAAGAGAGGAAGCAAGCAATGTCAGTAGCATTTCAGTTCACTGGTGCCTGGCCCGCCAGTACCGCAGTGAACTTGCAAGTCCAAAGTCAATGAAAGAGAACATCAGCCCTTGTACACCATACCTACAAAGACCCTGCAGAAATCAATCGTGTGCAAAAGGGCCACAGGGTCAGATCAGAAGAGGTGCACCATTTTTAGTTGGATAAACCTTCATGGAAGTGAGCTGTTTACTTTCCTAAACCTCTACTCCATGCCTATTTTTGTGCTTTCAGCTTCAGTAGTTGTAGTTTTGCTCTGAAAAAAACATGGATTCAAATTCTGGTATAGAGTGATTTAATCAGCAAAAGGTCTGATGAGTAACTTTGCATTTGCATTTTTATCATTGCCTAAGTAAAAGCTGATTAGCCTGGTTAATAGATTATAATTCCCTAGCTCCTTATCCAAGTATATTTTTGAACTATTAGACCATTTCATTGATTTCGATAAATATTTCTCAAACACCTATTTGTTTTGTTGTTGTACTTCTAACAACTCATCATTGCAAGATCAGGCAACGCAGTTGACCATAGCTGAACTCCAAGACTGGAGGCTGCAACTGTGCCTTTCAGAGGAAACCATCACCCAGACAAATTTCAGGGCATCACAAAGCGAGCCGTCAATGAACCCAATGAACCGGTTAGCCATGCAGCTGCTTTCCTCGGTCAGGTGTTAAGGAGTTTTGCTGATGCAGAAAGGTGGCAGTGCTAAAGGAGGGTATGAGATCTGAGAATGATGTGTTATGGATTATAAATTATAGATAAATTATGGCTAAAAGCATAATATGAGTATATTAAGGTTTTCCTGACATGTTTAACGTAATACTTAATCTCATTATAAGTGATTACCATGAATATTCTCTTTGTATCTCAAGATCTTTCTAGGTGTTTATAATTCCGCTTTTTGGTTTCTACTATATTGCCTGGAATTGGCAGTCAAATCAAAACCCAAACTTGAAATTAAAATTTTCTAACAATAAATGAGAGAGAAGAAACAAATGAACTAGCATTCATTTTCTTAAAATTATATCTTTCAAATTTCGTATATTCAGATTTGAGGATTAAATATTGGCACCTCTCTGTCACTTATTTTCTGACTAATGATCTTTCCTGCTTCAGCTCTTTAAAGGGGTTTGTGGAGTTGCACGTTAGCATGCAGGCCCTTAAGCTGTCTTTTGTGGTTTCCTGAGGGCCAAAGAGCTTGTTAGCCCGGAATTTAGTGTATTTTGGTACTAATTTGTTTTTAGTTATTCTTTTCTTGATTTTTTGGAACTCTTTTCATGAGGAAACTCTATGATTCTTACCAATTAGTCATAAACCAATTTGGATTTAGGAGTTACATAATTTACTACTTTGGAACACTATGATTCAAATAGCAATTGGTAAAGATGGGAATTAAATCCTCAGAGAAAAACTAAAGATAAGATCAGAAATGTGGCCAGGGAAGTACTTTAATATGTAAATACCTGTTATTAATAAAAATTAAGCATGACCTTCTTAGGATTCAATCCATGTTTTTAGTGGTATAGCTTTTTGTGTGTTTTTAATGTGTTCATTAACACAAAGAACAAGTAACCTCAAAAGTGGCTTGAGATTTGTCTCACAGGAAAACATTAGGTAATAATTAAGAACGAGGTTTTTCTTTTTTCTTTCTTTTTTTTTTTTAGTTTGTGAAAATTTAACTATTCTGTCTAACATGGTTGCTACTTGCTCCATGTACTTATTAAGCACCTGAACTGTAACTGGTCTGAATTCAGATGTGCTATAAGTATATATATATATATATATGTATATATATATATATATATATATATTGGGTTTCAAAGGCTTTGTATTTAAAAAGATTGTAAAATATCTCATACATTTTGTTGATTATATGTTGCCATGATAATATTTTGTATGTACTGGGTTAATAAAAAGAGTATTAGAATCAATTTCACCTATTTCCTTTAACTTTCTACAATGCTTCCTAGAATATTTAATATTACATGTGTGGTTCATCTTACACTTTTATTGAATAATGCCAATCTAATAGATTTTAAAAATCCTCAATATATATAGTAAATATTAGTTATTAACAGCATATGAGGCCTGTCCAAGAGGTATCTGGCCATGCAATATGAAAAATAGAGACATTTATTGAAGAAGATACAAGAAATATTGTACATAGGACAATGACTCCTCAGTCCCCTTTAAAGTAGGCCCCTTGAGACCTCACACAGTTCTCCCAATCACCATCAGCTGCCCTGTTTTATTTTCCTTCATCTCATCAACGGTCTGAAATCTCTTCCCTTTCAAAAGTGACTTTAGTTTTGGGAAAAGCCAGAAGTCATAGGGTGCCAAATCTGGGCTGTAGGGGGGCTGAGTCACCTGGGTGATTTGATGTTTCACCAAAAAACTCTGCTCGAGATGTGACGCATGAGCAGGTGTATTGTGAAGAAGCTGCCAATCTCCAGCTGCCCATAGCTGCAGCCTTCTGAATCATCCAAATAGTTTCTGCAGGGGAATATTCAAGCTTAAGGCAAAATTAGATGCAGATTCTTTGCTCTGTATGCTCAATCATTTTGAATGTGACAGCCACACAGTACACATGCTCACTCCACAGTATCTACCATCTCACTGACTAGCACAGTGAAATCGGCATTGTTCACTCCAGTCCATTCCAGTGCATGCTTATTCCAGACCCCTATCCTTAGCCGCCAGGTTGCATCGAGATCATGCAAACCGTTCATGTTATATTAACGATGGCTGGACTTTTTCTGGACAGACTGCATATTTGATTCTCTTGAAAGACCAATCCTTTTGGAAGTCTGGGAAGCGTAGTTATTCTGCTCTATTCAAGGTTGAAGCAGCTCTTCTTTGGAACAGCCAACCCTGATTCAGTTGACTGATAGCAATCGAGAGACAGTTATGGAAGGAAAAAATGCTGCTTCGTTGTGTAGCCCAAGTGAATGAACCACATCCACTGTTTTTCTAATTTCCACCTCTTCCCCAATAGCTTTTACATGGTTCATAATTGATTACAGTAACATAAATCTGAATAATGCAGGTTTTCAAAGACCCAATTTATATATTATCCTATGTCATAAATTATCATGGCTTATCTTATTTACCACCCTTGAATAATATTTTATCATTATATCACAGATAACATTAATAACCAAAAATGAGTTTTTGGTTTTGATCTTTTACAAGAAACCAGCAGAAGCAGAACCTTCATGTTGGTGCTAAGAAGCAAGCATTTGTTAATAATCAGCCTCTCTTTTCCACGGAGGTTTAACTACTTCCTTGTGAAAAAAAAATCATATAAAATATATGCATACTTTATTTTAAATTCTTTAATTTACGAACTGTTTGCCACCAACCTAAAGGGTCTTGAAGCACTGACAGAAGTAGAATGAAGTCACATTGTGTTGGGCAGAGAGAAGCAGTTGAATAGACTTGGATAATAATAAAACCTGTAAAGGTCATTCTGTGAAGATGAATGTAATACTTGAATTAGTCAGTCATATACTTTCTCTAAAAAAGTAATAAGTTAATCTCGTTCCAAAGAAACCTCTGAGGCTGGTAGTTTTCTTTTAACACCTTTCATCTTAGGCCGTCTTTTGTATCACATGCAAAGGACCATACAATTAGCATGAAATGAGAGGGCCCATATTCATCAAATTTAATTGATGAATATGGGCCTTCTTTTCTCCAGCTGATATGCATGCAAGCTGCAGGCTGTACCTCACCAGCAGACAGGGTATTTGCTATCTACCTAGAAGTAGCTCCCAGTTTATATCTGTGCCTCAGTGAGGAAGGAGGTCTGGAAGTAACACAAGTGAGCTTAATGTGCATTACAAATAGCCACACTGCTGTAATGTATGCAAATGTTGCAGATTTGGACAGTTGGTCTTTTCACATTGCCCTGGGTTCCAGAGGTAGTCCTCTTCTTTCTGGCAGTTACCTGAGAACATTCTAGTAAGATCTGCATGAACATGAAATACTTCATGTTCACATGGTGGGGGGGAGGGGCATTGTCTTTTCTGTCCTTGATCATGAAAGTATGCTTTGTTAACGTTTTTTTCCTAGATGCTATCTCTAGAAAAGATTCTTTGCCTCTATATTCTTGTAGGCTATTTGCTTTTTAGAAATACTTGTCTCTGAAGTTATAGTACTTATAGTGTGTCAGTGAACATTTTTATTTTTTGAGAGAAGTATTAATGCCTTTTTTATACATTAGGAGAGACTTCCTCTGTTTTAAACAAACAAGGCACAAGTTTTAAAAGATGAGATCTCAATGTCACTGGGATAGTTTTTATAACTTTTGAGTCATGCATGCTCACATTTTATATTGTTTTACTGCATAATTCCTTTATACATTGCTGAAACCTTTCCTATTGCATAAAATAAACCAAAATTCCACAAATAAGATAAATAAGCCATTAACTGAGCCACTTTTCCTCCTTACAACTGCTAGACTTAGCAAATAAAAATACTGGATGCCCAGTTAAAATTCAATTGCAAATAAGCAGATAATTTTTTAGTATAAGTTTGCCCCATATAATATTTGGGTCATACTTAGACTTAGAAAGTCATCTATATTGGATCTTGCAAACATAACCATAACTCAGCTCTCTTGTGAGCTCAAAGAATCTGAGTCAGGTCCGTTCCATGCTCGGCCCGTCTGTGGTGCTGTTAGTTCCGCGTGCCGTCCCAACCTGGCGCTAGAAATACGTGTAATATAGGTACAATTCTTTGAAGCTCCAGTGCTTCAAGTATCTTTTCCCTTTTATCCACGTATTTTGGGGGAGATAGGAAGAGGCACACTCTATTCTCATCTTGCCTGTTTCTCATTTTAAGAAAGAAGAAAATACTATTATAAAGTGGCAATCCCGACTCTGAAAGCTCAGACGACACCTGTAGCAAAACTGGGACTCTCTCCCCCACCTCTGTTTTTGGTCCATTTAGTATGAAATCTCTAGCAGTACAATTACATATTAAAAATCTTTGAGAGAGAAAATGCATTTCCTGTGTTCTTTGTAAATGTGGAGGGCAGAGAGCCGAAATGTGACTTCCGAAATGAACACTGCCATCCAGGTGAACAACTTTAATTTCCCTTTCATCTCCTGTGTTCCCCCACCTTGCCTGCCACACAGCCAGTCATGAGAACTCAACATGTACATCCTCATCCCTTGTCACCTGTATTGTTACTAAGGTTTCCTAGGTGATATTCCTTCCCCTAGCCTCATTCCCTTCCAAATTCTCAGCCAGCAGTGAACCTACAGTACCACTGGCCCACCTTCAGTGACTAACCTCACAGTTTAAAGTCCATGCTGATTGGCATGGCATTCAATGCCCTTCTTGATCTGGGCTCTACTCAATCCCCCTTCTTTTACTCCTTCCTCAGCCCGTGATACTACTGCGGTAACAAATGTTTGTAGTGCCTCCAACATGCTTCTTTGAATATCCAGCATTTTGTGCATTGGTCCCTCTGACCGGAGTGCATATCCCCTTTTATCTTCTTATTAAAATCCTATTCATCTTGGAAAATTCTCTATAGGCACCATTTTCTTTGTTCGGCTTTCCCTGACCTCCACCCTTCACTGTCCCTAGGGTGAACTGTGCTCTCTGCCAGCTTTTGTATACTTGTGGCATCACAGTGTATTGTAATGGCCTGTCTCCTGTAGAAGGGTATACGTTTTTTGAGGTCAAGACATTATTATCATCATTTCCAACATCTCCCGTTTCTAGCATATAGCCTACAAAACAACAGCCCTTGAGAAGTGTGTGAGTGCCTGAGTGCATTCACTGTCCCCTAGGGAAAGCTCTAGGCAAACCCAGCCCCCACAGACTGGTCCTGTGCTCTGGCTGCTCACCACCACAGTTCTGTCCTTCCTTTCACATGAGTTAATGAAAAGTGACTCTTCACGTTCAGCTGGATAGCTGGTGTACCAGTACTGCACATGAGCTAACTGTGTAATGCTTTTGTAGAGTAAATGAAGTATTTCCATATAGAGGGGTGGACACGGGCAGCCTTATGAATAATAAAGAAATGCAAGTTTACCTTTGGCGCTTTTTCCCTTCAGGTTCTGTATCTCTCCTTTCACTTCTGCACATTCCACCCCTAAGGCTGACCATAGGTTTCTTTGGGATAGGAATGGAGTTAGGGTTGGGGTGGGGGACGGGAGGGGGAGGAGGAGATGCTTCCTGCAGCAGCCTGACAGCGCTCCTTCCTTGACTAGTCTTCCTGCAAGAAAAACTATCTGTCTTGTGTTCTATCCCCTCAGGGTGTACCCAATTATGGAAGTTAGTTAATAAATTAATTCACAATGAGATACTCATTTATACTGATAGCTTAAAGTATAACTCTTCTCAGATAGGATTTGCATTTTAATAGATGCTTTTAATCCCAATCTCCAAAGAATGAATAATCCTGGCATGATATATAGCAAGTATATAGCTAGTATATACGTTACAGTAGCAAGGAAAAAGTGCTTCTTAAAAATCTGGGGAACTTTCAATAACCACTGAAATAGTATTACTTAGGTGCTACCTGTAATGTGTATGTACACGGTTGAGTGGGGAATAGCATTTGATGGCATAAATTGGAGTTTGTTTTTCTTCATCTGAAAATGTCCCACGTTAGGTAATCGGGGATCAGTGTGATGACTCCACCGCACTATCCACGCCCTAGACTTCTGTCTTTCTGCTCCATAACTTTAATGTGTGGCTTCTGTGTACCAGGTTGTAATCAAGAGGACTGCTGTGTCTCCAACCACAGAAGAAGACTGAGGCAAAAGCAAGACCCCTTTAAGTAACTTTTTCAAAAGCCCTATCCCATAGTTTTCATTTATATCTCATTGGCCACCTCTACCAACAACGATGGCTGGGAACCACTGTTGTGAGTCACATGGCCACCTATGTAGCTATAGCTCAGGAACAAGGGGAAAGCCCATTGACATACAACTTGTAATCTTAAAACAGCTCAAATTAGGGCATAGGGTCTATTATCTTTTGCCTTTATAAGATCATTGAAATACAAAATATTTACTTTGGCTGGTGTGGCTCAGTGGATTGAGCACCAGCCTGAGAACCAAAGGGTTGCTGGTTCAATTCCCTGTTAGGGCATATGCCTGGGTTGTGGGCCAGGTCCCCAGTTGGGGGTGTACAAGAGACAACCACATATTGATATTTCTCTCTCTCTCTCTCTCTCTCCCTCCCTTCCCCTCAGTCTAAAAATAAAAATCTTTAAAATGTATTTCAAACTAACAGTTTATTTTAGTTAATATTATAATAGAATTTCCTTTAAAATGCAATTATTCTAATGGAATATAAGGTCTTATAAGACTATTCAGAAAATATTTTTAGCGTCCCCACTGTGTCCATAGCGCTGTACTCAGTGCCAAGGAGATGAATGGATTCTTTTTACCCTTAAGTGTTTCATCAGTGTAATAGTCCAAACAAAGACACGTGAAAATGTAAATGATGGTGTATTATAGCATGTTATTGTGTTAGTTGTACAGTAAAAACTCAATCTTATGGCATAGACTAAATTCTGTATGAGAAACTCAGTATTTATCGTCATCGCTATAGCTGCCGTGGCCAAAGACGACCTTCTACAGCAGGTAGGAGACAGTTGATTTGAACAGGTAGACAGGAGTGGCTGGGGCGGGCTCCCGCCTCTGACTTGTACCACTTGTTGTTTGAGGATATTTATGTTAATATAGTTAATATTCTTATATTATTTAAATATTTTAGTATTGTAAAATATTGTGTTTATACTTTAAACACAAACCTGTTTTAACTTAATACATATATTTCAAGAGAAAATTTCAGTCCACTAGCATAAATATAAAACCATGAGTCAGCTAAAAGGTAACTTAAGAAAATGTTGATATTAAAATTTTAAAATCCATGGTGAGGTAGAAGAAATAGTAAACCTAAACCGGGTTACGTATTTTTAGAGGGAAAGGGAGCGTTCTGCGGTGAGTCAGTGGCGAAGGGACATCCGGCCCAACGGCGTGTCTGAGACGCAGGTGCAGCTCTGCACCCGGGAAGACAGCTCCGGCTCCTAGCGCTCGTGTGAGCCAGCAGCAGAGGCTCCCGTTCACGTGGACATGAAGTCAGAAACACATACATGTGTTTAATGCCATCTTTCATGGGTTGTTTGTACAATTGGTTTTTAACCAAAATAGAGCAGATGACTGTTAGGGGGCAAATGTTTGTTTCAGGAAGCCATCTTCAGGCCATTTTGAATGTGTCAGGTTATTGAATAATGTTTACGAAGTGGTAGAACAAAAGAGTTCCTTTGCCATTTACCACTGCCATCTTGTTTGGGGAAAAAACCTATGAAAGTGTTTTATCAAGTTCAAAATACCGTCACTGAATTCTTTCTTCATTTGAGTTTGCAGCCCAGTGTTCTAGGAACCAAAGGGGTTTTTGATAGTTGCTGGTCAGTGAAATGGATGAATGAGGTTAGAAGCCTGATTGCCAGAGCTCTGGGGCCCTAGGCCGGAGCTGGCCTTCCGGAATAATGACAGTAACTATTATTTATTCCTTTTCTGCTGTGCTTACATACTGTGCTGAGTGCAGCGTATGCACATTTAGTTTTTCCCATTTTTTTATAATGAAAAATACTGACACTCAGAAACGTGAAATGACTTGCCCAGGTCACTTAGCTAACATGTGGCTCACAGTTGAATGTGATGTATTGGGCTCGATCCCAACACTTAACTGCCAAGTCACTGAGTCAGACTCGGGGCTGCAGATCTGCCTCAGGCTTCCCAGAGCCCTCGTGGTGCGCTCACTGCCGCTGGGTCAACCCCCAGGGACCCATCCTGGCTGACCTCTGTGCATCCACACATGCTCGCACGTGCAGGGGCTGTGGGGCTGCCACCGAAGGCTTTGATCTAGGAAAGAAAGGATGTAGCCCCTGACCCGCCTTGCCCTCCACCCTGCCTTCCTTCCTGCTCCTGGCCTCCCAGCGCTCCCGCTCCTCCTCAGCACTTGCACAGTCGGTGGTACAGGCCTGCCTTCTGCATGAATCACTGGCTGGACAAGAGGGAATTATGACTAGGAGTCGATTGGCCCAGATCACCTAGGCCACTGAATGTCAAATCTAAAAGTTTGACCTCTCTTTTGTATGTGTTAGGAGGTCACTGACAATAATGAATTTTTAAATTAGGGTGGATAAAAATCAGTGGTTTACCTTCAAAACACAAAAGTGAAACACTATTATAAGGGGTAAAGTTTCTAATTGTATTATATTGACCATATAGTTGTGACACTGTCTACGGAAACGTCGTTAAGTGCATTGCAGTATCTCTCAACATCTTCATGTTCTATCTATGGCAGTGCTTAGCACCAGCGCTAATGAGGGCTGGGCTTTGATATAGCAGCTCGCAAATTTTCATAACAAATTGGGTGATAAGGGTAAGTTATTTAGGAAATGTATTTTTCCTGATGAAATTTTAAAATTGTCATTTAATGAACAGCAGCAATCCCTTACACACCTGCATTTAACAGGTAGTCTGATACTGGTGGCAATAACTGTCTACTGGTTTGGGAACAGGTAATTTCTATTTGACTTTAATTTTTAAATTTATTCAGCAAGTGATTTTTAAGCATTTACTGTGATCACAGTTTTGTATTACCCATGGCCATGTGGGAGGGGAATACAAAGACACTTAGTGAGTGCAAATCCTGTACATCTCTGGAAACAAAATTAAGGCTCATTTTCTCTTTCTTATAAAAGTAAATGAACAGAGAAAGGATAATGCTGAAACCTGAGCTAGAAATGTAACCAGTTTCATACCATGGGTCCAGCTGACAGCACACCCTATTTTTATTTTAAAGAAAGATACATTTCACATTCTGATATAATTTTAAAAAACAATTTTGTATACTTTTCATTGATGAAAATAGTGTGATGCAAAGGTATATGTTGATTTAATTGATGCCAGCCCTAATAAAACAGTAGGAGAAACATGCAGTATCAGCCTTCGGGATATCCTTGGTCAGGTAGGGTTTAGGGGCTCAAGTCCTGTGTGACTCATCTCTTTCCTGACATTTAATTATTCACTAAGTCTGGTCAGAGAGCCTCTGTTTGTCCTTTCCTTTACCTCTCCTGTGCCAGGCCCAGAGAGGAGGCCCTTCTCATCCTCATCTGATTTATTATGGATTCATGACAGACTGTTCTTCCTCCTGACTCTTGCCTTTCTGGTCCATCCTTCACATGGTGTCAGAGGCTTGTACTTTAAACAAAGAAAGAAAAAGTATTCCCATCCTTCTGCCCAGAAATCTAGTGTTACCTGTAGTGAACAGAAACACACAGGGCTTAGCATAGCATTGCCCCTGGGACTGGGGTTCTCGCCAGGCCCGTCCAGGATGGCATTCTACCTCGTACTCACTGCTAGAATCTACTTCCCCTTCCCAAACATGCCTTCTGCTTGCACAGCGCTCTTCTTTGCTGGCTGCGTATTGAGCATGGAATGTCCTTTCTACCACAGACACTATGGAGCTCAACCCTGACCCTCAAGGCCAGCCCAGAATGCAACTGTTTCCCGGGTCCCCACCATCAAAGTCAGTTCTCCGTTTTAGGCACTCCCACCTACGTTGATTTTTACCTCAGGCATTCTCAAAAATTTAGTTGTATCTTGTCTCTTTCGCTCTTCTCTCTTCTCTTTTCTCTTCTCTTCTCCCTCCTCCCTCCTCCCTTCCCCTCCCCTCCCTCCCCTCCCCTCCCCTCCCTCCCCTCCCCTCCCCTCCCCTCTCCTCTCCTCTTTCTTTTTGGTAGCATGTGTGTCTTTTTTGCTCTGGGTCCCCAGTAACTTGGAGACAACTCTGCAGTGTAGAAACACAGTCATACTGATTATTTCCAGTTTATTTTGCTTCTATTTTCCTTGTTCCCGACTTCCTGTTTCAACGTTTTCTTTATTCTTCTGTTGGATATTGCCTCCAGTCTTTGTAGGCAGAGATACAGTAGGCCTTGAGTGAATGGAAGTAAATGCACAGACTGTGCGCGTCCTCTCTGAGAAAGTAGGGGCTGTCTTGCTGACCTTTGTATTCCAACGCGTGTCTTCACCGGGTAAAGAGACGGAATTGAATGGGAGCATATCTCTCTGTCCATGTCTTTATAGGTATTTGCATAAAGGATTTATCATTTTTGATGAGTAAGGAAATCACCCAAACATTCTCTGGTATGGATATGAGAACATTTGTTTTAATTATAAAAAATAAATAAGTCCTTAAGATGTATATTTTTTGTTATTAAAAATAGACCCTTATATTTCTCTCATTCTTTTTTTTATCCTTACCTGAGGACATTTTTTCATTGCTTCTAGAGAGAGAGGAAGGGGGACAGAGAGAGAAACCACGCAAGAGAGAAGCATCATTGGTTGCCTCACACAGGCACCTGGACCAGGCATTGTAGGTGCCCAGACAGGGACGGGACCTGCAACCTGGGTAGGTGCCCTGGCTGGGAATCAAACCTGCAGCCTTTTGGTTATGGGATGACGCTTCAACCAACTGAGCCACACCAACCAGTGTTCTTTCTCTCATTCTTAATGAATGTATTAAGGTTACACAAATACTAATGATGTAGTATGTATGCATTTATAAGGAAATTCACTTGTATTAAGTTAGATACTCTGGACTAGTATAAATTGGATGCTCCTGACTAGCGATTTGAATTAAGGTTACATTATTTTACTGTGATTTGGTCCTTCACCGCATGTCTCTATGTCTAGCATGTCCACATCTCACAGCTGTGATAGCCAGAATGTTCCAAGTAGCCATCTCTTCCCAAAACTTACTCCTCTTACATACTGCTAAAAGTGCCAGCTGGGGATGCATTGTCTGCGTCTCTGTACTTTTTTAAATTATCTGAAACATTTGATCATAAAATCAAAACCAGGAACAAAAAAGTTCTACTTGTTAGCTCCGTTCTTGATGTGCTCTGTGCTCCTTTGAATAAAGGAAGTCAAAGTAGTTTCTAAATCACAGGCCAGTTTTGACTATTCTGAAATTTGATTACTTAGTTTTGCATTGGTTTTAGGCTTTTTTGCTGATTATGTGAACCAGACTCCCCACTGAACCTCCCCGGTGACCTAGGCCAATGTACAGAGCTGGGGGCTGGGGGCTGGGAACTTCAATTCCCTCTGTGGCTTTCGACAATTACCTAACTTTCCTGTATTTCCTCATTGACACCAATGGGATAATCGCCTTTCATACCTAGTAGGAGTATTATGAGATTAATTAATGTTTGTGAAGTGTTTCTAGGATCATGATGAAAGGTATTAATTTGTAAGCATGTGGTATTATTATAATTATTAGTAGTAATAGGGATGGTTGTTTAATGCAAATTTTCATCTAAGTGTAGTGTCATATTTTCAAAGGACATTCTTTTTCTTTGTGGCCAGATGTGGATACAATTAACCCTTTACCCTTTATTTTGAAGATACAATTAGCCAATTGTGTATGCAATTAGACGTGTATGCAGTTTTTGCCAGAACAACTAATTACAGCCTTGGTAAAAGGTCCTTTTGAAAACGCTGGCCCTTTGAATCTGGACTGTCCCTATCTCTGTAATAAGCAATTTGTGCTGAGCATATTTGGGGGCCGGGGAGTCTCTTGAATATTGAAGAATTGCTTTTGCGGTTACTGGAGGGTTTTACTTTCTTGAAGCTCTAGCTTTGTGTTTTGCCATCAAGCCTAAAAAGCCTTTCACATAGTTTTGGTTTCAAAGGTTTTATTGATTTTTTTTAATCTTGACATTCAGCTGAAAGATTTTCCACAGACTGCATTTTGTGAAACAGGTTTTTCTTTTGTAATTTTTTTTTCTCCCTTGAAAACTCCATTTCCTTTCTGTCTCTGATCCAAACATAGCATCTCCTATTCCCCTTACTAAATAGCGAGTAAGGAACGGATTAGTACTGATCCTCTCTTCCCAGATATGGTCTCGTGACACCATTTTACAGGGGCCTTTTAATCACTGTAATGTACATTCTGTTTATGCAGAAGAGTAGAAAGAACACTGAAGGGGCAGGAAGATATGGTTGTATCCATTTGTCTCCACTGATATCCTGTTATTAAGTGACAAGGAAATGTTCATGGCTTTTAATAGTAAAGTTTAAAAGCAGCCTCTTTTAAGATGTCTTTACTCTTTAACACTTCCCAGCACTGATAATCCTTGAACTTGACTTTGTGGAAGGCACCATCCCACCACCATGGGAGACTGAGAGATGGGCCAAGCACACTTGTTACCTTCTAGGAGCTTGGAATAAATTGGAGATTAGGAAGGTGCTCGGGTCCTCGGACCGCAGTGAGTACCGTACAAACTGGGTGAGGGTGGTAATCACAGTGATGACGGGTGGCAGCAGAAGCTTCTTATTAACTGCATTTGAGAGAGGACCAGAAAGACAGGTCAACTTTTGATAGACAAGAGGGAATGTTTTTGTGTGAGTAAAGGTCTGAGCTGCTAAAACGGAGGCAAGTTCAGGAAGAGGGATTGGTTTGGCTGCAGTGGTAGTGACCTTGAAAAGGAAGTGCCAGGAGATAAGACTGGAAAGGCAGCTTGGAGCCACACTGTGGAGGGCCCAGAAATGTAAGTAGAAAAGTGTCTACTTCATTCAGCCGCCAGTATGAAGCCAATCTATGGTTTCAATAGAGTGACATGAGCAGAGCCCGGCTTTGAAATTCGGCAGGCTGCAGCATGCCACAGGAAGTGCCGTGCGGACGGACTCCAGGAGAGAGGCATTCAGAGAGGGTGCCGAAACTGAGACCAGAGTCGTCTCTGCAGTGTTAGCACTGGGAGTAAAAAACAGAGTTATTGCACGCATGAGGCAAACTGTGGAGTTAGTATTTCTTGATATTGGCAACTGTCCTGACGTAGGGGTGAAGGACTGCAAGGAGCTGGGTCAAGATGACTGGGAAGAAAGAGGGGTGTACTCTTCATTGAAATAGGGAGGTCTGGGGGAGGGGACAGATGGAAGAGAACGAACTCTTGGGAATTACCACACCATGGCGTGTTTCTACACATGGGCAGAGGCAGCCAGACAGAAGATTAATTCTAGCCATCCAGTGTAATGTTTCCAGTAAGAACTGTGGAAAAGAATTACATTTTCTGTCAATGACAACAAAATCAACTTATGTTGCTGGGCATCTTATTATTATGGCAAATAAGAGAATATAATCAGAAGCTTAAAGGAATTAAATGCATTTGTAAGAGTCTATTAACCTTCACAGTATGAAAAACTAATTGGAAAGCTATACATATATTTCTAAATGTCCAAAACCTAGCTCTGCGGTCTGCTGAAAGATATCTTTGGTGGTTACTTTTTCAAGTTTCTGTTGGAGACACTTGAAATAAAGAAGCCAGAGCAAAATAGTATTCGCCCACCTAATCTTGGGGAAGTCTGTTCTCTGTCTCCTTCTGTCAAACCCTGGTTTCCAGGGAGATTCTATGGATAATTTATCATGCCATCAGCCTCAAGAATGTGGAGCTCTACCCAAGTGTCCCTAACGGCCCTGGGTAATCTAATACGATTCTGTCATCCATAAATTTCCTATCTTCTTTCCAGCCTCTCTACATTTTCAGGCTGTGCCATTTCACTGAACAGTAAATCTCCTAATTAAGGGAGATATTACCAATTATTAAATGAACTTCTCAACCTTTGTAAAATGAAAAGTCTGTAATCCATATTGCTAGTTACTCTATGTACAGAATTTCAGTTGCCTTTTTCCTCAAGTAATGAGACATTGTGGGAAGACTATAAGCTTTGGAATAATATCTAGTTATCTTTTCTGTAAAATGCAAATAATGAAAATGTATCCAGTTGTTCAGGCTGAATCTTTGGACTTGTGCTGGCCCCTCTTATCTCTGAGACCTACCTCCCAGCCTTCAGCAAATCCTGTGGGCACCACCTTCAGACACCATTATTTCTTGCCCTCTTCATGGCCCGCTGGGTCTAAGCGACCATTTCTCCTTCCTAGATTACCGTAGTAGCTTCTTAACTCCTTTCTTCCATGTTGCTGCTCAGCAGTGTCAGTGTAATAGTGTCCAAATGTGTGGAGAATTTTTATAAAAATATATTTGATCCAAACAGAAGGATACACCTAGAAGCAAGATCTCAACACACTGAGAAACATGCTTCCTAGAACAGCAGCCTACAGCTTCCTTTACGCTTTTGGAATTAAGGAGGGAGCCCTAAAGAAGATTACGTGAAGGTGGAAGAAACCACCTAATAGATACATGGACTGTATTTATTTCAAGACAGTTAACAAGATCATGTGCTCTCTGGACGCTGGTTTTGCTTGAGGGGCCTGAAAAGAGGCGTTCCAAAGGGATGTTAAACTAGGTGCCCAGAAACAATGGACAGGCCTTGCTTAAGGCAAAGATGACTCTTATTTAAAAATATGTGTATATGCCTGCTGCAGAGTGGCTACCCACCTTGACCCTCCCGGTTAGGAATTTATGATCAGATTACTCAGTGAGGTTACTTTCCGTAGAACTCCTTTTTGGTCCATAACAGTCTATTATTCCCTTTTTCCCCCATGTGTGTGTGTGTGTGTGTGTGTGTGTTTCCTATTATCAGCTATGCAAAGGGCACAGTGATTTCAAACATAAGACAGAATCACTTTCAAGTTCAAGTCAAACCTCAAAGTCTCCCAGTAGCCCCTTGTGGTACTCCCATTTCTGTTCACTGCTCCACCCTCACTGCCTCCTGCCTGTTCCTACTCCTGCCTCTGAGCTTTTTCATTGGCCGTCCTGGCCTGGAGCACCCTTCCCTTGTCTCCTGCAAATATTTCTTCAGTTATCATCTCAAGAATGCCTCTCCTATTTAAAAATTTAACTCCCCACTCCATCAACTCTCCATCCCTCCTTTCTGCTTAATTGCTTTTAATCCTCACTCAAGGATATGGTTACTGATTTTAGGGAGAGAGAGAGAGAGGGAGAGAGGGTGAGAGAGAAAGAGAGAGATATGAGAGAGAGAAACATCTATCAGTTGCCTCTTGTACACGCCCCAGCTGAGAATCAAACCTACAGCCTAGGTTCTGTGCCCTGACCCAGGATCAAACCTGCAAACTGTTGGTGTTTGGGACAATGCTCAACCAACTGAATCACCTGGCCAGGGCTCTGCTTTATTTTTCTTCATAGTACCTGTCACCATCTACTGCTATGCAACATATTTCACCTAATTTTATTATGTGTCCATCCCAGTGCTCATAACAATGCCTGGCAACAGTGGGAGTGCTCAGCAAATATTTGTTGAACGAATGAACACAGCCATACTTCTAGACACTGATTATTAAATGCAATTACATATCAGAACAACAGATATTTGCTCAATAAATGTTCATTCTTTCCCTTTTATTTCTCAAAGAATAGCATATAGACTTGCAC
Organism: Phyllostomus discolor; assembly: GCF_004126475.2. Taxonomy (NCBI): domain Eukaryota; kingdom Metazoa; phylum Chordata; class Mammalia; order Chiroptera; family Phyllostomidae; genus Phyllostomus; species Phyllostomus discolor. Next base: position 25,971,100 of record NC_040912.2, on the reverse strand, counting down.
ACAGCATTCTGAAATCAAATTTAACATAGTCTTGTGCACAAAAGTTACCATTACTTAACATGTGGCTGTACAACTGTAGTACACTGGTACCCTCAGAAAGCATTCTTCCATTTTTCTGGCCACTCATTCAGGCTTAGGGGATCTTCCTGCAATTTGTCTGTTTGAGATTGTATTACTTAGAGGGAATTAAATAAATCTGGCATTTACAAAAATGTTAGACCAGTCTTAGTAATGGTTTCCAGACACTTAAACTTAAAATATTTTCCATCTAGATAAATTTATATCTACTCTGAATTTTTATTTCAGTTCCACAAATTATTTTTCTAACAGCATTTATGGAAGAAAGCTTATCAAAAGCTTTTCTCCAATGGAATCTAGTAAGTACTTTTTAGTGATGATTGTTTTCTTCCTAAACAATATATGTCTACTTAGAAAATACTTTGTTGGGTGCAGAGTTATTTTTATGCATGTAAAATAAATACATTCAAGTGGGTAAATTATTCAAATACTCAATCAAAAATTATTAGAAGTGATTAGTCACTCATCTTCATTGTAATTATGTAATTTCTGTCTGTATTTCTATGTTTTTATTATGTTTATGTTGATTCTGGTGTTTGATGTAACAAGTTTTGTGACTTCTAAATTTCATTATGGATTTTGTCTTTTATTAACAAAATATCCTCTCTGTATTTTGAAAGGAATTTTTCAGTTACTTTTAAATGACATCTTTTTGTAATCTCTGCTTTCTTTTTGTTTGCCTTTTTATATCTAATCTGCCTCTGAGATTTGTAGTGTTCATTTCACTGACTGATACAACACGTGTATTGAGCTCCTGCACTATAGGCATGAATAAGACAGCCTGGTCCGCCCTTACGGGGTCTGTGTTCTATACAGAGAACCGGGCAATAACTAAATAAAATAATTCTACTAGCAATCAGTGCTGAGAAGAAAATAAATCAGAATTGTGTGCTGGCATGACAGGCAGCGTGATAAGATAAAATTCTTATCTTTTAGGTAATGAAGGAGATTACTTGCCCTACGGTAAAGGGATTTAAAATATTTGTTGAAATGGCCGATCTGTGTGATCTTTTATCAGTTATTTTATGTTTTGGGGGGTTTGCAACATTTTAGTAATTTGTATTCTTTTATTCCTATGGGTAATATCTTGCTTCTTTGTTTGATTTTTATCCAGTGATAGGGAAGATGTTTTTATTTATGTAAATTGTTATTTTTAACATTCTGTAATCTAAATTTTGCTTAACTGTCAAATCCAAAAATTATGTCTTTTGATTTTTTTCTTTGTAACATGTAATCCTCCACATTCCTTCTTACTTACAGTTTTTACTAATACAATATTAAGGGTTAGATTTTGTTCATTGTATTAAATAACTCTTAATCTGGTTTCATAATTACAACAATTACACTATATTAGACTTACCTCTATATTTAACTGCCTTTAATGCTTAGCATCCATTTTGATGAAATAATTTTATCTTCCTGAATTTCTTAATTTTCACGTTAAACATCTTTTGGGTAAATATTTTTAAATGACTTGGATATAAGTTCTTACATATTTAAAATTGGCTTTCTGTTGTCTTTATACAGGAAATTTTATATATATGTATATATATTTATACACACACATATAAATAGTACTCAGCCTTAAGAAAAGAGGAAATCCTGCTATTTCAACAACATAGATGAACCTTGAGTAAGTGAAATAAGTCAGACAAAAACAAATACTCTATGACCTCACTTATATGTGAAATCTAAAACAAACAAACAAAAACAAAACCTAAACTCGTGGAAATAAAGAATAGGTTGGAGGTTGCTAGGGGGTGGGCAAAATGGGGAAATGCTAGTCCAAGGTACAGAGGTCCAGGGAGAAGATGAATGAGTAACTTCTGGGGATCTGACACACGGTGCGGTAACTAGCGCTAACGACACTGTATTGTATACGTGAAGTTTCCTAGGAGAGTAGATGTGAAATTTTCTCAACACACACACAGGTAGCTATGTGAGGTGACTGAGGCTTAAGTAACCTTGCTGTAATCATGTCGCAGTACACAGGTAGCCAAATCATGTTGTACACCTTAACCTTACACAATGTTATATGTCAGTTATAATCAACAAAGGGGAATAAAAAAGTAGCATTTACTTCCTAGTGAGTAAGGGAAAGGAATGGAGGGTTAAAGAATAAACTTCATACTTACTAGTAATGTTCTGTTCCTTAAACTGAGTGGCAAAACACAGGTGCTTGCTGTATTTTATTCTTTATGCCTTATGTATGTGTTATGTTATTTCCTCATTGTTTAAGCAACAACATGAAATAAACTGGGGAGGTGGAAGGAAGACATCAAGGCTGGACAACCTTTTGAGGCATTTTACTATACAGAAGAGCAGGGCGATACAACAATAGGAGGAGGCAGATATGGATAAAATGATTTAAAACCGTAATAGATGTTACACCATGTTAGATGCTAATAGGGGTGATTTAGTACAGAAGTGAAAAGTCATAATGAGGAGAAAGAGGAGGTAGTTTTCAAAACCAAAGTTCTTGAGAAGTGGTACAGTGTACAAATGAGTGGCTTGGCCTTTGGGACAGTCCATCCAATTTCATGGAGGTGGGGGAAAAAGTGTATGGTACAGTTGCAAGTGGGTTGGTAGACTTGTTGGTGAGAAGTTGAAGATGATCTCTAGAGATTTTTGTATGTATCTTTTACACTCTTAACCCCCTTTGTCCAAAGAAAGAGTTATCAGTCAGGGGAAATAGTACTGTTTAAAGCTAATGTGTCCTTGTCCGTGCTTTAGTGAATCCTCAAGTTTAGTGTCCCTACAGAATTCAAGGAATTTCTATTTGGTATAAACTGTCAGCATAAGGTAAATCATCTTATTTTTGTGCTATTGCTACAAAACCATGTTTCCACATACACTCACCAGATCACTGGCAAAGCTGGCAGGAGAATAGAAAAGAGAATTAGAAAAGAGAATGTCAAAGAAAGAATTGGGCAATATTCCCATCTGGAACATTCTGAATTAGTTCTATTCTATTTTGAAGAAGAATGAGGTACATCTTTCTTTATATGCAACCAGAGTTTCATTTGCTATAAAAACATGACCCCTTATGTTTTGTTCCCAGTCTTCTCCGTCCTCCATGATAGTTCTTATCAGCTTGTGTTACATCAGTAAATGCATACAAGAGCTCATTCAGGAACCTAGCATCTAATACAGGAAGGCACACACTTTTCTCCATGGCCATGTATAAAACAGAAATGATGATGACAGTAAAGAATGTAATTTTTATATGGTGTCTTTGTTGGGTATGTTAGGGAAGCAAAATCAGTAAAGTTTAGGTTTTATAAACCAGTCATCTTCTAAATACCTTCATATGCGTTTCTGCCCTCTTTGCACATTGAAATACTTGACTATTCGTCTACTAAGGGATGATGCTCAGTGACAGCTGTATGAGCTCCAGTTCTGCTTCTGTAAAATGAGGGTCTCTCTCTCTCTCTATACACACATACTCACCCACCATTATTTTTCAGATCGTAAGACACACCTAGGTTTTAGAGAAGGAAAATAGGAAAAAATTTTTGAGGCAAAAAATGTGGTAAAATATTTAATAACAATATTTCATCAATGTAAATATAAACAGAACTCAACTGCAGCATTAACAACCATTATTCCTCCCAAATTGGGGGTGGGGTGGGGTGCATCTTATAGTCGGAAAAATATGGTAGGTAGATAGATAGATAGATGTATATATCCTCCCCCCTTCTTCACAGGGTTGTTATCAAGAGCAAATGAGGTTATGGATGTGGAAATACTTTGTAAATTAGAAGTTGCTACATGTAATGGTTTTTGTAGTCATTGTTCAGTTTTTGCTGTTGCGATAGCTACATTTCTAATCTAAAAGGTGGATTTTAACTCATTTTGAGAAGCATAACCAAGACCTAGACAGGTGTAAAACCTGATCTGCCATCACTAATGTGAGCATACGAACTTAGGACATTTATAACTTTTTAGTGTGATGTGTCAGAAATTTGGAATGATTTATTAAGGTCTAAAAAATATAGTATTATATTATCTGATAACCCGTGGGCATGTCCCTGATGGTGTTGAGTAAAATATAGCAAGGCAAATATTTCATAGAGAAGAAAGGTCATTATCTAAAGAAAGCTATCATTACCCTAAGGAAAAAGTAGAGGACATCTCTCAGTCAATGCATATTCTTCAGAACTCTTGGTCACTGGAGGTCCACTGTTGTTTCTTTCAGCCTTTCCTGCAATAATACCTTTTCCTCCCTTTCCTCAGTACCTGTTCTGTGCCAGGCATCACTCCCAGGGATGGAGACAGAGTACAATTATGAACAGGACAGACGTGGCCCATGCCTTCCCAGAGCTCTCAGTCTGTGGGGGACAATGGCGGCCACAAGACCCCTGCACAGTCTGTCCGAGACAGTGCAGGGGTATGTCAGGGCCATCGTCTGCCAAGTGGAGAAACTTGCCATTTCTGAAATATATTTCCATCCCATACAGCTGGCTCCTCAGACAGCAGTCTGGATGCACAAATTTAAAAGTCTCTACAGTGAATCTACTTTGCAGAAACTAAATAAAGCCTTGCCACTTTACAAAGAAAAAACACAAGATGCCATTTAAGCCCTCTCCCTACCTTTAAAGTCAAGCACTTGACCACAAATTTTGTAAAAGGTCAACTGCTTAGGCACGCAGGTGTCCCTGTCAGGGCCCACACTTGCCTGTTCTTGAGACTCAGTGCCAAGAGGAGCCTTTTTCCTGGCTCAGTTTGTCATCCAGTGCTCCTAGAACTAAAATGGTTGCTAAAGATTGGCAGATTCTTCTGTGAGGAATGGTAAACCTATTTTAAAATGAAAGATCCTCAGAACTTCTGATTGTGTCTAGAGCTTTCTGTACATCCCTATTTCTTTTAACCAGTCTCGGCATGGATTGGCAATGAGGGATACTACTCGTGTTTTTACACACAGAAAATGAAGAAGATCAAGTGATCTGCCTGTAGCCATGGGATGTAATATTATCTGACATCTTATTGTGCTGTGTATTTGAGCTGAGCGCAAACCTGTTCATGACCATGGGACTACTGGAGAGCCTTACAAGCCTCTGGAAAAAGACTTCACAAAAGGGCTGCTCTGTTTTCTGCAGTGGGGATTCCTTACCACCTCACAGTTCTCAGACAGAATCCTTTCCATCAAGGAGAAGCTTCTAGCTTCGGTGCCAGATGGACCTAGGTTACAACCCCACATCCACAATGCCCCGAAATGACAGTACATGCACAGCTAACGGGGCCCAGGCTCAGCAGTGGCTGTTCAGTAATTGCTCAAACTCTTCCTACTACCAGCCTCCCAAACTAGCAGGGGTCTCTCCCTCAACACACACTTCTATAAAATTTTGTAAGTTGAAAATTGAGGTTTGCTTATAAGAGTATGCTGAGTGAGATACTAATTCTTGTTTTAGGACAAATCGCTCCTTTCCTGCTTGCCAAGAGGAAGGAATGAATGCTTTCATGTAATTCATGAAACACGTATCCGAGATTCGTAGCCTGCATCCATTCACCTGACTGAAGGAAAATGCATGGCTGAAGTTGTCTGGTGAGCCTGCTGGTTCCCACCTCCTCCTGCTTCCTTGGCCTAGGAGGCTGGTCTGGCCTTCCCAGGCAGCCGTCTTGTGGCCGCCTGCAGGAGGGACTGCTGCAGAGCCTCCATCTGCACCGCAGAGTGGGAACTGGTAGGCAGGGGGCACAGATTATGCACAGACGTTTGTCTTCAGCAAGTTCCATACTATAGTCTCACCATTTTTCCTCTTGAGGTGCAGCTTGAGATTTGAGTTTCATCTGTAATTTAGGGCTTGGTTGTTTTAAAGTGGCTTGCTTAACTATGCCTCTGTCCATAACTTTTAAGGTGTTTTGTTAACACCTCTCTTAAGAGGAGCCCTGGTGCATTGTCCAGCAGAGACTACTGGTGTTACTTCCTCCTCGACATCACTCTTGTCACTGAGTTGTCATTAACTGATGCTCAGGTCAAAATGACAGCCTTTCTGTTGGTGCAGCTTCACCTCCCATGTGACTATCTGGGTCTTTAAAGATCTTGTTTTCCATTTTAGTTCAGACTATAAGTTCCCTTTAAGGTTAGACTATAAGAATGCAAGGCTAAATCCTAAGTAGGTAATATTTTCTTAGGTATCTGCCCTGCATAGATTTCCGATCCCCACCCCCAAAGTTATATAAGGTACTAGTGGTCCAACGAATAGGACAAACTTAAACTCATTCACATCAAGTGTCAAGGACACTTTAATTTACTATTTATAGCCCATATTCTTCTCTTTTAAATTTTTTAAAATTTATTTATTTTAGAGAGAGGGAAGAGGGGAGAGGGAGGAAGGTAGAGAGAGAGAAACATTGATTTGTTGTTCCACTTATTTATGTATTTATTGGTTGTTTCTTGTATGTGCTCTGACCAGGGATTGAACCTACAACCTTGGCATATTGTGACAATGCTCTAACCAACTAAGCTACTTGGCCAGGGCTAGCCCCAATGCTTCTAAAAAGATTTTTCAGTTTGCACTAAGAGCTTAATTTATCAATTTGTTATCGTTCAATGATTTATATTTTCAATCATTGAAAAACATGGGTGATTTCTCTTTTCTACAAAGAAATGCCATCAAAGCTGGATTTTCAGCCTCTGAGGCTGGAGACCCTCACAGTGCTTGCTTTAAGCCACACTGTGTGGACAGCTCCTTTCATTATGCCCAGTTCTGAATTCTGCCTTTGAGTAATGAATACTCCTGAAAAATGTTGTATAATTACTGGAGACTAGAATTCTAGGAATTCACTGTCCAATATGGTAGCCAGGCTAGTGAGCACTTGAAATATAGGTATCTGAATTGAAATGTGAGGTAAGTATAAAATATGCAATAGATTTCAAAGACCTGAAATGCAAAAAGGGACCTAAATACTTCATTAATAATAATTATATTATTTGTTGGAATGACATTTTATGTATATTGGGTTAAATAAAATATATTGTTAAAAAGTAATTCAAGCTGTTTCCTCTTCCTTTTTTACTGTGGTTAGTGAAAAAATTTAAATTATGTATGTGGCTCTCTTTTATTTCTGTTTAACAGGACTGGTCCTCTAATCCAGCCCCTTCATTTTAGAGATAGGAAAACCAAATAGAATTCCAGGATATTAAGTGACTTGCTTTAAGTCGCACAGCATCTTAGTAGTAATGCCTCAGCGATGTTCTGTGGTGTACGAAGGGTGACCTTGGACCAGTTATTTAATGTCTCTTGTGCCTCATGTTCCTTGTCTGTAACTTAGGGCGAACACTGCTACCCTTCTGTGGGGCGACTTTGCAGATGCGAGTGACGCACACGTGAAGCATGTATGTTTGGCATAATGCTTCACAATATCTCATAATGTTGACTTTATCTGAGTAAAAAGAAGAGATAAAAGAGCAAGTATTTGTTCTTAATCTTCAGAATCTTTTTAGCCTCTTGTCCCTCTTTCCCAGAAATCTTTCCCCATTAAAGTAAGAATTCTTGGTCAAGCCTGGTTAGTAGCACATCTTATTCTTCCATAGAGGTATAAGAATTTTAATTATTCTCTGAGAGATATCACAATCCCTACAACACTTGTAACTGGAGATACTCTCATTATAAATCTAGTTCCATAAAATAACATTTATGAAATAAAATATAAAGAGATCAAACTATGTTAAAAAGCTCATCCAGACAGAATTTTTTTTAATTGCATCAAAAAGAATAAAATACCTAAGAGTGAATTAAGCTAAGAAAATAAAAGGCCTATATACTGCAAACCATAAGACATTGATGAAAGAAACTGATGAAGATATGCCATGCTCATGGATTGGAGGAATTAAGTGTTAAATGCCCCAAACAGCCAGAGCAATCTATAGATTCAGTACAACCCCTATCAAAACTCCAGTGGCACTTTTCACAGAAGGAGAACAGACAACTCTAACGTTTGTATGGAACCACAAAAGACCTTGAATAGCCAAAGCAATTGGGACACAGAACAATAAAGCCAGAGGCATCATGCCCCTTGATTTCAAACCATATTTTACAAAGCTGTAGTAGTCAAAACATAGGGTATTGGCTCAGAAACAAGACAATTAGATCACCAGAGCAGAATAGAGAGCCCAGAAATAAGCCCACACGTATGATTAATACATTTATGAAAGAGGAGCCAAGAATGTACAATGGAGAAAGAATAGTCTCTTTAATAAATGGTGCTGGGAAAGTTGGACCACTATCTTATACCATACACGAAAATTAACTCCAAATGGATTAAAGACTTGATCATAAAACTCCTAAAAGAAAACATAGGCCTTGGCAGCGGTTTTGGATTTGACACCAAATGCAAAAATAAACAAATGGGACTACATTAAACTGAAAAGCTTCTGCACAGCAAAGGAACCGTCAATAAAATGAAAAGGCAGCCTATGGAGTGGTAACAACATTTGCAAACCATGTATCTGATAGGGATTAATATCTAAGAATACATAAGCAGCTCACAACTCACCAGCAAACTAACAATTCAATTTAAAAATGGGCAGAAGATCTGAGCTGACATTTTTCCCAAAGAAGACATACAGATGGGCAACAAGTACATGAAATGGTAGTCAGCATCACAAATGATGAATGAAATGCAAATCAAAACTTCAGTCATGTATCACCTTATGCCTGTTAGCATGGCTATTATCAAAAAGACAAAAGATAACAAGTGTTGGTGACAATGTGGAAAAATAGTGCACTATTGGTAGGAATGTCAATTGCTACAGCCATAATGGAAAACAGTATGGAGGTTCCTCAAAAAATTAAAAACAGAACTACTGTATGGTCCAGCAATTCCATTTCTGGATATTTTTTCAAAGGAAACGAAAACACTAACTCAAAAAGATATCTGCACAGCCATGTTCAAAGTCGCATTATTTACAATAGCCAAGACATGGAAGCACCCTAAGTGCCCATCAGTGTATGAGTGGGTAAATAAAATGTGTGTGGCGTGTATCTCGGCAATGAAAAAGAATGACGTCTTGCCATTTGCAGCAACATGGATGCTCCTAGAGCACATCGTGCCAAGTGAAAATAAATCAGACAGAGGAAGACAGATAATGTGTGATCTCACTTATACATGGGTAAAAGAAAACAAAAACAAAACAACCCCCAAACCAAACTCATAGATACAAAAAAGAGATTGGAGGTTGCTAGAGGTGGGGGTGGGAAAGTGGGACAAATGGTCGAAGGTGGTCAAAGGCACAAAATTCCCATTCTAAAATATGTGAGTCCTGGGGGTGTCACATACAGACCAGTGACTATGCTGACTACAGTTACTAATACTGCATTGCATATTAGAAAGTTGCAAAGAGAGTGGATCTTAAAAGTTCTCATCACACACTGTGGTGATCATTTTGGAGTATTTACCAATATTGATTTATTCTGTTGTGTACCTGAAACTAATATATTGTAACACAACAATTATATCTCAATTTTAAAAAGACCCCAGACATGCTAATTCCCCCATCTCACTGATCACTACTTATTTATCTATTCTTAAAAAAAAAAACAAACACAAAACTCATCCAAAAAGTAGTTTCCTTTTTTAATTGGCTTTTCAGAATCATGGTAAAATTTTGATAAGTTTTGGTTATACTTTGGTAACTATACCAGATACTGTTAAAAGGGTGAATGGAATTTTAAAATTTAGGTTTTCAGAGTTAGATTATTGAAACAATTTTCAATAATAATTGCTTCCAGATTTCAAATATTTTACCACTTAAATATGGCAATTAAGTGGCATTTTACTTTAAAGGTTTGTCACTTAAAAAACATAGTCAATCATATGCTCAGTCAAAACTCACCATCTCATCCCCTTCGCGGCCACCACACTCTCCCCACCTGCCATCCCTTCCTTACAGTGGCCCCTCAGCTGTTCTCCTCCAGCGCCCCATCTCCCCTCTGGACTGCAGTCCTCGCCACAGCACCCCCGGGGCTGTTTCTTCCCCTATCTGCCCGGTGCCGAGCAGTGCTCCAGACACACCACAGGGACTCAGATGCTTTCCGAATAGATGAAGGCAGTCGACCTTCTGATTCTTAATTCATTTCTTTCCTCTGTATTCTACTTCCTTAGTCATTTTTACAATCAGGATGCAAACGTGAAGGTCATTATTTTATAGCCATTTGGCCAAATGTCTTAAGGCCATTTAGTTCCTTTACGTGTGGTTACAAAATTCTGAAAATGTTTTCAGCTAAGAATCATTTTCTTTTATTTATTTGGGCCAATATGAATCAAGCCAATGAGGAATTTTTAAACTTACTACTAAATGAGAAAGGAGATTTTTGAAAGTTTCAAATACCACTCTTTTGAACCAATGGTATATTATTGAGCATATCATTTTTAAAATTATAATTTTAACATTTATTAATATTATTATTAATTTACTAAACTATTGAAGCCCCTTGCAACTTCACTAAGTCTCCGTGCCATTTATTTTTTCACAGTAACTTCAACTGAATTGAACAGAATCTGTTATGCTACTAAAATGCATCAAAATACACCTCATGGTCAATCTTTGTTTCAGTTTGCCGTCTCAAAATAAAATGACGTGCAACTAAGGTTTTCAGAAGGGGTCGCATTTTAGCAATTTTTAACGCATTCCAGTGAATTTGGTAATTGAGCTGAAGTTACACAAATGTGTGGTTTCACTGCAGGAAGTCTCCAGTTCCTACATCGACAGTTGGTTCGGTGTCCACACTGTTCACAGTTTGGTTCAAGTTATGCTAACAAGTGCAGTCCTCCACCAAGGAAGGTGGCGTCAAGTGACGCTTCCGGTGGTCTCAGAAATGACAGCGGAGGATCTGTTGAGTAAAGCTCGCGGTCACTGAAATGCTGGTCAGAAAAAGTTATTTCTCTGGGCATTGTTAAAGGGAGAGGGAGAAACCTGTGGAATCTGGACTGGAATGCTGCCTTCATCCATACCACTTGGGTTGGGGAGCCAGGAAGTCATTATAAAAGTTGTAATTGGCTCTTTTGTTATTTAGTCATCAAACTTAATGGAAAAGACAACTAGAGAGTCAGGTCGACTTTCAGAATTATTAGGTAAATTATCAGTATTTCTGAAGGAAAGTTTTTTAAGAATCTATGTATACTCTGGCAATTTTGTCACATTTTACTGCCAACTTTATATTTAAACTACTTTCTCAATTTGCAAGAAAATAATTCCTCTTGTTCTTTGAAAAAGTCCATGTGCCAAATTCTTACAAGCTTATTAGTCTGCCTGTTATTGAAGTTATGATTAGATTTTTTTTTTAAAGATTTTATTCATCCATTTTTAGGGAGGGAAGGGAGGGGGGAGAGAGAGAGGGGGAGAGAGAGAGAGAGACATCAATGTGCGGTTGCTGGGGGTTATGGCCTGCAACCCAGGAATGTACCCTGGCTGGGAATCGAACCTGGGACACTTTAGTTCCCAGCCCGCGCTCAATTGATTAGATTTTTATACCAGTTGGATTTCTTAGAATAAGGTATGTTCCTTGTGCAGAAATTTAGGACAGTACTGAATGTGGTAGACATAACTGACATTTTCAAGTTTCATTATAGTCATCAAGGAAACTGTGTTCTGGAAACTGTAGTAAGGAGCTTTACCAGTGTTATCTCATTCATGCATCTCAGCATCTTACTGAGTAGGTCCAGGTATTCCCATATTATAGGTAACGAAACTAGCGCATGTGAGGATTAAGTAACCAATGTGTGGAAACAAACCTAACTTTTCCAAGACGGCATAGTTAGGGATTCTGATAAGTATTGTGTTGATTTCATAGATAAGAGTATTACCATCTTAATGCTATTGTCTTCTGATTCATGAACATAGGATGTTATTTCTTTTATTTAGATTTTCTTTAAATTCAACTATGTTTTGTAGTTTTCAGAGTATAAGTTTTATACATCTTATGTTAAATTTATTCCTAAAAACTTTATTATTTTTCATGCTATTGTAAATGGAATTGTTTCTTAATTTCATTCCTGGGTTGCTTATTGAAAAGATATACAAAAATACAACTGGCTTTTGTATGTGGATCTTGTATCCTGTGGCCTTGCAGAACTTATTGATTGTAATCATATTTCAGTGAATTTCTTAGATTTTTCTGTATACAAAATCGTATCATCTGTGCAGAGATGGTTTTACTTCTTCGTTTCCAATTTGGATGCTATCTACCTATCTGTCCTTTTCATTATTATTATAGATTGCCTAATTGCCCTGGCTAGAGCCTCTAGTAACATGTTGTTGACCAGAAGTGGCAAGAGTGGGTGTCCTTATCCAGTCCCTGATCTTAGGGGAAGCACCCTGTCTTTCACTGTTAAGTATCATGTTAGCTTGGGTTTTCTGTAGATGTCTTTTATCAGATTGAAGAAGTTCCCTTCAATTCCTAATTTGTTGAGTATTTTTATAATGAAAGGGTATTGATTTTTAATTTTTTTCTGAGCCTATTGTGAGATGATCATGTGGTTTATTTTTTATTTTATTGATGTGATAGTTTTTATTTTTTTATGTGATTACAAAAATTGATTTGTCCTAAACTCATGTAAACCATAGTAAAGGACAGTGCAAATCCCATGCCATGAAAAAGCATATGCTTTACACATATTGTCTTTGCAAAAACAAATTAACTTTTTGGGTTGTGAGAAAGAAAAATGAAGGCACAGCATCAGGTGGGTAAATTTTTGACCAAGTAAAACCATTTTTGTGTTTTCCTCTCAGTGATTACCTACTCAGAATTTTTACATTTGCAATTTTCTCTTTCTAGTTGATGATCCAGATATTTTTATCTTTTCAAGCATTTGTGAAATTTCTATTTTGAACTACCTCACTCTAACCAATTTTTGTTTAGGTTTTAGTTCAAAGCAATTAAATAATTAGGAAGTAAAAACACTCTGGGCCTTGCCAGAACAACTGCACACTTTGAGCATGAAAGCACAACTTTTATTTGTGCCACTTTAGGCATAAATAGTGATGATGTACTTCCCCTTTCTCACATTTAAGGGTCCACCCAGAAGTCTGCAACTCTATTTGAGTCCCGGAAATGTTCTCATTCTCTCTTGCCTGCGATACAATCTCTTAGAATAGCTGGTTCAAGAATCATGTTAAACGGGCCCAGATCACGTGTTTGAGCCTGTTAAAAGTGCTCTTGCTGTTCTCTAAAAGCAGATTGCAGCCCAGGTCCCAGCCACTTGGCACCTTCTCGCCACTGTTCCCCAGTGCCATGGACTAGACTTGTGGGCGGTTCAATGCAGTCAGGCCCTGTCACCGGACAGTTGGTCACAGAGGGCTTGTCTCAATCAGCTTAATTAATAAATGATAGTATGTGGTTACTTTAAGCTCTTTAACTATAATTTATTTGTTAGTTTTTTCCTGTGTGACGAGTGAATAATTTTTCCCTTTTTTTATTGTTGTTCAATTATAGTTGTCCCCATTCTCCCCCTCATTACTCTCCCCTGCCCTGCCCAACTCCCACCTTCCACACTCCATCCTCCCCCCTACCCTGTTGTCCTTGTCCATGGATCCTTTATACATGTTCCTTGACTTGACCCTCCCCCTCCCTCTGGTCACTGTCAATTCATTCTTTATTTCCATGTCTCTGGTTCTGTTTTGCTCACTTGTTTGTTTTGTTGATTAGGTTCCGCTTATAGGTGAGATCATATGGTATTTGTCTTTCACCACCTGGCTCGTTTCACTTAGCATAACTAGGATATATTTGGTTAAGGTAAAATGGTTGTTTTAAAAATATTCAGGATCACAACAGTGCTTTTAGGGATTAAAATAGTCTCAGCAGTCTGTAATTTCAGGGCTTCTAAGATCCACATAGAATTAGCATATCCATGGATATAAAAATGACAACGTAGCACCCAATGTTTATTTCCACTTTCTTTTCCCCCCCAAAATTTGGTGTCTTCCACATTCCATGTGTTTTTGTTTATTTCTTTTGTTTTGAGAGAAACAGTATGATCACTAAGAAAGTATTCTACAACTCTTTCTGAAGGAGAAAGTACCTTTTGGTCTTTGGAAACAACTGCATTGCATTCTAAAAGGCATGAAGTGAAATTTCCTTAGACCGTGCTGGGCTTGGGAGGTGGCGCAGAGTAGTGACTAAGCGTACGGTTCCAGAGTTAGACAACACTCTCTGTGTCAGCACTACCCATCTGTTCCATGGAGAGAAAGATGGTGCCTGCATCATAAGGGGACAACTAAATGAGATGACATAGGTCACAGGTGGCAAACACGAGGCCTGAGGGCCGAATCCGGCCCTCCACCTTGTTTTGTCCAGCCCGGCACCTTGTTTCTACCTGGCAGCAGCGCCGAGCTCTCACTTAACTGTCAAGGAGTAGTTACATTTATCCAGTCCTAAAATGACATTCAGCCCTTTGAAGGCAACCATGAGGCTGCTGTGGCCCCCGGTGAAAGTGAGTTTGACACCCCTGCCATAGGTAAAGAGCTTAGAACAGTGACGGACATATCAGTGATCATTAAATGTGAACGGACATCTGTGGTAGTAGAAAGAGGTAAGTATTACAACTTTAAGACTGACTCAAAAGGAAGTTAATGAACTTAGAATCAGTAATAACAATATGATTTACTTATTAGTATATATCACGCTCATAATCTAAGTTTTATTTCCGCCCTCATGAGTGGACCACAGTTTAGTTTCTTCAGAGAACTCCTAATGTCAACTCACCTGCAAAGAAGGCGTGGACGGGGAAACAAGCTCTGTCGGACTGTGAGTGCAGAGTCTATACATTTAAGAACAATTTTGGAAATTACAGCTGCTCAGTTTTAGGCCACTTTGGCAGTTGAAGCCATAGCAATTATTTCCAGAAGGCTAAAGAAAATCTGTATATAGTGGGTTCTGAAAACCCACTTCTTAGAAACTCTGTTGAACACCAGGCCTGTGGAAACCAGCATTCCAATTACCAGGAAGCACCACTCGGGTGGCCGGGTCCTACAGAGTTACCTGCCGCTACTTCTTCCTCCCACCTTTTGTAGGCCTCCCTGTTCCCTGGTGTGCCATCGTTAAAACCAGAGTGACCCGTGGTGAAGTCACCTGAGGGGCAAAAAAGGAACTGTGTGAGGCTCTCCCCGCACATCCCGTTCTGCTTCTGTCAGCTGGGAGGTGGATTGTAGGCTCACACTTCCTCCGATAACCACTCATGCCCATCTCCAGTGAATCTGCCACACACACAAACATCTCTTCACCACATTCTGCCACTAACCTCAGGGATTCTAACCCCAGATTCTAACCTCAGGGAAATTCTACTTTGTCACCTTGCTGTTTATGGTAATAAACAAAAAAAATCTTGAAGAATACAACTAAGTTTCCTAGGTATTTCTAATGAAAAAAAAAAAAAACACCATTACAGACCTCAGCCAGTAATCTTAAAAGTGTTCTGAAGCACCTTTGATATTCTGTACCAAAATTCAGTTCCTACAACTAAATTTGCTTTTCTCAAGTGCTGACATTCAAAATAATTTTAATGTGTTTAATGTATTGTTAGTCTGATTATACTAACTATAATAATTTTCTTGTACCTGTATATGCAAATATATAGGACTTCATCTGTATTGTTGACTCTTTAGTCTGAGAAAACACATTCTGAGACCTTAACAATTATAATGGTGACTTTTAGGCCATAACTTGTTAGAAGGTTGGCACCTGCCTATAGTTTCCTTACTTGGCTTCTAAGTATTTGTTTTTTACCCTAAGCAAGAGCAGTGTAAACTCAGGTATTCTTCCATGATGCGATCCTTTTCCAAACCTGGGACTATCCTTCTGAGTTATGAGTTTCTTCTGAGCACGTGTATTCCTCAGTTGTTACTTTCTTTCTGAAGTTATCATTTATATTGATTTCAGTGCTATTTCCTTAAAAATTTTTACTGGTGCAGAAGATTTCGGGTCAAAGTCTGCTTGGAATCGTAGCACTGAGAGCTGAATTACCTGGTTCGGTCAGCTCATATTTCAGAGGAGTTCACGGAGACACAGGAAGTTTCAATGATTTGCGTCAGGTCACATGGTTGAAGTGGAGGCAGGAGTCGCTGGGACCTGGGTCTAGTGCCCCTTCTATTAAGTCTTACAGATTAGCTTTCAATTTGATGTGCAGCAGTATATATTCTGGTAATTACCTTTCTTCCTAAGAATTTAGGAATCCTGGAAAATGGTGACCCTAAGAATTGATTATACATTAATCAATGCTTCTATTATTGATCTGAAAGCATTTTTTCTTTCTTTTTTTTTAAAGATTTTATTTATTTATTTTTAGAGAGGGAAGGGAGGGAGATAGAGAGAGAGAGAGAGAGAAACATCAATGTGCGGTTGCTGGGGGTTATGGCCTGCAACCCAGGCATGTATACTGGCTGGGAATCGAACCTGGGACACTTTGGTTCCCAGCCCGTGCTCAATCCACTCAGCTACGCCAGCCAGGTGAAAGCATCTTTTCAGTTACACTATGTTTTTTTCTGAGAAATTTCAAAGTCACATAGTTTATTACTTTGCTGAGGCATTTAATTTTTTTAATTAAATTTTTAAAATTAAGCTATATGAATTGTAAATTTTCCTCATGATTTTTTGGACATGATTGTTACTTTTCATTTTTAATCATTTGGTAGCATTATTCACACTCTATTTTGGGGGTAGACTTTCCACAAGAGCAGGCACTGACAGCTTGTGCCCTGATAATAACACAAGAGTCACAGCACAGAGGCCAGTGTGGGTGGAAGCTCTTGGAGATGATGGAGCCGTTTTAAACAGGGTTGAAGTGCCGTCAGTTATTCTCAGATTTTAATGCATAAAATATTAAGTTGTCAAGTCCTACTTTAATTATGGTTTTTAAAGACAAAGTATGTATTACAAAATGGTACAAATTTATTATACTAAATAAATTTATAATTCTAAATAAGCAGCTACTGTAGTTTATTTCTCCCACTTTAGGCTATTGCTAACTTTCTTCCACGTACTTAAATATTCTAAATTCCTATCTTCACTGAATCCTGACAATCCTTTTAGAATTATTTCCTAGATTTTCTACTTAGTTGATTTTAGTCTAGCTTAAAAATATTATCCTGCAATAGCCAAAAGGTGGAAACAACCCAACGGCCTATCAGCAAATGAATGGATAAACAAAATATGGTATATATATAGAATAGAATATTACTCAGCCTTTAAAAAGTAATGGGATTCTGATACGTGATACAACGTATATGGTCCCTAAAAATATACTAAGTGAAATAAACCAGACACTAAAGGAAAAACACTTATGATTCCATCTATATGAGGCACCTCAAATAGGAAAGGGATAGAAAGTGTAATAGATAGTGTAATAGATGGAGAGTTGCTTAGTGGGTACAGAGTTTCCGTTTGGGACAATGAAAAATTTCTAGAGATGGACAGTGGCGATAGTTGCACAGTTGTGAATGTATTCGGTGCCAATGGATTATACACTTAAAAGTGGGTAAGATGATAAATGTTATATTGTACATATTTACCACGATAAAAAGTTACCCTGAGTTAGCCATACGTGCAATAATAGGGCTCTCCGTGGGCTCTGAGTGTGCCCCAAGAAGGGACGCAGCCTTCTGCATTCCCAATGGGCAGCTTCGTGGGGTGGAGAAAACACAGCTGTATTTACTTTTCCAACCCCATCTTCTATTTTGAAATACAACCTTTTTGCAAATGAGATCCAAGGTCAAGTGACACAGCTTTCGCTCACCTCTTCAGTTTGCCAAACACTGTTTTTCTAGTGGAGTTCTGGGTTAGGTGCTGCAAGTGTGGGTAATACTGTTACTCAAATGTCCCCTGAGTGGAATTTAATTAGCCTCCCTTCATAATTAGGTATGATGCATTTCCTTTCACTTTCATTTGTGTGTGAAAACTTACCGTTGTGTATTCACCAACTGTAGTATTTTCAAGTGTGTGGACTATTCCACACATTAAGTTCGAATTACAAAGAAAATAAGGCTTTTCTGAAAGAACTATTTGTTTCCTCAGATTAGAAAGAGATTTATATGCAGGGCGAATGTGAAATCCTACTGATGATTGTCTTTTATTTCAGTCTATGGACACAAAAATTCAGGTATATACTAAAAATTACATATTTATGTTTTTCAATAATGGTAGAAACAGTGACAAGATATAAGATTTTCAGTATAAATTAAGAGCAGCAAAACAGATTAGCTTTCTGTCTTCAAACACCTTACGTGACAATTATTTTTATTTTTTATAATATCAAAATGTTTGTTCTTAAAATATCTATTATATTTGGGTAATGAATTTGTCAAGTGTGCATTCCACCATAGCACATGCCAAAAATCCCAGCAGGTAGCTATTACTTAATACTTTTTAATTTACTTTCTTTAAGTATTTCCTACGATATCCTATGCTATTTATTTCTGTTCATTCAATATCATAAAAGTGATAGTTATCAAATTATATAAAAACAAATGAGTATAATATATTTATATTGTCTTATGAGCTTTAAAAATAGAAAGCATTTCATTTCCTTTCTTATTATACATGCAGTTGGTTGAAGCCCTGTATTGTTTTATAAAATGAAAATTAACCATTTGAGTGAAATTAATATTCAGTGTGCTGCGTAGATGTGCAAGATCATTTTTCATTGTTTTCCTTTGAAATTATCTGGAAAATGTATGATCTTGTTGCATTGCATTCTGAAAAAGTTGAATAGATATTTAAAATAAATAAAACTACGTAAATGGGAAGTTAAGTAGAATCCAGTGTGACTAATGAGGGATATCAGATTCATCAGACCTCTGGTGCACATAATAAGCTTGAAGAATTCATGCACAGAAGCTTAAGCCATTGTGTAACCTTGGCTGTGATCAGATGCTACAGTTTTCTAAGCTATTGTATATTGTATCCAGCTTGGTAGATTTAACCCAGTAATAAGATGCTTAGTTGAACTGTTTCTTTAAACTCAGTTTCTATGGCAGCACAGCCTGTGTTTTGTGGACCTTCATCTTCTACCCCAGATAACACTTGTCCATAGAGGAACTGCTAAACCTAAGCCCTTAAAAAACAACCACCAGCAGAAATGTCAGCTTTAAAACTATTTACCTTGATGGCAGTCTTTACATCAGAGGGCCGGCGTTGGATTGTAAACGAGGAGACTCGGAGTGCAGGTCTCTGCCAATTGCCAATTAGTAGTGGTGTGACCTTACACAGTCACCAAACTTTGAGCCTCAGAAGATGAGAATAGAAACAATAGCTTCCCTATCAGATTTAGTGGGTTGTGAGGCTCAAGTGAAATAATGCATGCGAAACTACTTCGAAAACTGTGTAAAGCACTAAACAAACGTTGGTTGTCATTTTTTTCAAGATTCTGATTAGAACTTTGCTGATCCTACCGATATACCTGAATTATGAAATAGATAAAATCATACCAATAAGTTGTTTTATAAAGTATTATATGGCATGTAAACCATTAGTTTGTTATATTTTTTAAGTTTCCAGATCATTTAACATCTGCATGACGTTGTCTTTGTTGGTTGATTGGTGTGGTTAATATCTCGTTGTTTTGATACAAATGGAGTTGCTTTGGGAAGTAGACATTGGTGGGGCCTTAATGTCCTAATAAAGGGCAGCCCTTTTTCTCACCTGCGTGCTGGGCCCATGGAGAAATAAGGCCAAAGAGCCAGCAGGCAGAGAAACAAGATGACTCCCTTTTGGCTGATACACCCAGGTCAGAGGAGTGCAGTAGCTAAAATGGACTTCCATAGTTCCAGTAACCCATGTCTACTTGTGAGGAAGGTTTTAGTCCACACAGCAGCCACTGCATTTACTTGTCTCCCCTGGTCCAAGTGGAGAGAAAGAGAAAGTAACCCTCCCCAGGCCTCAGGCCCTTGGGTGTTTAGCATCCCCCATCTAGAATGGTGGACCTATGGCTGTCACCCACCAGCCGGGTACCTCAGTCTCCCTCCTTTGGGCGGGACAGGGGCTGGGGCAGAAGGCCAACATGCTCAGAGAAAAATCCCTCTGTGGACACCAGAGAAGTAAGAAAGAGGCCACTCTCTTTAACAGAGGTGATCAAAAATTAAACCATCCCCTCTCCTACCCTCCGTCTCAGCTCTCATCTGCGGCTTTTCTCCCCTTACAGTGCTTACTCAGTCCTGCCTCCCCATTGCTGTCCTGTCCCCATACACCTGCCCCCAAACGTAGGCCACACTGCAGCTCCTTCAGACTGTACTGGTTCCTGGAGTGGGGGGTGGGGCTGTGGAAGGCAGGTGGATGCTATTGACTGGGTGCACCCCCACACCTAGATTTTTATGTTGAAACATCCCCAGAGTGAGGGTATTTGATGGTGGGGCTTTGGGGAAGTGGTTAGGTCATGAGGGTAGAGTGCTTACAGGTGGGATTAGTGCCGTTATAGAAGAGGCCCTGAGAGATCCCTGGCCCCCTCTGCCGTGCGGTGCTAAGAGCACAAAGAGCATCTATGAACCAGGAAGCAGGCCCTCACCAGACGCTGAACCTGCTGGAACCTTGATGTTGAACTTCCTAGGCTCCAGGACTGAGAAATAAATTGTTGTTTATAAGCCACCCAGTCCATGGTTTTGTTTTGGTTTTGAGAGTAGCTCGAATGGACTAAGACAGATGATTACGGGAAATTTAGAGTACATAAGGTTTACCCTTCCCCTCCCACAGTGCCAGGTGGACCTACGGTAAAAACACTTCCCGAGCAGTTCCGTCAGTGTTGTAGCGGGACCTCACTGAACTTCCTTGGGGAGGCATGTCTGCGAAGGTGTTTGCTGGCCAAGTCGAGCACAACCCATCTCCCTCGTTAGGAAACAGATGTACCATAACTGGGGTTGAGTTCTCTCTGTGTTTAACACCATCTACGGTTGACCGTGTAGGTGAAAAACAGTTGGAAAAATCTTGTCAGGAAAAAAACAGATGCAGAAATCCAGAATAAACATAATGATTCCTAGCTTATTTTGAATAAGCTAGTTTGAATCTAAAGTTTATAAAGAAATGTGTTTTGTTATTCAGTAACCACGTGTTTATCCCTGTGATGAGCCAGGCGTGGCTCTGATTGCGAGGGAAATGGAGAGGAAAGCTCTGGTCCCTGGCTTTGCGCTGCCCACAGTTTCCTGAGGGGCAGAGAATTCTGCTCCAGTGCGATGTACGTGGGGAGGGGGGTGTGCACGGTCTATTACGGGAACACACAGAGAGGCACTTGGCCCAGCTTTGAGGAGTTACTTGGGGAAATCTTTATTAAAGAGTTTTGATGTACATCCTAAAGGGCAAGTTGAAATGGGCAAAATGAAAGGAGTAGAAGAGAGAAAGATGTCCTAATTTAGGCAAATGTAACAGAATGAGCCAAGGCTCAGAGCTAAAGAGAGAGCCTGGCATATTTGGATAGCAAATAGCAAGTAGCTTGGTATGGATAGAGTGAAGAGTTTAGGGAATGGTAATAAAAGAAATTGGAGGGGTAAGCAAGGCCAGATCATACCTCTTGTTCTATGATAAGGAGTCTGTTCTTTTCTCCAAAGCCATTGAAGAGTTTTAAGCAAGGAAGAGCATGTGTTTTAGGTGCTACCAGTGACAGTGAGAATGTAGTGTAGGGGGAGCAAGGCCATATGCAGGAAACTTGTGACATTCAAGGCAGAAGACTACAGTGGCCGACAATGACAGTGGACTTGAAAAGAACAGGGGAAACTTGCAGTGAATTAAAAACATCATAATTGTAGGACTCAGTCATTTGCTGGATGGAGTGGATAGAGGAAGTGACACAGAGAAGTCAAAGGATAGAGAAGTCAAAGATAATTCAGGTCTGTGTGTTGGACAACCACGTTGGTGCCCTTCACCAAGACAAAATATTGGAAGACCGCTCATTAAGTTGGGGGTGGTATTGACAAGGAGACGAGAGGATGTTGAGTTTGAGATTCCTGTATAATATCCAAAAGAAAACGTATGGTAGTTGAACACATACATGGGTTATGAGCTCTAGATAGAAATCTGGGTTCGAGATTGGGGTGTGCGTGCATGCATGTGTGCACACACTTATCTACAGACTTATTTCTGGGGAGGGGAGGGGAAGGGCAGTGGGCACCGTCGGTATGGGTGAGCTCATCCAGGTAAGGGGGTTGAGAGCAAGAAGAATAAAGGAACAGAAATGAGGCCCTGGAGATAATACCCTCACCTCCAAAATATACAAAAGAATAGACAGAAGGCAAAACTAAGAAGTGGCAAGGAAGCCCAGAAGGAAAATTCAGATTCGCACTTCAAAACCTCTGAGTTTGGCAAAAAGTGATTTTTAGCAAGCTTAGAGAAAGCAGGGTCAGGAGAGGCCAGAGAGGGAAGGGAGCCTGCAGGGGGTGGGGAGCCCAGCGGGTAGTGTCCACGGTGGTCTCTCCCCGGCTGTGAACACGAGCCAGAGACAGTGCAGCGGTCCATGGGTGCAATGATGGCAGGGGCAGTACAGACTCCAGGAGGCTCATCTGTAACTGGTGACATGACTATGTGAAAGGTTAGCAGTTAGGAGAGGCCTTCTAATGGATGCAGCCGTGTCCTTGAAGAGTGAGGACGGGATGGATGTGGAGCACCAGGCGAGGGATTAGCTATGAACAGGAGGAGGGCAGGAGGGAAGCACAGCTGAGTACAAATGCAGGTAAATTTTGGGGGTGGAACAGGTTGAGGAGATCCTTACCTGATGATTCCTATTTTCTCTGTTAAGTAGGAGACTAGCCCACCTGACAGCAACCAGGAGGTGGTCATGTAGGGCTAAGAACAAAAAGGGTGAAATATGGTCTCTGAAGAATGGGGGAAGAGGCCCTGGCTGGCATGGCTCAGTGGATTCAGTGCTGGCCTGTGAACCAAAAGTCACCAGTTCGATTCCCAGTCAGGGCACATGCCTGGGTTGTGGACCAGGTCCCCAGTTGGGGGCTGGCAAAAGGCAGGTATCTCATGCATCAATGTTTCTCCCCCTCTCTTTCTCCCTCCCTCTCTCTCTTAAGATAAATAAAATCTTTAAAGAAAAGAATGAGGGAAGGCATACTGGGAAAATATGAGATTTCTGGTCAGCTTAAGGTTAGAGATCATCAGTTTCTATAAACCAATTAAATTTTTTTTTAAATCACTGAAATAGCTTCTTGTATTTTCAAAAGCAGCATAAACAGGATCACATTGAAGACACTTTTTCTTGCTGGTTCCTTTCCTAAAATGCTTCTTTCCTCTTTCCTCTGCTCCCCCACACTAGCTGGCGGGTACAGATTTTCCGGCTTCAGTCAAGCCGCTTTTCCAAGAAAGCACAGAACAGATTACAGAAGTAAGTGACAGCCGGCTTACTTCCCCTTCTTCGCTTGCATACATTCAGCTGGAGTTCTGAAAAAGGGAAGTCAGGAGAAGTATTTTTTTTTCTTTTTTAAGAAAGACGGGAGAAGCAGGCAGCACAAGGAGGTGGAAATACTGAGGGAAAAAGAAGAGGAAAGGGAACAAATATTGAAAAAAAATCATGAGCCAAAATTTAAAGTGAAATGATGTCAGAGATCAGAAAGTTAAGGAAGCAAAATCTCTCCTTGCTGACCTAGCCTCTCCGTTGGCTACTCAGAGGTGTACAGCCTCCTGGTGCTGGGAGCCCAGGTCCTGTGGAACACGTGTCTTCCCAGTGAATTCAGCTTTCTGCTACCTGATTCATCTGCATCAGTGGCAGAGTGTCCTGGGCTTTTTCTGTTTGTTTCTTTCTTTGGCCTAACCCCTCAATTTACCAAGCAAATCTGGGGCACCTAGAATACCTGACAAAGGGAACAGACTCAGTGCCCTTCAAAAATATTTAGTGAGCACTTGTTATGTGTCGATACTACCGTTCTGGGTAGTGGGGAATTGCAGAGAAATCAGTGTCTACCTTGCAGCATAATTTCTCACCAGTGAAAGGAATCTATTGCTCGGGACTTAGGCAGGTGTGAGAGACCGGTCCTCTGGCTTTTCTCAGCTAGCCAGACATTTATTATTGACCAGCGTCTTAGAGAAAAGAAGCCTGAGCACTGCTTTACTTGTGCCATTGCTTATATCGAGCTTCCTCTTGTCCCCTGATGCTTCTGACTCAGATTTGCCCCCAACCCTCCCCCACTGAGAAGCTGATGTAATGCAAACAGATACCAGCAGAAGCCAGAATAGAATGGATAGTTATCTGGGGAGATAAAGTGACAGTGTTGCCAGTTCAGGCTGTTGTTCAAAGGAACATGTCTTTTATTTATAGACATTAGAATTTAAAGGCATAGACAGCCAGAGCTCGATACTACCTCTTCTTACTATAACTGGTTTCCTAGAAATGTGCTTGGTTTAGCTACTTTCTTTGCATGTAAATTGAATGTGTTAGATGAGTGTTTTATACCTGGTTTCTTATTCTTTTAATAGATTCTATTACTGTTTTGGTTTGGGCTGGTTTCTTACTTTTAATGCTTCAATGTTTTACTTTTATAGGACACTATTTTATCTCTACTTATCTGAGGCACGGATTACAGGGGGGAAAGCAGGAGGTTGTAAAAGATGCCAAATATAGGTGATGTTCACATGAATACAATGCTCATGTGTTAGTCGGGTGTGGCCAAGTACAGTCTCCAAATTGTTAGCGGGTTTGCAGTGTCGGCTCCCCTTCTGAGATTTCTTGGTGGTTATCAGGGCTATGTGCCAGGAAAAATGAAGTTGTCTGTTCTTAAAGCTGCATTCCCTTGCTTCCGAACACCCAAGAGTGAGGCTCACAAGGATGCCACCAACCTGCTGCCGTTCCAGGGAAGTGACTTCATCTTTCTGAGCCTTCACTAAAACGTGTCGTGTGCCCTGAACCCTTGGAGTGTTTTTTCCTAAGCTCTGAGATTTTCCAGATTGAACCTCATGAGTCTTTACAGCCCTTCTGCAAGAATGGAAGAATAGTGTCTATAAACCTCTTTGAGTTACCTGAAACAGATAATAGAATGTGAGGAACACAAGAAAAAGTTGGCCAGTCCATTTTTAACAGATTAACTGATGAAGAAGAAATAACTTTCAAACACACATGAAAACAGCTAATTAATTATAAACTTTGTTGTAATGATATTGATAAGGAAATCTGTTTTTTTTCCTACAATTAAAGAAGAGCCATTCTGACACGGAATACTCATATTTAAGCTATGTAAGGGCAAATGCTCATTTGAAAAAGAAGTATTAAAGCTAGATTATATGAAGGAACGAACACTCAGGAACAATATCATAGCAACATTTCTGTGAACAGGATGAATCACAAAAATAAGGAACATGTTTTATGAACATGATATTTGAAGTACATTTAAAAAATCTGGCTATTAACCATAAGGTTAATTGATTCTTTTCTTCCTGTTCTTTTCTGGTTAACATACTTATTCTTCCTTTTAAAGACCCATTTTATTATGCAAATGAGAAAAATGGAAAGACTTTGTGTCTAAGAGAGAGGGCTGCGTTTTGCAGGGGAGCCCAGGCGCGACTGAGCCCTCAGCCCTCACCTCTGCATCCGCCCGCTGCCAAGCGAGAGCCTTAGCGCCCAGCGTGACTGGCTGTGGGGTCCCTGAATTTTGACTCACATTTTCTTTGTGACTTATTCTTGTTCTGCCTTATAACTTCCCCTCTCCAGCTCTCAGCATGCCAGCAGCAGCTGCATCATGGTGCTCACCCTGCTGCCAAGGGGGCAGCCAGCCTCCTTGGAGACGGTAACACTGCACTCCAGCCAACTGTTGGGAGGTAGACGCTGGAGTAGCGCGCGCAGCGCCGCTGAGTTCAGATCTTTCTAGGAGGCACTTGGCTCAACACCCTGAACATGGTATTTTTAAAGTTAATTTAATTTTTGGAAACTTTTTATTATGGGAAATTTTCAAATATATACACAGAGGAAGAAAGGACACTGTAATGCTCCCCACCCCATGTGACTTCCTTTTCTCCATTTCAACAGTGACCAAAGACCACTGTCACCAACTCGCAGTCCATGGTGTTTCCCTGAGTCCTGGTAGGTTCATTTCCAGGGAAACATATCTGCTAAATTTCAGTGGCTTTTCTATCCTCCTTTAGTCAAAGATCTGTCACCCTTTTTTCCTAAAAGTAAAAGATTAATTAGAGTCTTTTTTTCTTTCTAATTTAAGCTGGGATAATACCTTGTTAGGAACTGTCATAGTTTTTATTACTGTTCCCTAAATTTTCAAGGCTCTGTTCATTCAGTCTGCCAGTCTGTCCAAAGCGTGTCTAACGTGTGAAGGAACTCACAATGTATTAGAGCATTAGTGATCACAGTTCTACCACAGACTAGCTGTTCCAACCTAGAACACCTTCCTGAACCATTCTGTGCCTAGTGTCCTCTTGATTTTAGCACAGGATTAACAATAACCGTACACACCTCACAGAGCTGTAGACTTAAATGAGTGAATACACTTAAACAGCCTAGATGGACCCTAGCACGTAGTAAGTAATCAATGTTCTGGAAGAATTATTTGCAAAGGAAAGGGAGGAGGATTAGTGAAAGCATGAACAAAAAAATAAATATTGCTGCAGGGAAGTTAAACCTTGCAAGTTTTGTGTTTAGAAAGCAAAGTGCCTCATTGGAGAAGGTGAGATTTCAAGAATGCTTTTGTTTAAGAAGAAAGGTGATTTGGCCAGTGAAATGGGACAGCATTCTGTACACAAGGAAGGGGGAGGAGAAAGTTCAAGCATGGGATGAGACTAACAAATCTAGGGAACATCTGCACCTGAGATGAAGAGAGAAGGCAGGGTTTAAGAGGAGGGGGGAAGGTTATGATTATTCGAACCGCCAGTGAATGCCAAAAACAAAGAGAATGAACAGACCGAGTCTTTATCTAAAGCCAAATGGGGGCTGACATTCTGAAAGTTTTTACTCACTTTAACACATGCTAAGCACTGTTCTACTCGTGAACATTATTTAATCCTCATAGCAATCCTATGAAATAGCTACTGTCATTGACTTCATTATACAGCCAAGGAAACAGAAGGTACAGAACTTGTCCAAGGCTGTTTGTTTATTATTAATAAGCAGGAGACCTTGGATTTGCAAGAGCTCTAGACTCTGTGCTCTTAACCACTCGGCCCTGCCGCTCCATGGTAACCAAGCCCGGGTGCGCGCACTTAATCCTGGAGACACCGGCACGTGGTGAAGCCCTTCACAGAGGCTGGGACTGTGGCATCATTACTCACTGATGCCTGTGCTGTTATTAAAGTCCCATTTAGGTTTCAGTAGGCAGCTTCTGTCCACTGCATAATGGACCTTTCCGATCAGCTTTGTCATAACAGGGTGTGGTTCCTTTTGTTCTCTTCGCAATCCTAAGAAAGTACTCTGGTGTTTTACTTTCACACCCGTTTAAGACCGCCCTGGCCAGGGAGGCGCTCGCTGACTCCCAGCCTCCCAGCCATCCGGGAGGGCCTCTGCTCTCCGTATGGTGGTGCCTGTGGAGAGGGCAGAGCAGTTCCTCCTCTGCGGATCTCCACTGAGTTTTCCTTTCTTTGACCGTCTTCTCATTAGCACGTGCACTGCCATCCTTTCTCCCAACTTAGGAAACAGAAAATAAAATCAAGAGAAACCTCACTGGACCCCACATTCCTTTCAAGCTACTGGCCCGCATCTCTTTTTCTATGTTAAGGCAAAATGTCTTCAAAGAATCGTCTGTCCTCGGGTCTGTCTTCACTTCCGTCCTTCAATACCCTTTTACACACACACACCAAGAAGACTTTCTCCGCCAGATCTCTCTCACCCAGCTCTAACTCGAATTAGATCCCCCTGCCTATGAACAGCTCCGCTTGCATGTCAGGCACCTGGAATGACCAGAACTGAAATACTGATCTTCCTGCTTAGGCCAAGAACTTGGACTTCATCCTTGGCGACAGTCTTGCTCTCATACTCCATAGCCATTCCATCAGTAAATCCTGTTGGCCTCACCCTGCAAGTCTGCCCCAAACCCAGCCGTTCATCTCACCTTTATTGTCACCGCCCTAACCCACATCACAGCCCTCTGTCTTACCCAGCGGGTCTTCCTGCTTCCTTACCTGGCTGCAAGCCCTCTGCTGCACACTGTCAACAAAGCAACCAAAGTGACCGCTTTAAGACATCAGTCTGAGTATATCTCCTTCGCAACAATATTTCTTTTTATTCCCATATGCGACAGTCTATGGATGAATCTCCTGCATATAGTGTTGAGTTAAAGAAGCCAGAAACTAAAGTCCATACCGTATGATTACCTTCACTTAAAATACAAAAATAGGTAAAACTAACCCTTGCTGTCAGCAGTCAGGGTGGTGATGGGGCACAGGCACACGCTGATTGTGACTGAAAGAGCGCCATAAGGGCCTTTTGATCTGGGTACTCGTTGCTCACAGGTGTTTAAGTTGGTTAAAATTTAGCAAGCTGTTAAACTTTTGATGTTCTTTTTCTGTGTATATTTTATACTTCCATAAAAAGTTTTAAAAAAATTACTTCTTACACAGAAAATCATTCTTCTCTAGACTTAGATAAAGAATTTATCAGCATGTATAACGGTTATAATGTAAATCCTGTGCAGGCAAAAATCTTGTCTGCTTTCATCCAGTCAATAAATGTTTATTGAGCACTAGGCACTGACCTGGGCATTTGGGGATACGGCAGTGAACATGAGAGACAAAAACTCCTTGAGCCTCTGAGGGATTATAATCAGAATAAATTGTATAACATGGAACAAGGCGCCAAGAGCTATGAGAGGAAAAGAGCAGAGGCGGGGGACAGGGAGTGCTGGAGTGGAAGAGGTGCCAGAGGTGGAGACAGTTTAAATAAGGCGGCCAGGAAGAGGCCCCACCGAGAAGCTGACATTGGGGCGCCAACTTGGACGAAGGTGAGGGGAGGAGCCCGGGGTGTATCAGGGAGCAGAACCGCCTGGGCAGCCGGCCTGGAAGGGAAGGCCCGAGGCAGAAGCCCGCTGGCTGTGCACTGGCAACCGCAAGGAGGCGGCGAGCCTGCAGAGGAGGGAGCCCGACAGACTAGCTGGGGATCTTGTCACCGAGGGCCTGGGAGGCCTCTGTGGAGACTCCGGCATTTTATTCTGCATGAGACCAGGTTTGGGTGGGAGAGTGAAATTTTATTTAGTTTTCAGCCACTTTTAGTGGCAGGTGGTTCGTTCCCATTGCTGTAAATATACTTCAATGTATGTATTCTACGATAATGGATACTTAGGGAGATTCCACTTCAGGGCTTACATAGAGTGCCGCTGTGTACAACCCCCCTCGCGTCTTCTGGTAAACTACTGTGTGCAAAATATACCAGTTTTAAAGAAATTGAACAAGGTATATCAATTCCATGTGTTTGAACAACTTAAGTAAATTTAGTTCCTATGAAAGTCAGACAGTGCACCAATACTCACGGCTCACATTAGAGGTGAACTCTGCAGGATGTGTTCGAGTAAGGCAGTCAAGTATGCAAAGCAGAGAATACAACGAAATGTCAACTAGATGGCTCGCACTCAAGGGCCCTGGTGTCTAGTTGGGGATAAGAGGTTTGCCTATGAAACAGCAACTAGCAAGGACACATACAGGAAATGCCAAGTAATATCCTAGGCAATTTGCTCCATAAGCACTTCAAAGTAGGCAAGGTCACTTTGGACTATGTTGCTGTAAGATTTCACAGGGAATAGGGTAATTCTGTAGAGCCTGAAAGTGTACATTGGGTTTGGAAAAACAGAGACAGACTTTGTAGACATTCTCTGGGCTAGGGAAATAGGAAGAATGCCAGTTGGTGTTTGAGGGGCTCAAGGATGGTCACTCTGAGTAAGATTGGGGTTTAGGGTTAATTTCAAAGTCTAGTGCAGCTTTATATGGATGCATTTCTCAGGTAAAGCCAGTAGCTACATTCTAATCTGGGAATATTTCCATAGTCTCCCATTTCTCAATGATTTTGGTATATTCGTGCCTCATTTACCATCACTAAGCCGCCAAGTCCATGAGGTCTAAATGATTTGAATGTATATGTATTTTTAGACTGGCAAAGAAAACTCATCCAGTGTGACTGTAGCAGGCCCCGAGGCGGAAAATAAGGCAGGCCAGACTCTGGAAAACAGCTCGCTCATGGCCGAGCTTCTGAGCGACGTGCCCTTCACCCTGGCCCCCCACGTGCTGGCCGTGCAGGGCACCATCAGTGACCTTCCAGACCACTTACTCACCTATGACGTCAGCGAAAACTTGTCACGGTTCTGGTATGATTTTACTCTTGAAAATTCGGTGCTCTGTGATTCATGATTTTTATGTTTGTTTGTATCTCAAGCTTTAAAACAAAAGTTTGCCCATGTGTTTAACCTGTTTGATGTCCGTTGCCACTTCACTGTCCAAAGGCCCTCGGAAAAACAAGGATAGTAAAGGAAAGAAAGTAACATTATGTCCATTGCTCTGTTTTTCAGAATAAAGTATATTTGTATAAACTGGAACTTAAGTTTTACTTCCTTTCCCCTGAATAACAAATATGAAAATTAGGCAAGCATAGTTTTATGAAAGGAGTAGGGTCCTTCAACCAGGCCCTCAAAATACACCACCTCAGACTGATCTTAGAAGAACCGTGAAAAGGAACCTTCAAGGCATTTGCACTTTCAAGGCATTTTCCTTGGTTTCTACAAGTCTGAGCCTGTCCTGAGAGTGAGTGTGAACACCCTTCTCTGGTTTGGAGGAAGCTTGAATTAGTATTATTCTCTTTCTTCTTCCAAAGTGTTTATGAATGAGTTCAGAAAAAAGGTTATTGCCAGTTAAGCTTAATTTCTTCAGTCTCCATATAGACACTGATGTGGAAATTGAAAACTTGCCCTGAAAAGCAGGGGTCTTGCCTCAGCCGGGAAGCTCAGTTGGTTAGACAGAACATTGTCCCAGTACACCAAGGTTGTGGGTTTGATCCCCACTCAGGGCACGTACAAGAAACAACCACTGAATGCATTAGTAAGTGGAGCAACAAATGGATGTTACTCTCTCTTCCTCTCTAAAATCAATAAATGAAGAAAAAACTTTTAAAGCAGGGGGAGTTTGCTGATATAAGAATGCTATAACAGGAACGCTGCGGATGCTGTTTCTCTGAGTGATAAATTTCCGTTTCCTTAAACCCATGGCATTTCTTTGCACCTTGAATGATTCCTGTGCTCCTGCCTTTGTTTTCTGCCTGATGCTCCTTCGGAATGTTCTTCCTCACCAGCTTTCCAAAGGACTTTCCTGCTTCCACCTTGGTTAGCATTTATTCCCCCAACCACATATGTCCTCAGGTACGAAGAGATCCACACTTCCTTTCACCCTCTCTGCCTCCCAAAGAAAAACATCTCAGGATGCTGCATGTTACTGCTGACAACGCCCTCATTTAGAAATGCATTGGCCACAGTACAGATGGAAATGTTTTACTGCTAGAAAAACTGAAAGCAACTCATTTCCAACTGGAGCACAGGCAGAACACCTAGCTATGACTTTTAGTTCTTGAATATCCATTATGTATTCCAACTAAAACAGCTGAGAACTGCCATTGGTCAGTAAACTGCAGGGGGAATAAACTGTGATAGTTTTTTCCGTGCCATGTAAAATTTGATCCCATTTGTTCTGAATAGTAGCAATGTGATTTATTAATTCTGTGCCAAATTCTAGGTACATTTTTCACAAAGATAGAGTACTATAGCAAAACTGAACACTGTGCATAAAGGTACATGAATTATTCAAGGTTTAATGTGTTATGCATGTTTGTTTAATAAATGTGGCATGTTCTTGATAAAAATGCTATGTTATTTAAAAGATAAACATTTCTATTGACAAAAATATGTGTCATTTACAAATAATTTACCACATGAGGTAAATGGTTAAATTATATCTTTACAAAGTTTCATAAAACATCAGTCTAGGAAATATGACTTATTACCAACACAAATGTGAACATTTTACAGCAGTTTTTGTGAAAGCCCATCCTTTTTAATATCCATGTTAATGTACCTTAAAGCCAAATTAAGCCTGTCATCAATTTAGCTAATACGTGTTAAATTTTGTCTCAAATACTTTTACATTTCATTTGTATTTTTGTCTACTATGTTATATAAATATGCTGATACATATTTTAATTTGCCTAAAAATTGTTATATTTAAATAAATATGAATAAAATAAACTGATATTTTGATTAATTTCACATTCAGAAAAATGATTTTCTTTGCATTATTCACGTCTGAATGCAAATTATTGATTCCTTGGGAAGTAAATATTTATTTAAGTAGTTTGTGTAAGTTAGAAAATATGAAATTTCCCCTTATATGTAAGTTTTAAGGAATGACATTGAAATGGTAAGGTTACTCACTGGTCTGGTGTAAAGGACTGAAGAGAGTTGACAGAAATCACATGAACATCCGCAGGAGATCCCATCACCACAGACTTTAGTAAGCGCCACTGTTAGTAACCTACTATTAACGGAAACATTGCAGAAATGGCCATTTTAATTTTCTTATCCTGTGTATAAATCAGTGTTGCTATTTTAAAACTGGAAGAAAACATTAGAAATCAACCAGCCAACTCCATTTTGCCCAAGAGAAACCTGAAGCCTAGAAAGGCTAAGTGACTTACGTCACCTAATTAGTGATAAATAAACATTTACTTGACTAGTATTAATAGCGACAGTATAAATTATAACAAAGCTGCTTGCTGTGGCGGGAAGGAGCTGGGTGTTCATTTGAAGCAGGCTGACGAGCGTGTAGTGGGCCCCTCGCTTCCAGGCTTTGAGTCAGTCAGTCCCCGACTTTGGTGTCCTCAGTTCCCGTGCTTGTTAGATAGTCACTGTGCGCACCTCGCCGGCCTGCGCCAGGCGTTAGTGGCTCATGCAATGCCTAGCGGTACAAAGCTTGACACGTCATCAGTGTACTGGGGGAGGGAACTTAACAATCCTCATTAGTAACCACATACAAACCGTGGTCTAATGAAACACAGAATAGGTATTCCCTGAACTTCGTAAAGGGTAAGATAAAAAATAGCTGCTGCATTTATTGTACAAACCTCCCACACATTATTTTTTCCATGTTAAGTACTAACTCACTATGAAAAATATTCCTAAAACATGTTGGTTGACTCTTCTGTAGTTCCTCAGTTAAGAATTCCATAGGGAATACTTTTTCCCCCTATTATCAAGCATCATGTTTTCTTCCTCTTAACAAGTTATCATTATAAAGTACTGTAGGTACTGTAGGTATGGAATGTACAAGCGATTTTACTGAATCTGATTTTTATCCCTAAAATATATACAGGAAATTGTATTTTTTCCAGCTTTTTAAAAATGGCATTTGCATCCTTTCCTAAAAACAGAATTGGAGAGGCAATTCTGACCAATTTCTTATTCTGGTCAATTAAATTGTGATTAACTGAACTTTTAAAATTGTATCCTTAAATGTTAACAAAAGCACAGTTTTTGTCAACAACTGGAGAAACTCCACACTAGTTTTTTTTTCTTTGAGATAAACATTCATTGACACCACCACTTTTTTTCCTTTTCTCAAAACAAAATGATCAATTGAAAACAGAATGAAAGAAATACCTTTTAAAATATAGAGAGACCTGATTTCTCACTATTCTAAAAGAAAGATAGAGAGTAGCAAAGAAAGAATCTCATTCTTTTTCTAAAACAGTGGTTCATCAGATCTTACCCCCTTACCCCTATGAATCATAAAAATTGATCGGTAAATGAACACTACCCTTGGTAATCTAGCAAAGAATACATTACCTTCAGACATTAATATATTGTCTTATTAATCATGTCACTGATACCATTCATGTGAAATTTAAGCATATTACATATTATAGCTGAAGGATATTACATCTTTTAAAGTCATTGAGAAATCTGGGTTTGTGGACATGATCCTTTGAGCACTATGTCTTATTACTAAGGCCATGACCTAAATATTATTGGGAAATCTAAAACTCTCAGCATTGGTCTGACTGCATTCATACTACAGTGGCCTGAAAGATAAAGTATTCTTATGTGACAGGGAAATGGCTCGTTAAGCCACATGGTTTGGCCGATAGGCATGGCTGAACAAGAGAGAAAGAAATGTATTCATTGAAGTGTGGGAACTCTGTTAAAGTCAATATTGTAATAAGTTAATCATCATGTTTTTAATTTAAATAAACTTTTGATTTTAGAATAGTTTTAGGTTTACAGAAAAGTTACAAAAATAGTGCAAAATTCTCATCTACCCCTCACCTAGTTTCCCCTATTTGCTTCAACTAAGGAACCAGATATTTCTATTAACTAAAATCCATGCTCCATTCAAATTTCAGTTTCTCCCGATGTCCTATTCCTCCCCCAGCATCCTGTTCTGTGTAAAACACTATTCAATCATCCTTGGGCTCCTTGTGGCTGTGACGGTCCTCAGACTTTATTTATTTGAGTGATCGTGACAGATTTATGGAGTACTTGTCAGATATTTTGTAGAATGTCCTTCACCTGGGGTTTGTCTAATGTTTTCACATGGTTAGACCATGGTTAAGGGATTTTGGAAGAATATTACAAAGGGGAAATGTCCTCAATGAGATTATATCATATCATGGGTACATGCTATTGACATGACATTATTGCTGATGTTAACCTTTATCAAGTGGCTGAGGTGGTGTTCGCTGGGTTTCTCCACTGTGCGGTAACCCCTCCCCGCCCTGCTCTTTACACTCTCCTCTTTGCAATTAAATCAGAAAACACAGCCCACCCTCAAGAGGTAAGGGATGACATTCCACATTCTTGAGGGGTTAGTAACCATGCAAATTATTTGGAATTCTTCTTTATGAGAGAGATGTCTCTTTTCTCCAATTTATTTATTTATTTATCTATCAATCATTTACTTATTTATATTGGGACTCCAAGTTTAAATCATTGGTGGCCAAGAGATATATTTACATTTTTATAAAAGTTAATAAAGAAAATTCAGAACATTTTACATGGTGTTAGATGAATACCATTTAATGTTGGATATGGTAATATATTCTATAATTTCCTCAGAATTCATTTTCCTATAAATATCGGATGTATTTCTCCTTAACGTGCCATGGCTATAACTGTGTTCACAATAGATCCTCCCTTTGGGGCAAGGAGGGTTGCACTGTAAGTGAAGTCCTCTTAGATACTTGGCCTTTTCCTACCGCATTCCCGTAATGATTGCATCTTACCCATGGCGTTATTCTTCACCAAGCAGTGAAGAGGCAGGCTTTTAGTACATAATCATTTTCCTCTTTAAAGAACCAAGAGAAGGCACAATACAAAGAGCTCCTCTTCTCCATAGTAGATGGTTTTTTTTTAGTAATAGCAAAAACAAAATTGTAGCTCCTGAAGATTCTAAGGAAAGAAATGTTTCAGTTTCTCCTTTAAGAAATAGTTTTAAGAAGTGGCATGAGGAAACTCGGTCCTCTTTCAGAGCAGGGAAGGACCCCCAAGGAGCTTTGTACTTCTGATTAACCAAAACTCAACTGTGTGCTAAAACATAAAGTTGATTTCATCCAATTTCAGTTGCGGGGTTGGGGGGGGGGGGAGTAAAAAGCGTCTCATTTTGTCCTTGGAAAAAACCTGAATATAGTTCTTTGTCAAGACTTTTCCCAGTCCCAATTTTCGCCCCCTACAAAGGAAATAAATTCCTTACAATCAAAGGTAAGGCAAAGGATAATTGCATCCAGAACAGCCCCATCAGTACGCTAACTCCAAACCAGCCTACAGACAGCTTGTTAGTTACAACCCAGGCCAGAGAGGGAAGCAGACAATAGACCATTTCAGAGGTCAGTTAAGGAGACGACCTCCCACTTAGGACTGCTGCCAGAGACGTACAATCCAGTGTCTGACATCTGGGTTTTGCAGCTGCAAAGTCTGCCCCTTGTGTGGCCACAGGTGTTGGCTATAACTCTGAGACACAGAAGAAGGAACAGGAAAATGTCAGTTTCATTGTGCGTGTGTGTGTTTAGTGTATGGTTTTTTCTTTGAATTCTGTGTTTCAAAACTGTACATAATTTATTTTGTTTCAAAATTAATGTATTTCTGCATAATGGCAAGGAACATATGGGAGGCCCACAAACAAGAAGCTTTTGTTCGTGAGCAAGGGCAAAAGGAAGCCAAGTTTTTACACCTACAGGGTACACTGTACACTGACATGCTGTGCGTGGCATTGTTAGCTTAGGTCGCTTGAATAGGCCGTCTCAGGACCAGAAAAAATAAATGGATGCTGAAAAGCAGGTAGGCACTTGGTCTAAGATAAAGCCTAAATACTCACTCTCTGCCTTTGCACCCTCTCCTGCCTCATCCTGGTTGGAGTAAATTTGTGTTTATCAATATGCATTTCTGGGCATGGGACAGACTATCTAATTTTCTGTCTCACACCATACCAGCTGTAACCATCAGTTAACACGACTTAAAACAGTAAGACTAAGCTTTCCTCTTCCCCTTGCCAAGAGACTTAGCTCCTGATTGTGAGGCAAGTCTAGAAGTTTCTACCTTTCATAGGTGTTGGAGGTTCCTGACCCTAAAGATACGGGCAGCAGTAGCAATGAAGATGATTAAGAGGATAGAATGACATTGGTAAGATATATTAAGAGCCAAGAGTCACTAGCATATTTTTTAAAAAATATGTCTATACTTCCATAATTAAATATATACTTCCTCTTTGTTGTGCCTACTTCATAGCCAGAAATTAGAAATTAATTTAATGCTGGAGGAAGACATCTTCAGATTTCTTCTTCTTATCAGATTTCTAAGGAGAAATGCTTCCTTCATCAGGCCTGTGTTTCTCCACCTTTTAACTAATGCCCATATGCTCCGTGATGTTTTTCTCCCCACTGTATGCTCACTGTGCTCCTCCAGCCATGGAGATTTTGACAGGTTTCACTTTGTATATTCTCTCACAAAGACAAAAGATAAACCAAACATGCTTTTTAAAACTATAGCCACCCCCTCACTTCCCTTAAGAATCTCTGCTCTCCTACTGCCGTTCCACCGGACTTACGCTTGGCCCACGACAAATCCTCGGTCAGGATTTGCTGAGTAAATGAGTGAACCCATGCAACATATCATTAAATTACCTATAAATGAGACTTTACAAAAGTGAAGGAACAGAATTTCAACTTTGGTAGTTTTTCAGGCCCCAGTAGGTCCCCCCAATTATCGAGCTGTGTTTATGCAGCTGAAGATAATGCCTAGTTTACCAAGCCTCTACAAATTGTGCCTTCGGTCTGTTTTGGGTCTTCTCCATGTTTTTCAGGTTGTATTTTGCTCTGCCCATAATGACTACGTATGTCCTCGTGATGAGTAAGAACTGCTTCTAGACAATGCAGTGTATTTTGGTCCCGTGGATTAACTCATTTGAGGTTTTATCTAGCTGCCAACTTTCCCTGCTGTGTTCTCGGTTATGTTTGCATAAATTCCTGTCCCAGAATTTATTAATCCTATTTGACCTGTCCTTCAAAAATGCTTTCTTTTTGCATATGCTTTCCTTCCAGTGCATTTGGGTATTTTAAATGACCTCGTTTTAGAAAAAAAAAAGACACTTTTTTCTGGGAGCAGTAGTGCATGTTTCTTTTAGTACCCTTCTAATCTTACATTTCCTACCCAGCCAGGTCTCATCCCTTGTCCTGTACACGTGTTTAGATCTCTCCCCTCCAACTCAAGCTTCCTGAGAGAGTGGTCAGTACTTGTGTCTCCACTTCCTTCCCTTCCCTTCACTCCTCCACCTGCTGCAACCTGACCTCCCGTCCCTGGTTAGTACCTCCACTGACCTGCTTCATAGATGAGCCACTCCAGCTAATTCCACTGTGTGCCGAGGGTGGGACTGATTTCACCCTCGGTTGCCATGACACCTCTTTTCTCATTTTCATTTCACCTCCAACTACTGGGGACTTTTTTCCTTACTCCATTTCCAGAATGTTGGAGTGCCCCAGAACCTCATCTTTGGCTCGGCTCTCTTCCCTGTCTGTCTTTTCCCTGCGCACTCATGTGCACGTCTGTCTGCCACTGCTGACATTCAAGTCAGTCTCTAGTCTGGAATGCCCACACCTTCCATATCCGTAATCATCTCTGAGACATCTCGCATGAATCTTACTCTTAGTTTCTGTAACAAACCATGGCAGCTATTGTTTTTATCTGCTCCACGTTTTTTCTCATCCCCACTCTGTTGCTCTGCTTTTTTTCATGGCATTCCTTTCCTCTCCATACTGTTGTTACCGCTTCTGCACCCTGAGGGACAGACACATGACCTGACCTGGTTCGGTCAGCTTCCCTCCATCAACTGGGACTAGATGTAAGGAGGAAGCTGCACCTCTGTTGCTGGCATACTGCCGGCAGCCATCCATCCCTCCACGTTTCAAGCCCTGCCAATATCATCTCAAGACCTAGATTATCCAAGCAAAAAATGTAGGAGTCTATCCTTCTTCCTTCTTACCTCCATACTCAGTTGATAAACTTTGATTAAATATGTATCCTAAAGGCTTGTCTCTTAAGTGTATACTCTCTTCTCCAGACCCAGTGCTCCTGCTTCAGCCTGGGCCTTTATCATTTCTCCTAACTGATGTCCCTGCATCCACTTAGCTCCCATCCCATCCATTCTCTTTGGTAAAGCCAGAAGGAACTTGATAAAAAGCCAGTTAAAGTCTTCAGTAACTCTCTGGTATCTTCTGGAGAATCAACACATCTTAAGACACATAGGGGCTTCCATATGCCCTCTAGCCTCACCTCATGACATTCCTCCTCCTGACCTCTGTCCTCGCCCTACGGACCAACGCCCTGCCCTAGTGAACAGGCCATACCTCGCTCGCCATTCTTACAGTCTGTTCTTTTTGCCTGGAATACCCTGAACTTCCCTTCTTACCTTTCTTTCTTTTTGTTGTTGCTGTTTGTTGGACTTCTCTGGTCACAAAATATTTAGTAAGATGTACTAGAGGGACTATAGTGCAATAAACGTAAAATTTAGGATCCAACATGAAGTCATTTCAATTCTCTCCAAAGCCATCCCAGCCCTCAATGCTCGGCAGATGTAAAACCACTGCTGAGAGCATCTGAATACCTTTTAAGTGCAGAAACCACACATTACACTTATGCAGCAAGAATGCATTCAGATTGTTCTTATTAGTCATTAGTAGTCAACTTGCCTAAAGTATCAGAAAGAAAGGAGAA
Source organism: Phyllostomus discolor (assembly GCF_004126475.2). Lineage (NCBI taxonomy): Eukaryota > Metazoa > Chordata > Mammalia > Chiroptera > Phyllostomidae > Phyllostomus > Phyllostomus discolor. The sequence continues at coordinate 25,931,892 of NC_040912.2, read as the reverse complement.
TGGAGCTCACAAAATCAGCTAAAAAATGAACCTGTCCTGGCAAAACACATACGGTAATGGAGGAAAAGACATTTATTTAAAAAAAAAAAAAAAACGTTTTACGTACCCTACAGAAGCTGTGTTTATTCCAGCCACCTCAAGCGACCCAATCTGTGCCTAATTTCTTTCATGAGGTTTCATTCAGGTGTCGCCCCCTCTGGGAAGCCTTTCCTAATCCCCCCAAGCTGGACTGGATGTCCTTCTGTGTTTCTACAGGATCATGTGGGCTCCTCTTTCAAGGCTCTTGACGCACAGCATTGTAATTATTTACTTGTCTACTTCAGGACTCGGTGAATGGATCTTAATATGACTTACACGCCTAACCTCGTGCCACACGGCGTGGGCTCAGGAAGAGTGTGGTGAGGGAGGGAGCAACTGACTGAGTCACCGTGTACTCAAGGAACTGTATACCGTCCTTGTCCCATCTACTTTAGTGTTTGCCCTTGACTCTGTGTTGGAAGCCTTTAGGCAAACTTTCAGATGTTCACACTAGAATATGCTACAATTCCTAAATGCTTCTGAACTTATCTTGTATCCTCAATAATTTAGTTTCTTAAAAATTTTTGAGAGTAGAAATGTACCTTTAGCTCAGTTAAGCTGTATCAGTAATAATACAATAAAATATTTTGTATTTATTATAGGATTTTAGGCATTGTTGATTATGTCTTTACATTTGGGGGGTGTGATTATGAATCTATTTATCGTGACTTGAGTTCTATTTTTTGCTTTTTCTTAATGTGCACAGAGGGAACTTTATTCTGCCTTTTATTAAATCAACATTGATTAATACTAATTAAATTACATGTCTCCTTTTAAATTGTGGGTTTGTATAGATTTAAATATATACCATACAAATTGAATGTCTGATGTCGTAATGGGGTGTGGCATGTTATTTTTATGTAACCTAACCTTACTGAAGGGTTTAGAAACACTGACCCTTTTGGTGGTGGTCTACGTTTTTAAAGGATCATTTTACTTTGGAGAGAAAACAAAAATATATCTCACAAAAGAAGACTGTCATGTTGATTTTTCCATGCAAAGCAGGTCCTAAAATATTATTTAACTGGTCCATTCATTTGCTAACCAGTTTACTGTATGAATTCAGCTTTTTAATTTTTCTAGTGGATTATGATTTTATACAAAATCAGTCAATCAAATTTGTAACCAGTGGGGTCACCATGTTAGTTATTGTAGCCTCTGAAGTTCCCAGTTTCGTGGGTACTCTCTCCCCCCAGGTGCAAAGACACAGATACACATTTTCAACAAATGGGGAAACAATAGCAGACGATCTCTTAAAACATTCATTTAGTCTATGAAAAGAAAAAAAGTCTGTTATATTGGTTGACACAATTCTGCATTTCTGTTCTCTGAATAACTTGGAAATACTTTATAATATCAAGAAGTAATAAAATCTTTCATTAGACAAAATTTTCAGAAAAAAATAGTGTCCAGAACTAAACTTAAAAGGAAGTTCTTAAGCTTTATTAATTTCCTTTTCTTGATTAAAACGTCATGTTAAATGAGTACCAAGGGTCAATAATTCCTCTCTCTCCCCTCCCCCCCAACTGAAAGACTATCTGCTGAAACTATCTCTACTCACCTTGGGTTCACCACACTGGTATTTTTAGGTAACTGTAAGTTTCTGAACTTGGCAATGTACACCTATCAAAGAGTGATTGTGGGAATAAAGCCTGTGTTAAGCAAAGCAGTTGTCTCCTGGGTGTAGGTTATTTCCATCCAGGCTTCTCTAGCGTTCCTGGAGACCACTCGAGGCGCTGTTTCTCGTTTCCCACAGACTGTGGGAAAAGCCTTGCTTCCCCATGCAATCCATCACCACCCCGGGGTGGGGGACCGCCAGGCCTGCTGCTGGGCTGTGCTGTGTGGTAGGACAGCAGGTACTCTGTCCTTGCACCTGGGCCTGCTCTGTTCTGCTTGGAATGCACAAAGTGCCAGAAGTGGGCCCTGCACTTGACAAAATATAAAACATGAAGGACAAGGGCTCTATCCTTAGCACTTTTCATTCCAGAATATAAAATGCCAGGTAGTGGTAATAATTATCAGGTTGACTGCCAAAGACAGGTTTGACCCCTGTGAAATGCCAGGTAATTGAGCCAATTTAAATGAAAGTCATGTAAAGAGGAGACTGGGAGGGCATGTAGTGGTCATGTGGAGGAACCCCCCCAGAATCTTTTGGGAGTGAATTTGTTTTTTAAAAATTAGTATGTTCTAACATACATTAGAGTGTATAATATGAAACACAAGACATGACAAGGACGGGCAGGGGCAGGGGCAGTGGAACAGAAGAGAACCCACGGCCCCTGGAAATGAAGCCAGACTGTCCTGTGACCAGCCGCGGGTACTGAGCGGCTTCGTACCTCTGTGGCGCCGTTCTCGCTGTCGGACCTTGTTTCCCATGGGCGCCTGGTCAGGCCAACCTCTGTATGGCCTACTCGGCCCCCACCTCCTTCCTAGGGCCATGCTGTTCCTCTGTTAATGCTCTTGACCTGTGCTTGAGTCTCCTGGTCTGCCTGTACACCCTCTGCTCAGACAGTTGGGTTCCTAGCTCCCTCGTTAACATCCTCTGAGCACGCAGTTCACGTATCATCTCAGCAGCCTAACAGCATTTTGATTTCCTGACTGTTTCTTCCACTTATTTTCTGAAGAAATTGTGTGGTGACTCTTAACCCTCTCAATAAATTGTAAGATACGTCAGGGCAAGCTGATGATTATTTTATAATATAATACACATTGCACTTAGCAGGTGCTCCATGAATACCTGACTTCCGAACATATTCCAGTTGTTGATCTTAAACGACTGACCAGCCACACTCATCTAAAAGGTCTTCAGTGTCAAAGGGAGGTTCCCTGCCACCACTGTCACAGAGGTTCAGTGCCCTTTCCTCCTCCTCCGCCCCTGCCCCCTGTTGTAATCTGTTCTTCAGTATACACACCCTCCGGACACCAGGCCCTTTCCCAGAAGCGCATCTCCCACCAGCTAACAAGTCGGCCTGCTGGGCTCCTCTGCTGGGGATGGACCTGCTACCTCTCCTGACCAGCCATGCTCCTTGGAGGTGGAGGTTTGGTTTCCTTACCGAGAGAACGGCACTCTTCCTGGTACTAGCCATAACAGCCACTGTGTGGAGCTTCAGTTTGTACCTTTGTGAATGAACACTGGGGCAAAGGATGAAAGTCAGCAACATTTATAAGTCAGTTTTAAAAGTACTCAGCAGGACGAGGACTTCATAAGGCAGGTGCCTGGTTCACTGACAACTTCGGAGAAATTGCACAGCCCGCTCCTACAGAAAATGTTGAAGTTCATCATTGATTGTAGAACTATTTCATCGTCACCAGAAATGTTTATTAAGTGCCTTCTTTTCTTCTTTATTATTTTCAACAGTTTAATCATGTTTCACTTTGGTTTACATTTGAAGCATAACATTTCTCCCCTAGGAGGTGCTTAATAAATTCTGGAAGGGAGGGAGGGAGGGAACAGGGTGTTGTCCGTCACACCTGCAGATGGCCAGCGACCCATGGGAGTACAGGCCCTGATCACAGTTTTATGCCCGTGCACCAACACACACCACGTGCTTCCTTGTAACAAAAGGCAGTTGACAGGGTGAATGTGTTGGGTTGGTATTGAGTGATAGTAAATTTAGCTTACATTTGCTGAGTTCTTCTTAGGTACCAAGCACCGTTCCAGGTGACTTAATTATATTGTTTTATTTTTCCTTTTAAAACACTGTTACTACCAAAAGGTGGAAACAACTTAAATGTCCATGAACAGATGAATAAATAAAATGAGTAATATACAATGGAATATTATTCAGCCATAAAAAGGAATGAAGTTCTGATACATGTTAAAACATCAGTGAACCTTGAAAACATTATTCAAAGTGAAATAAGCCAGGCACAAAAGGACACCTACTGTATTACCCCACTGGTATGAAACCTCTATACAAGGCCACTATTAGAGACAGCAAGTAGATTAGAACTGACTGACCAGGGGCTTTGAGGGGGATGAGGAGAGAGGGAATGACAGTTACTGCTTCATGAGTTCAGAGTTTTTGTTTAGAGTGATTAAATATTTTGGAAATAGACAGTAGTAATGGTCGCACAACATTGTGAATGTAAATGATGCCACTGAATTTACACTTAAAAATAGTTAAAGTGGCAACATTTTATATATATAAATATATATAAATAAATATATATATCCATAATTTTAAAAATAGTGGGAATACCCTATTACTTAACTTACTTTGAAATTTGAGTATATCAGCAGTGTTTAAACAAACAGGAGCTATATATTCTAACCTAACGAGAAGCCTAGGAGGGTGGTGTGGCCTTGGTTCATGGTCCCAGCAATGCCTAGGCCATCCTCGCTCTGACTCTTGTGGCTTCCCCTGGTGATAGCAAGATGAGCGCTGCAGCTGTACACAGTCCATGTTCAAGGCAGGAAGAAGAGAAGGGGATAACATCACTCTAATCTTTTCCTTGTATCATAAAACACAAAAGTTTTCCTGATGCCCCTAATAATGTCCACCTAGACGTTACTGGGTGGAACTGTGCCTCGGGGTATCCCTGGCTGCAAGGCAGGGGAGGCTGATAAAATGAGTGTTCGGCTTTCCCAGCCTCTAGAATGGAGGCAGCAAGGAGGTGGGCAGGACACGCCTGTGAAGAAATGAATAGTGCCTGGCACAATGACAAAAATGAGGGACAGGTTAAATTAGAGTTGCCCAGCCTGTCAAGTGTGGCTGACGTTTTGGACTGGGTGATTCTCTCCTACGAGGGGCTGTCCTGCACTGTAGGACATTTCGTGGCATCCCTAGATCCTACCCACCTCTGGTAGTCTCCCACCTCCAGTGTGGCCATCAAAAATGTCTCCAGACATTGCCAAATATTTGGGGGGCAGGCACAAAGTCATCCCCAATGAGAACTACCAGGTTAGATGATGGGCCAAGCCCACTGCTGCGAAGGGGTGGAGCTGAGGTTTGAACTCAGGACATCTGACTTTAGAGCATTTCGCTTCACCATTCCGACCAGCCTATGCAGTTGAACAGATGGTAGTTAACAGGAGCTATGGGTCAACTGAACCAACTTGCCATAGAATGAGTTAATGAAACATGCATGAAATGTTATGCTGACTATCCACATACTTTACTGAGCCCTTGCTATTTATACATTACCCTCATCACTTCAGCAGTAATAGCAGGCATATGATAGAGGAACAAGGATCTCGTAGTTATAATCCAACAGTTTCAACAGGGCAAATCAGTTCCTGGGAAAGCAAAAGTGTCTTAGATATCATGATTCGTGGCCCTCCAAAACTCAGCCCTGCCCAGTGGATCTTATCTTGGTATGTAATTTCCCTACAAGGTAGAATTTAAATTATTTTTTTTCTCTTTGAGGGAACAATAGCAGTAAGAAGGTTGAAAAACTACTGTAGCCTAAGGAAGCAGGTGGAGCAAGGAGTATGTTTCAGGAAATGTGAGAAATCCTATTACCTAACATGCAGTGATGTGGGCTCTCTCATCCGCGAGCTCTCAGGATGTGGATGTGAGTGAATTTTAGGAGTCCTCTTGGGTGTTTTCATTAGATGCATCCCTTTAGCTATCGTTCTAGTCACTGGTCATCCCAGTTAATTCACTTTCATGTCTCTCCATTCATGAATGTAATACATTTTTATATTTGTCTCTTTTTATCATCCTACTCGTTTCATTGGAATATAACTTTCCAACAAGTAAACTGTTCATGCCTTCATTATTCAGAGGCATCTCCCTAATGTTTTCTTTAAGAAACAGAAGTGTCTAGAAATATGCAGTATTAAAATGTCTTTGGACCATCAGATAATTGTTAACATCATAAAATAGTAAGTAAATATAGGGTGGAAAACAAGTTTAAAAGCCATAAAGTTCAATAGATAAGGTTTGATTCCTTGACGTTGCACAAGTTATATAACCTCACTGAGCCTCTATTTCCTTATCTTTGAAATGGGTCTAATGTTTACTTCATAGTGTCGAGATAAGAATTAAAGGAGGTCTGATATGTCGACTACTTAGCAAAAAGCCTAGTGTGTAGTAAGTGACTAATATGTAGCAACTACTGGCAATAGTGACTGTAAAAAATATTTAGTAGGGCAATTATTTTCTGATAGAAAATACAGTACTATGAAAATGGAGTGGTTCAAATCGAAATGCCCCAAAAGGTTCCTCTTCAGTCAGTGGTTACTCAGCAGAGTACGTAAGGACTGACTACACATGTCTGAACCGGCTGTGGTTCTCGCCAAGCACGAAGACAGGATGCCCCGAGTCCGTCTGGGAGACAGGCAGCTCTGGCTCCCTGGGAGAGTTCTCCCAGATCTGATGCTGTCCACTACTTTTGGCAAATCACTCAGCATCCGTTTATCAATATCCTCCTTTAACAAATTAGAAAGATGGTTCTTGCCTGTCTCTCGTGAGATTGTGTGTGGAGAGAAAATCTCTTCATTCATTCATACATATTCTGTCCAAAGCAGAACATGGTATGGTCTCTACCCACACAGAGTTCCCATTTTTTCCACTGGCTGCAGGGTCTTTATTATTTATTTAAAACCTTTTGCTTACAGCTCAACACATAGGAAACATAAAAAATAAGTGTTTATCTGTCATTATGTTATTCTCCAAAATACAACAATGTAAAATGCATCTTAACAATGCAGTGCTGACTCTGACCTTAGGAGAGTGGGTGCCCTTTGTTGCCTGGGCCCCTGAAGTCGGCGGTCTGTGTGAAGAGCTACTCCTGGGTACACTACGCCGTTGTCTATTGATTTTAGATAATATGGCATTCAGAGGATACGTGGTTTTTACAATGGATTGGGTAGAGATGGAAACGAGGAGACTTTTGAAAGTAACTTGTTTCTATTTTTAAAATCTCTTATCTGAGAATAACAGTCTTTACGTGGGGTCTCTGCTTCGAGTTACTAAACTGCAGAGGGGGCTCAGGAGAGAGGGCATACATGGTTCTTCCTGTACCCTACGTTTTTGACACTTTTGCCGAGCAGCTAAAATACATGTGAGATAGTAACATCAAGGCACTGTAAGAAAATAATCCATAGGTTTATTTTATATTTATGACTTCATCTGGCTGTAAAGCAAATGGCCACAGAATAAAGTAGTCACTTTATACTGACCATACTAGTTTAAAATCATTTAAATAACCACTAACAATGAGTTTATTTGCTAGGAAGGCACATATTCTAGACTAAATTGTGGCCTAAAGAACTGCTATTAATTCCAGTACGTAAAGAGTCACAGGATAATCTTACAAAATGTCCATAGCTAAGCACTGGGTGTGGTCTTCTCTGACACTGTACCAGATTCCTTCAAGAATTCCTCCTTGCCTAGAGCAGGCTGGTCCAAATTGTCTGGTCTTTCCCTTGAAATTGTTGCTGGTCCCAGCTGTTTGACTTAGAATGCTTCCTACTGCTTAGCTGTCATCTCAAAAACATCACCAAATAATGCACATTCATCTCTTCTGAAACATCATTTTCATTCAAATAAATCTGATTCTTCTCCCATCCCCTATAGTATTAATAGTATTAATTTTATTACATATCAGCTTTTTCTTTTTTACCTTTAGGAGTGGAACTGTCTGACTGTAAAGGTGAAAGCACAAGTCCTGGGACACTAGGCTCCTGCTTTCCCCAAAACAAACCCCCCTCGGCCCCTTCTGCATGACCGGGCCCAGAACTCACGAGGAAGCCCACGTAGTCATCCTCTGTTCTTTACAGAAAATAGTCACTTTTGGTTTCCTGGTTTTTGTATAATTGTATTCAAGTATTTCTTTTACTTTGGAATTTTTGGCTCTTTTTCTTTTCTTTTTTTTTTTGCCTTTCTACCTTATCCCCATTATTCTAAAGCAGGGTGGGGTTGAAGATGATTTACATTAAAAGAGAAAAATACACAGACCCAAACTAAAATTCCATAGCAGGTTTCTTTAGACTCTGGGATGACACTCCTGACCTATATTTATCCTCCCTTTTGGTTTCTTGGATGTGGTAAAGCGTTCTCACATCTCTGCTACCGGCCTCTGGGCTCCAGTACAATAAATAGAGATGCTCAGGCAATGTCTCTTACATGAATGTGGTACCTAATGCCCTAAAGTGTTCATGTTATTCCCATGTCTCCCATCATGAATCTTTCCAGGAGACACACCATGGTTCAATGCGAGTTCTGCCAGTGCTGGGCAGTGTCATTCTGGTGAGGACTTCCCACAGGTGTGCTATCAATGAGCCAAAGAGCAATTATTATTAAACAGAACTTTACCGTGGCACATAAGAAGTACAAGCATTCTGTTTAATTAAAAGTCACTTAATAAAATAAACCTATACTCCACATTTTAGACACTAAAGAAAGTCACATGTAAACCTAGGGATAAAGAGATACATATACCTAGGGACAGTTAAAAGCCTCACTAGCCATTCTTAGTTACTGTAACCCAAACTCAGTGTTTTCCTGGGCTTAAGTAGATCCCAGTGTAAAGACAGAGCCGCCCAGGGCTTGTCCATCTGAAGTTCTCTGAGGATGTTTCTAGAAAGCCTCACCTTTCTTTCTAATTACAATGACCTTTGCCAGCTGCTTCTCAGTTTAGAAGGGGAGAAGCAGCTTATTTGCCAAGAATAAAGCTCCATTTGCTTTCTTAAGTTGCTACTTTCTCACCGACCCTAGAACATACACAGAGAAGTCCTCAGAAAACGTGACACCACTGTACCTGATCCACAAGGAGTTTCCCCAACGCTTCCCAGGCCCACAGCTTCCCTGTAGCTACTCTGACTTCAGTCCACCCTCCTTTACACATGCATCTCTTTTCTCAGAACCCTTTTTAAAGAAAAACTCACTCATACACAACATTCACAGTACTAAAGGTGAAATATGAGAAAATTCTCAGCCTTTACTCTTGTGTTTATAGTGCATTTTAGCTACCAAAGTGACTTAATAACTTATTGAACTTAGTTTAAATACAGCTCTTTGTGAGGACCTGAAAAACCTATCCAGTAAGCCCTTCCTAAGGAAGTGACAGAAAAATTCCCCCAAATGTGTCCCGCCTGGAAAGTCAGCTGAAAGTCTAGCGCTGAGGAAGTGACACTGAGCGTTTGGCAGCGTGGGATGTGCGGAGCTGGCAGAGGGGCCCGGCGGGCATTGGGGCTCCCCCAGCCACTCTGCCCTGGAGAGCCAGGAGGGCCGGGGGAGCCAGGAGAAGGAGCGGAGACCGGGGTGGATTCCACGCTCCTCTGGCCTGCCTCTGGTCCCCCGGGCTGCAGAGCCCAGAGATGCTCTGGCAGGAGCGGGAGCAGCTGGGTGATGAAGAAAGGCCTTTTGTCCCTGCCATTCACGGACAGACCAGATTTGGGGGACAGATGTAACGTAGACAGGCAGAACTTCAGGCAAGTCCACAATGCTCTTAATATTCTGAAGTTTAGTCTTGATTAGCAAGTGTTGGGTTTTGTTTGGCATTTTTTTAGACAGAGAATTTTTATACAGAATTTTTCATAATATGAATCTTTCCAGGAGACCTTCACCCCTCCCAACAAGGCACAATTTTCATTTTAATACGTAAACACTCAACACCTTTATTTATGTATTTTTCCTTTAAAGAAAGATCGTTATTAAGACTGTCTACAAGGAAAACACAGAAAATAACAAACTCAAAATCTCATTTTACGTGCTGTTAGAAACAATCACGTAAGTTTTTTCTTCAGTCGTTCTGAGGGGAAAATGGTAGCCAAGGATGATGTGGAAAACTTCAGCCTTAAAAATAATGTTGTAAGTAATCCAAAAGGGAAATTAATTTTCAGTTTGAAAGTGTTCACTATCACAAACACCAAAATAATGAGTAACCGGGCTCTCCTGGGACAGCACCACTGTCCCCTGCCACTTCCCACGGGCTCCGGAGTAACGAGCCTCTCCTGCCGCCCCAGCTCCTGACTCTGTGTCAGGAGACTGCAGGAGGACATCTCTTCAGGCAATTAGAAGCTACTGTGTTATTAGACACCACTTCTCCTTGTTAAGTCACTCAGAACTGGCTGATTGTCTTATCACGTGAAACTCTCATTGCTATTGAAAAATAAAAATAACAATACAGGGCCACTTAGAAGGACAGTATGTCATTTACAGCCCTGTGGGGCAGCCGTTGGGATGGAGTGCCCGCTCCCACCCAGGCGCGGGGACCGGTCTCAGCGCATGGGGGCTCAGCGGGGAGTTTCAGGGCAACGAAAGACATCAGTAACTTCACTCTTCCACTTGATAGCAGATTTGAAAGTATGTGTAATATAAACAATTCAAATTCATCTCCTATAGCAGTCCATGTTATGATAGAGAAGACAGAAGTTGAAAAGAAGACACAAAGGCCCTGAGCCATCCGATGAATGAATAATCACAGACTGAAAAGTTAGAAGCTGACCCTGGGCATGCCAGTCCCAGGCGGGGCTTGCTGAAACCACCTTCCTCCGTGTCCCCGTCCCTCCAGACGGACTTAGCCTACCGTCTCCTGCTATTTTAGGGATGATGCGGGCTCTGCCCTTCCAAGCTCCACACCTTAACTCTCACCTATAAAATTCATAAATATCTTCAGCTGTTAGTGTTTTTCAAGAGTAGTCACAGATGTGGACCATGCATGCTGTGAGCAATCTTAGCAATACAGACTTTTTAAAAGTTTGCAGTCCCCCCCAAAATAAAATATCTGGCAAGTGGAGCAATATGTTACAGACTTTGGGGGGTTGGAGGTTGAGGGGAGGAAGGTAGGGCATGAAAACCTGAATAGTAGAGAAAAGTCAAAGTAGAAAAAAAAATCTTGGAAGTGCATTATTTTCCCTTGTAGTGCTAACATGGAAATAAAGATTCAAGACACTAAAATGACCCTGGGGGACAGATTTATGAAAACTTTTTAAAAGGGACATATAATGATTCACGTGGCCATGCCATCTAAAAAGAACTTTGAGAAACATCTCTCTCTGCCCTGACATTCCAAATACATAAAACAAAGTTTGGGATATTAACCCAATTATTTTAACTTTAAAAATACTTCTCCTAAATAAAACGAATGAAACAGAAACTATCAGACAGGCTGTAAGAAACCCCTAGGTTGCTTCTTAGAGCTCTTCATCACTGTCCCGGAATGCTGGTGTATCGGAGGGTGTGCTTCTGGCACAGGGAACCCTGCTGTCGGGTGCCCTGGCCGCAGGCTTCCCTAGAGGGAAACAACTGCCTTCCTGACTGTGTATGGTCCCCCCTTGCTCTCCCTGAACTAGACTGCTGATTCCCCCCTGTGCTAGTGACTATTTATGCTGACAGATTTCCTGAGGGTTGTTAAAGAGCTCTGCCCACAAGGAATCCCACTTTTTCTCTTTGTTGGCATATTGTGTAATTTATTATCTTAACCATTAACCTATGAGTTTACTCAACAGAGAGATCATTTAAAAGGCTACTTGAAAGATAGTATAATGTGGGTTAACATAGCTAATCCAGGTCATTATGTTTTTTACCAGAAATTGATTGATTTCGTGCCTATGTAAAAACAAATGTCCTATATATACAATTATTTTTTATTTTAAAGGCCATACTTATTAGAGAAAGACAAGATTAGGATTTTGTATTTCCCTTTAGTACTCCCAAAGTATCTTCCTTATAGTCATGCATGTCTATGTATTAAATTGTATTTATAATTGTTTCTATACAGGCTTGGACTTATTTCTGTATGTATGTGATTATACATGGACTATATATCTAGACTTGGGTATAAATAGACAAAAAGTGAAAATATTAGACCTTGTTATAATAAAAATGATTACAGGTAGAATTTAATACAACATGTCTTTTAAAATCAGGCCTAAAGAGTAGTAGGATTTACTGAAAAGACTACTGAATTAGATATAAAACATGGTTTCTAGTCCCCCCCCCCCCTTTATCATGAATTGGGTAAGACACTCAGTCTTTTGGGGCCCCAGTTTCCTTATTTGTAAATTTAAAATATAAAAATAATTACAAACACTTGACCTTTAAATCATAATAGGGTACCTTGTGCTAGGAAAACTGAGATAGAATTTTCAGCCAATGTGTTCATTTATTGAGCTTCACAGGTTAAGAATAGAACTTGCATTCCCAGTAGCAATGCCAGACAGGACACTCTACTGGAAACCACTTAGATCCTCCTATCTAAACATTTGGGTTTGCCGTTGGACTCCCTGGATGTGGGCAAAATAATCTCCAAGCCCTCTCCTCTCTCTCACCCCCCAGATGAAAAGGAACAAGCTAAGTCAAATGGGAGCTTGGAACAGTGAGTGGATGAACGTGCTGAGTGGATGATGTACTGAGCAAGAAGCAAAAGAGAGAAACTGTGTTACACTAAGGGGAAATGCCAGTGGGCTATTATAAATTCAATTTGCAAATGGAACCTAGGGTCAACAGCAAGGAAGGAGAATTGAGCCTGAGGTGCTGCATTAAGCCAGTACTCTAAAAGACAGCTAATGTGGCCCCAGGTTGGTAGTCTTGCCAGCTTCTCATGGAAGCAAACCAAATTTCCACAAGAAAGCATCCTACTAGTTCACAATTAAAGATCATCAAGCACATGAGGAGGTAAGCCCTCTATGTTAGAATTGTCAGAAATAGACAGCTACTTATGAAGTACTTAAAGATATAGAGAGTCAAAAGAATAACCAAGCAACAGAAAACTAGCCCAGGGATGATCAGATAGTTCTGGAATATCTAAACATAAATATAAAATGCTTAAATGTTGAAAGGAAAGAATAAAACATGTTAAGAAGACATTAGCTACATATGAAAGGGATATTTAATGAAGATAGAAATAAATAAATTAACCAAAATATAATCCAGAAAGAAAAACAACTGGAAAATATAAGAATAATTTAAAATACTAAGGATAAAATGAGGTCTCATAATGTCAAATAAGAGCCCCAGAAGGAAAGAATCAAACTAATTACAGAATGATAATAGCTGGGAAATTTCCAAGAATGCTGAAAGCTATTAAACCACAATTTCAGAAAGCACAATACTCCTGAGCAGAATAACTTAAAAAAATGTCTAGGCATCATATAGTAGTAACATTGCTGAGCACCAAAGGGAAGAGTCTTTGAGGCAGCCAGAGGAGAAGCATCACAAAGTCATGATCACTTTATGGACAGCAGACTGCTCAACAGTAATAGTAGAAAACAGAAGGCAATGGAATGCTCAGTGTTGAGAGGAAGTAGCAATTAAGCTTAGACTGAAATGGAAATGTTTGTAGTTACACAAAAATGGAGAGTAAATCATCAATAGATGCTTACTAAAGGAACTGTGAATCTAAAGTTTACTGTTTAGAAAGGAGTGTTCTCTGGTGACAACTCAATTAATATAGAAGTCAATAGCAAAAAGATATTTTTAAAGTTCTCACATCTTTGGAAACAGAGCAATCATTCATTTACCCATTAAGAAATCATAAAGTTTAAGTATTTGTACCTAAATTATAATGAAAAACTAATATTTCTGAGGAAAATCTACCAGCCATAATGCTACGTTAGAAAAGGAAGAGCTCTGAAAATGAACTAAGCACTCATCCCAAGCATCTAGAAATTCCTTTCTAGAAAAGAACAGGAGAATAAATGTAAAGAAGCAATGAAAATAAGAGCAGAATTCCATAAAATTGGAAACAAAAGTATTACATAAAAGCCAGTAAAAATAAAAGTTAGCTTTTTTGAAAAGACTAATAATGAGATAGATAATTCTTTGGCAACACCAATTTTAAAAAAAATACAAAAATATAATGACTAAAAGGGGGAATGTAAACAGAGATACAGCACCATTAAAAAGAAAATACATGAGCAATCTTATGGCAATATGTTTAAAAACCTAGGGGGAAATGAAATAATTCTTAGGAAAATATAACTTACCCAGACTGACTTAAGAACTACAAAACCCGGATAGTCCTATAACTATTAAAGCAATCAGATCAACAGTTTAATATCTTCTTACAAGGAAAAACTAGGCCTATGTAGTTTTATAGGTGAAATTACTAATCACTCAACAGTTAATTGCTGTCTTTTATAGACTTGTGCAGCATGTAGAAAAATAATAAACACTCCCTGAATCACTCTGCATAATCTGGGCTCCAAACATAGACACGTACAACTGGAGGACAGAAATTACAGGTCGATTTCACTCAACAGCCCCAACAAAATATTCAACTAGTCAAGAACCTATATAAAATATTACCAAATCCAGTGGGGTTTTAAAAAATAGGTTATCATGACCCAGTTTATCTCAGGAACACGAGAGTAGTTTAATATTAGAAAATCTAGAACTGTGATCCACCAGAACAGAATAAAAGAGAAAATGCACATGTAATTTCAATAGAAGCAGAAAAAGCACTGAATAAAGTCAATCATTGATTCAACATAAAAAGTCTTAACAAACCTTGAGTAGAATAGAATTTTCTTTACATGGATGAAGGTATCTACCAAAGCCTCAGTAAAGATCATGCTTAATGATGAAAAGTTACAAGCATCCCATTTGAAATCAGAAACAGGACATGTATGCTCACAATCATGTTTTGATTGCCATAAAAACTGAAGGCTTTAGCCAGACAATAAGAAAAGCAAATAAAGGCATAAAGACTAGAAAGGAACAAACCCATCATTAGTTAAAGATAATACAATTATATACATAGAAAACCACAATCTAAAAACAACTTACTAGTAGTGACAATAGAGCTTAGCAAAGTGGCTAGCTGTAAGACTAATGTACAGAAAATCAATTGCCCTGCTCAACAATGGTCATAAACATTTTAGAAATGTAATGTAAAAAAAGGTGTAATTTGGCTGGTGTAGCTCAGTGGATTGAGCACCAGCCTGTAAACCAAGGGGTCACTGGTTCGATTCCCAGTCAGGGCACATGCCTGGGTTGCAGGCTGGGTCCTCAGTTGGGGACACATGAGAGGCAGCCACACAATGATGTCTCTCTCTTTCTCTCTCTCCCTTCTCCCTCTCTCTAAAAATAAATAAATAAAACCTTTTAAAAAGGGGTGTAATTTATAATTACAAAAACAAAATATCTGGGAATAAATCTTACAAAAGGTATACAAGATTTGTATAGAGAAAATAATAAAATGGTTGAAAGTCATTAGAGACTTAAATAAATGAAAAGATGTACCATGTTTATGGATAGCAATACTTACTATTTTAAAGACATATAGTCTTTCAAATTGACCTATAGATTCAAAATCCCAGCAGGATTTGTCATGGAACTGGCAGGTGAATCCAAAAATCTGTAGAGAATAGCAAAGGGCTGAGAAAAACTGAGACTCCTAAACACCTGAGTGTGGTAACTTGTATAAGGTATGAAGATTTTTTAATCAAGCTGTCACAACTAAGACAATGTAATTTTGGCAGAGTCAGGACTATTGCAAATGGAGAGTGAGAGGATGGGACAGAAAACAGACCCAAACCTGTGTGGAAACCTGATACAGAGTCCAGGTGCGACCGCAGACCCGAGGTGCTGGGACAAGGGGCACTGACAGGTGCGAGAGAGTCCGAGGCGGGAACGACTGCTCACGGCCACAGGTTCCTTTTGGGGGGTGATGAGAATACTCTGACATTAGAAGATGGTGATGATAGCACCATTCTGTACGCATCCTAAAAGCTGTTGAACTAGATGTACTTTAAAAAGGTGAACTTCATTGTGTGTCAATTAAATAGCAATCATGCTATTGGAAAACAAGTGTTCTGTAGTAACACAAAATATCAAGGATGAATATTTAAAAACTTAAAGTTGAATGAAAAAAGTCCAACCCCTCTATTGTTGGGGGATACGTTCCGAGAATAATGGAGCAGTGGAGCCTGAGAAGATCTGTATTTCTAACGAACTCCCAGGTGATGCCGTGGCCGTGCTGATGCCGCTGGGCCAGAGACCACACTCGGAGAATCACCACCCTGTACACCGCACAAGTTCTGAGCCCGCTAGCTGTCTAATCCCCTCCGCTAAGGACAAAAAGAATGGAGGTGTTCATTGTCTGGAGCCTAGCCGTGAAATAAAAATAGCAGGAAAAATATGCATGTTTTGTTTTAAACTCAAAGCATCAAGGACTTATTCTTCTAATCATCATTCTTTAATTCAAGTCACTCCATACACCATAAGTAAAGTTAAAACTGCTAACGGACAAAGACTATTGATATTTCTATCAAAGTATATAAAAAGGTTAATTACGGTGTGCACATCTGAAAGATCTCGTTGCCGTGTGAGCTATCTCCAGAAATACTCGCCATAGAACTGAAATAGAAATGATTATATGAGTAAATTATCACCCACACTACTTGCATGCATCATTTCATACCGTAAGCCTTTTCCCTTTTCAAGGAATAATGGTTTTACATTTTACTTTGTGATGGCACTCTAATTGCTAAATATAATAGGGACATTATGCTACAAAGTTAAAAGATTCCAAGTGAAAAGAGAAGTCAAATATAGTAAGCTCATCCAGCCAATGAGTCTTTCAAGTGTGTGCCTCTTTTTTCCCAGCTATCCCCCAATTCTGAACTTTGATGGGATGATCAGAACTGCATATGATAGCAGAAAAAACTAAAAGAGATCCTAGTGTTCACCTAGTCCAGGCATCTGCAGTTATGACCCACTGGCCAAATCTGCTCCCCGCTCCCCGCCTGTTTTTTGTAAATAAAATCTTACTGGAAAACAAGCACGTCTGATGAGCATATTTGTATGGCTGCTTTCACACCACAATGGCAGAGTTAAGTAGTTGCAATGCAGACTGTGTGGTCCCAAGCCAAAAATATCTACTATCTCATCCTTCCCCAAGAGGGTTTGCTGACCCCTGCTCTGGTTCCACCTGATCATTGGGCAGGTGAGAAAATGTATACACTCAGACAGATGCAGGGTTGCAGCATGCTGGGCATTGTCCTCAGCAGCTCCCATAAGAGCTCCGGTTCCTGAGTGTCAAAGCCGTCCTTCATGTGTGAGTAGAGAAGGGGACGCTGCAGTGAGTTTGCATCTCATTACAGTTTTCAAAGAGCCCTCCATATGACAAACCCAAAAAGAACAGTGTGACAGAAGTATGCTTTGATGTTAGTCCAAAATGAATAAATGGCATCTTTTTTTCACACTTGCACAAAACACATGAGCAGCCTAACATTTAGGGCCTGTTTCTAATCATGAAAAGGTCTTTTTTCATTGATGAGAGAATCATAAGTATCATCTTGTCTTTCAAAAGATATACTAACATTCTGTCATGTAATAATATTCTCCCCATTGTCCAGAGCTTTCCAGAGATAGTGCCCGATGGTGTGAATTCATTTGTTTTCAAGTTATTAGATTCACCAAATTGACAAAAGCATATGGGTGAGAGTGTGTGCGTGTGTGGTGTTTACTTAAGTGTTTTATGTACTTTATGCATCTGTGTCTAAAATAAAATATGATGATGCTAGGTGTTGTTGGTCTCCCAGTGTCTTTTAACCGTGTGTTAAGGAAAATATGACTATTCTGCAAATAAACCCAAATTCTGTGCTTTCCAGTAAGCACATAGAGTTGTACAATGAATTGAAAGTTGAAGGTTAAATCAAAACTGGAGCCCAGGCAGTGTGCATCCGGGGCCCACGTGTACCCATGATCACTGTTGCTTCAGGGAATCAGTGAGGCCCCCGGGGCGGGGCCAGAGCTCGCACCTCCAGGGCCTAACACGGGGTTGGCACATAGCAGGGCCCAACGAGGAATCACTATTTCATGTGTTCATTTATCAGTACTTTAGGGGCTGTCTCCTCTGCGCCAAGAACCCACTGTGCTGAGACTGATACACAAAGAGAGTAAGAAGGGCACACTGTCTGATGGGAAGGTCACCATCTAAAAACATGTA